>NC_142784.1:7167634-7476271 GCF_988280905.1 Pimephales promelas | reverse complement strand
TTGCGTGCATATGAATGAATGACGAGGAACAAGTTATATATGTCATGCAATGCACTAAAAAACATGTTAGGTGTTTTTCTTTTCACTGCAGAGAGGTTAGTTATCGCGTGCATAAGCATAACGAGAAACAAGTTATATCTATCATGCAATGCAATGAAACACATCTTAGTTGTTTTCTTTTCATTGCACAGAGTTAGTTATTGCATGCTTATGCATGATGATGAACAAGTTAGATAAGTCATGCAATGCACTGAAACACATATTATTTGTTTTCTTTTCATTGGACAGAGGTTCGTTATTGCATGTGCATAATGAGGAACAAATTAGATAGGTCATGCAAAGCAATGAAACACATCTTAGGTGTTTTCTTTTCATTGCACAGAGGTTAGTTATTGCGTGCATATGCATAACGAGGAACAAGTTAGATATGTCATGCAATGCACTGAAACACATCTTAGGAGTTTTCTTTTCATTGCACAGAGTTAGTTATTGCGTGCATATGCATGACGAGGAAAAAGATATGTCATATATAGTGCGATGAAACACATGTTAGGTGTTTTATTTTCACTGCAGAGAGGTTAGTTATTGCGTGCATATGCATAACGAGAAACAAGTTATATCTATCATGCAATGCAATGAAACACATCTTAGCTGTTTTCTTTTCATTGCACAGAGCTTAGTTATTGCGTGCATATGCATAACGAGGAACAAATTAGATAGTTCATGCAAATGCAATGAAACACTTCTTAGGTGTTTTCTTCTCATTGCACAGAGGTTAGTTATTGGGTGGATAGTTATAACTAGGAACAAGTTATATATGTCATGCAATGCAATGAAACACATCTTAGTTGTTTTCTTTTCATTGCACAGAGATTAGTTATTGCGTGCATAAGCATAACGAGGAGCAAGTTAGATATGTCATGCAATGCACTGAAACACATCTTAGGTGTTTTCTTTTCATTGCACAGAGTTAGTTATTGCGTGCATATGCATGACGAGGAACAAGTTAGATAAGTCATGCAATGCACTGAAACACATGTTAGGTGTTTTCTTTTCATTGCACAGAGGTTAGTTATTGCGTGCATGTGCATAATGAGGAACAAATTAGATAGGCCATGCAATGCAATGAAACACATCTTAGGTGTTTTCTTTTCATTGCACAGAGGTTAGTTATTGCATGGATAGTTATAACTAGGAACAAGTTAGATATGTCATGCAATGCAAAGAAAAACATCTTAGTTGTTTTCTTTTCATTGCACAGAGGTTAGTTATTGCGTGAATATGCATGACGAGGAACAAGTTAGATATGTCATGCAATGCACTGAAACACATGTTAGGTGTTTTCTTTTCACTGCAGAGAGGTTAGTTATTGCGTGCATATGCATAACGAGAAACAACTTATATCTATCATGCAATGCAATGGAACACATCTTAGTTGTTTTCTTTTCATTGCACAGAGGTTAGTTATTGCGTGAATATGCATGACGAGGAACCAGTTAGATATGTCATGCAATGCACTGAAACACATCTTAGGTGTTTTCTTTTCATTGCACAGAGGTTCGTTATTGCGTGCATATGCATAACGAGGAACAAGTTAGATATGTCATGCAATGCACTGAAACACATCTTAGGTGGTTTTCTTTTCATTGGACAGAGGTTAGTTATCGCGTGCATGTTTAATGCAATCCTAAAGCACAAGCATTGCAAATCTCTTCGTTGCACAAAGGAACAAGTTATTGTGTGCATTGTAAAGCGATCGCTCTTGTGATTTTTTCTCGTCAAAACACAAATTAATTAGTTGTAGAATGGAAATGCATGGTAAAGCACTTTATCTTTTCTTTTCAGTGCAAAGAAGAATAAGTTAGAAAATGTAAGCATTGCAATGAAACAACACACGCTATCCAGTCAATGCACTAAAGGGTTTAGTTCTTGAATGCAATAAAGTGCATTTTACATATATGTTATTTTTGATGCACAACGTTCTTCATGCACAATCCATATCTCTTCATTGCACAAAGCAACGGGTGTTGTTTTATTGCAATGCATAAAATATCGAACTTGTTCCTCTTTGCAATAAAAAGAAAATGTATGCATGTGCTTTCGCATGCATTTCTAGTTTACAAACTAGATTGTGCACAGACGAGAAAACATCACGTTATTACTTTTCATTGCAACGAAGAACAAGTTAGATTGTTATGCAATCCAATGAAACATATTAGGTGTTTTCTTTTCATTGCACAGAGTAACATGTTAGTTATTTCGTGCATATTCTTTAATGCACAACGTTAGACGTTAGATGTGTTTTCGTTGAAAAACGGAATGAATTCGTTATTGCATGCGTTGTAAGGAAACAGCTAATGGCAACGATTTCTCTTCATCACAGAAATGCAACAACTAATGCAATTATTTCTCTTGTTACAAAATGAACGAGTAAGTTATTGCATTGAACGACCGCTCAAGTGATGTTTTTTCGTCAGTGCACAAAAGAATTAGTAGTAGAATCCATGCGAAAGAGTCAAAGGGTCCTCAAAGGTTTTAATAAATATTAACTTATTGACTTTTGATGATTTATAAGCTATAGATAGGTTCCTTTTTGTCCTAGTGAACATATTTCTGGCCCAAAAGTACTTGACCTTGTACTTTCCATTCATACTCATAGACTCCAACAGATGCTTCCTAAGCCATAGAGAAGTCCAAATCTGACATATTGAACTCATTTCTGGTCAAAGGTTCCTCAAAAAGTTTAAAACAATATAAACTTTTAAACTCCTTCTGATGTTATATTAGATATACATAGGTCAATTTTGACCTCCAAGAACACATGAACACAATTGAAGCGGCAAATCTCAGCACCCGGTTGCTATGGTGTTCTGTGTAGTTGCTAGGTGTTTTTTAGGGTATTCTGGTTGGTTGCTATGGTGTTGCTATGTGGTTGCTAGGGTATTCTGGGTGGTGTTCCTGGTGGTTACTACGGTGATGGTAGGTGGTTGCTTGGGTGTTCTGGGTGGTTGCTAGGGTGTTGCCAGATGGTTGCTGCGGTGTTCTGGTTTGTTTCTAGGTTGTTCTGGGTGGTTGCTAGGCTGTTGATTGGTGGTTGCTAGGGTGTTCTGGTTGGTTGGAGGTTTAAATCTCATTATGTCATTTCAGCCAGAAAAATATTTTACCTACTGATCATGTTTCTGGCCCAAAAGTACTTGATCTTGAATTTTCCATACATACTCATAGACTATGTAATATAACACTCTGATGTTATAATACATAGGTCAATTTTTGACCTCCATGAACACTTTTATGGCCCACGGGTACTTGATCTGTGGGTTAATATAACGAGAGATTTACATCTCATGATGTCATTTCAGCCAGACAAATATTTGACCTACTGAACATGTTTCTGGCCCAAAAGTATTTGATTTTGAACTTTCCAAACATACTCATAGAGTCCAACAGATGCTTCCTAAGCCATAGAGAAGTCCATATCTGACCTATTGAACTCATTTCTGGTCAAAGATTCCTCAAAAGGTTTTAAACAATATAAACTTTTAGACTCCTGATGTTACATTAGCTATACATAGGTCAATTTTTGACCTCCAGAAACACATTTATGGTCCACGGGTATTTAATATTTGGGTTAATATACCGACAGCTTTGCTTTTCATGATGTAATTTCAGCCAGAAAGATATTTGACCTACTGAACATATTTCTGGCCCAAAAGTACTTGACCTTGTACTTTCCATTCATACTCATAGACTCCAACAGATGCTCCTAAGCCATAGAGAAGTCCATATCTGACATATTGAACTCATTTCTGGTCAAAGGTTCCTCAAAAATTTTTACAATATAAACTTTTAGACTCCTTCTGACGTTATATTAGATATACATAGGTAAATTTTGACCTCCAGGAACACATGTATGGCACATTTCCAGAAGAAAATGTGAAGTGGCGCTTGAAGCGGCAAATCTCAGCACCCGGTTGCTAGGGTGTTCTGGGTGGTTGCTTGGTGTTTTTTTTAGGGTATTCTGGGTGGTTGATATGGTGTTGCTATGCGGTTGCTAGGGTATTCTGGGTGGTTGCGAAGGTGTTCTGGGTGGTTGCTAGGGTGTTGCTTGGTGGTTGCTGGGGTGTGCTGGGTGGTTGCTAGGGTGTTGCCAGATGGTTGCTGGGGTGTTCTGGTTTGTTTCTAGGTTGTTCTGGGTGGTTGCTAGGTTGTTCTGGGTGGTTGCTAGGCTGTTGCTTGGTGGTTGCTAGGGTGTTTTGGTTGGTTGGAGATTTACCTCTCATGACGTCTTTTTAGCCAGAAAAATATTTTAGCTACTGAACACGTTTCTGGCCCAAAAGTACTTGATCTTGAACTTTACATACATACTCATAGACTATGTAATATAACATTCTGATGTTATAATACATAGGTCAATTTTTGACCTCCATGAACACTTTTATGGCCCACGGGTACTTGATCTGTGGGTTAATATAATGAGAGATTTACATCTCATGATGTCATTTCAGCCAGACAAATATTTGACCTTCTGAACATGTTTCTGGCCCAAAAGTACTTAAACTTGAACTTTCCAAACATACTCATAGAGTCCAACAGATGCTTCCTAAGCCATAGAGAAGTCCATATCTGACCTATTGAACTCATTTCTGGTCAAAGATTCCTCAAAAGGTTTTAAACAATATAAACTTATAGACTCCTGATGTTACATTAGCTATACATAGGTCAATTTTTGACCTCCAGAAACACATTTATGGTCCACGGGTATTTAATATTTGGGTTAATATACCGAGTGCTTTGCTTCTCATGATGTAATTTCAGCCAGAAAGATATTTGACCTACTGAACATATTTCTGGCCCAAAAGTACTTGAACTTGTACTTTCCATTCATACTCATAGACTCCAACAGATGCTTCCTAAGCCATAGAGAAGTCCATATCTGACATATTGAACTCATTTCTGGTCAAAGGTTCCTCAAAAAGTTTAAAACAATATAAACTTTTAGACTCCTTTTGATGTTATATTAGATATACATAAGTAAATTTTGACCTCCAGGAACACATGTATGGCACATTTCCAGAAGAAAATGTGAAGTGGAGCTTGAAGCGGCAAATCTCAGCACCCGGTTGCTAGGGTGTTCTGGGAGGTTGCTACGGTGTTCTGGGTGGTTGCTAGGTGTTTTTTTAGGGTATTCTGGGTGGTTGCTATGGTGTTGCTATGCGGTTGCTAGGGTATTCTGGGTGGTTGCGAAGGTGTTCTGGGTGGTTGCTAGGGTGTTGCTAGGTGGTTGCTGGGGTGTTCTGGGTGGTTGCTAGGGTGTTGCCAGATGGTTGCTGGGGTGTTCTGGTTTGTTTCTAGGGTGTTTGGGGTGGTTGCTAGGCTGTTGCTTGGTGGTTGCTAGGGTGTTTTGGTTGGTTGGAGATTTACCTCTCATGACGTCTTTTTAGCCAGAAAAATATTTTAGCTACTGAACACGTTTCTGGCCCAAAAGTACTTGATCTTGAACTTTACATACATACTCAGAGACTATGTAATATAACATTCTGATGTTATAATACATAGGTCAATTTTTGACCTCCATGAACACTTTTATGGCCCACGGGTACTTGATCTGT
This sequence comes from Pimephales promelas, assembly GCF_988280905.1. Taxonomy (NCBI): domain Eukaryota; kingdom Metazoa; phylum Chordata; class Actinopteri; order Cypriniformes; family Leuciscidae; genus Pimephales; species Pimephales promelas. Next base: position 7,470,662 of record NC_142784.1, on the reverse strand, counting down.
GGGTTAATATAATGAGAGATTTACATCTCATGATGTCATTTCAGCCAGACAAATATTTGACCTACTGAATATGTTTCTGGCCCAAAAGTACTTGAACTTGAACTTTCCAAACATACTCATAGAGTCCAACAGATGCTTCCTAAGCCATAGAGAAGTCCATATCTGACCTATTGAACTCATTTCTGGTCAAAGATTCCTCAAAAGATTTTAAACAATATAAACTTATAGACTCCTGATGTTACATTAGCTATACATAGGTCAATTTTTGACCTCCAGAAACACATTTATGGTCCACGGGTATTTAATATTTGGGTTAATATACCGAGAGCTTTGCTTCTCATGATGTAATTTCAGCCAGAAAGATATTTGACCTACTGAACATATTTCTGGCCCAAAAGTACTTGAACTTGTACTTTCCATTCATACTCATAGACTCCAACAGATGCTTCCTAAGCCATAGAGAAGTCCATATCAGACATATTGAACTCATTTCTGGTCAAAGGTTCCTCAAAAAGTTTAAAACAATATAAACTTTTAGACTCCTTTTGATGTTATATTAGATATACATAGGTAAATTTTGACCTCCAGGAACACATGTATGGCACATTTCCAGAAGAAAATGTGAAGTGGAGCTTGAAGCGGCAAATCTCAGCACCCGGTTGCTAGGGTGTTCTGGGAGGTTGCTACGGTTTTCTGGGTGGTTGTTAGGTGTTTTTTTAGGGTATTCTGGGTGGTTGATATGGTGTTGCTATGCGGTTGCTAGGGTATTCTGGGTGGTTGCGAAGGTGTTCTGGGTGGTTGCTAGGGTGTTGCTAGGCGGTTGCTGGGGTGTTCTGGGTGGTTGCTAGGGTGTTGCCAGATGGTTGCTGGGGTGTTCTGGTTTGTTTCTAGGTTTTTCTGGGTGGTTGCTAGGCTGTTGCTTGGTGGTTGCTAGGGTGTTCTGGTTGGTTGGAGATTTACTTCTCATTATGTCATTTCAGCCAGAAAAATATTTTACCTACTGAACACGTTTCTGGCCCAAAAGTACTTGATCTTGGACTTTCCATACATACTCATAGACTATGTAATATAACATTCTGATGTTATAATACATAGGTCAATTTTTGACCTCCATGAACACTTTTATGGCCCACGGGTACTTGATCTGTTGGTTAATATAACGATAGATTTACATCTCATGATGTCATTTCAGCCAGACAAATATTTGACCTTCTGAACATGTTTCTGGCCCAAAAGTACTTAAACTTGAACTTTCCAAACATACTCATAGAGTCCAACAGATGCTTCCTAAGCCATAGAGAAGTCCATATCTGACCTATTGAACTCATTTCTGGTCAAAGATTCCTCAAAAGGTTTTAAACAATATAAACTTATAGACTCCTGATGTCACATTACCTATACATAGGTCAATTTTTGACCTCCAGAAACACATTTATGGTCCACGGGTATTTAATATTTGGGTTAATATACCGAGAGCTTTGCTTCTCATGATGTAATTTCAGCCAGAAAGATATTTGACCTACTGAACATATTTCTGGCCCAAAAGAACTTGAACTTGAACTTTCCAAACATACTCATAGAGTCCAACAGATGCTTCCTAAGCCATAGAGAAGTCCATATCTGACCTATTGAACTCATTTCTGGTCAAAGATTCCTCAAAAGGTTTTAAACAATATAAACTTATAGACTCCTGATGTTACATTAGCTATACATAGGTCAATTTTTGACCTCCAGAAACACATTTATGGTCCACGGGTATTTAATGTTTGGGTTAATATACCGAGAGCTTTGCTTCTCATGATGTAATTTCAGCCAGAAAGATATTTTACCTACTAAACATATTTCTGGTCCGAAAGTACTTGAACTTGTACTTTCCATTCATACTCATAGACTCCAAAAGATGCTTCCTAAGCCATAGAGAAGTCCATATCTGACATATTGAACTCATTTCTGGTCAAAGGTTCCTCAAAAAGTTTAAAACAATATAAACTTATAGACTCCTTCTGATGTTATATTAGATATACATAGGTCAATTTTGACCTCCAGGAACGCACATTGTATGGCACATTTCCAGAAGAAAATGTGAAGTGGAGCTTGAAGCGGCAAATCTCAGCACCCGGTTGCTAGGGTGTTCTGGGAGGTTGCTACGGTGTTCTGGGTGGTTGCTAGGTGTTTTTTAGGGTATTCTGGGTGGTTGCTATGGTGTTGCTATGCGGTTGCTAGGGTTTCTTAGTGGTGCGGTTGCTAGGGCTGTTGCTACGGTGATGCTAGGCGGTTGCTTGGGTGTTCTGGGTGGTTGCTAGGGTGTTGCCAGATGGTTGCTGGGGTGTTCTGGTTTGTTTATAGGGTGTTTTGGGTGGTTGCTAGGTTGTTGCTTGGTGGTTGCTAGGGTGTTCTGGTTGGTTGGAAATTTACTTCTCATGATGTCATTTCAGCCAGAAAAATATTTTACCTAACTGAACATGTTTTGGTCCAAAAGTACTTGATCTTGAACTTTCCATTCATACTCATAGACTGTGTAATATAACATTCTGATGTTATATTAAATAGGTCAATTTTTGACCTCCATGAACACTTTTATGGCCCACGGGTACTTGATCTGTGGGTTAATATACCGAGAGATTTACATCTCATGATGTCATTTCAGCCAGAAAAATATTTGACCTCCTTTGATGTTATATAAGCTATACATTGATCAATTATATTAGATATATATAGGTCAATTTTTGACCTCTAGGAACACATTTATGTCCCATGGCTACTTGATCTGCGGGTTAATATACCGATAGATTTACTTCTCGTGATGTCATTGAACTCATTTCTGGTCAAAGGTTCCTCAAAAAGTTTAAAACAATACAAACTTTTAGTCTCCTTCTGATGTTATATTAGATATACATAGGTCAATTTTTGACCATCAGGAACACATTTATGGCACATTTCCAGAAGAAAATGTGAAGTTGAGCCTGAAGTGGCAAATCTCACCACCTGGTTGCTAGGGTGTTCTGGGTGGTTGCTAGGTGGTTGTTAGGGTATTCTGGGTGGTTGCTATGGTGTTTTTATGTGGTTGCTAGGGTATTCTGGGTGGTTGCTAAGGTGCTAATGTTGCTAGGTTGTTGCTAGGCTGTTGCCAGGTTGTTGCTGCTGTGTTCTTGTTTGTTGGTGGGGGTTTCTGGGTGGTTGCTAGGGTGTTGCTAAGGTGTTCTGGGTGGTTGCTAGGCGGTTGCTAGAGTGTTGCTAGGGTGTTCTGGGTGGTTGCTATGGTGTTTTAGGTGGTTACTATGGTAGTCTGTGTGGTTCCTATGGTGTTTCTAGGTGGTTGGTAGTGTCCAAATTACTATAGAGTTTTTATAATGTTTTTGGCAATTGATTTGTATATCATCAAAAGGAGTCCATAAGTTTTTCAGAAATAATTTCAATAGGTCAGATGTGGACAATTCTATATGGCCTAGGGACCATCATAAGGAGTCTATGAGTATGTAGAAAGTTCAAGATCAAGTACACATGGGCAAGAAATATAGTCTGTAGAATATCTGTCTGGCTAAAATAACATGATAAGAGGTCATTCTGTATAGTATCCTGATTTTCAAAGAACACTTTAGCCAGAAATATGTTCAGTAGTTAAAATAAGGACTCTTGTATGGCTTCAGTAACATCAAAAAGAGTTAATTGAGTATGTTTAGAGTGTTCAAGGTCAAGTACTCGTGGGCCAGAACTATGTTCAGACTGTCAAAAAGCAACCACCAAGAATAGGGTATTCTTGGTGGTTGCTATGGTGTTGCTAGGGTGTTCTGGGTGGTAACTAGGATCTTGCTAGGCGGTTGCTAGGGTGTTCTGGGTGGTTGCTAGGGTGTTGCTAGGTGGTTGCTATGGTGTTGTTAAGGTGTTCTGGGTGGTTGCTAGGGTGTTTTAGGTGGTTACTATGGTAGTCTGTGTGGTTCCTATGGTGTTTCTAGGTGGTTGGTAGTGTCCAAATTACTATAGAGTTTTTATAATGTTTTTGGCAATTGATTTATATATCATCAAAAGGAGTCCATAAGTTTTTCAGAAATAATTTCAATAGGTCAGATGTGGACAATTCTATATGGCCTAGGAACCATCATAAGGAGTCTATGAGTATGTAGAAAGTTCAAGATCAAGTACACATGGGCAAGAAATATAGTCTGTAGAATATCTGTCTGGCTAAAATAACATGATAAGAGGTCATTCTGTATAGTATCCTGATTTTCAAAGAACACTTTAACCAGAAATATGTTCAGTAGTTAAAATAAGGACTCTTGTATGGCTTCAGTAACATCAAAAAGAGTTAATTGAGCATGTTTAGAGTGTTCAAGGTCAAGTACTCGTGGGCCAGAACTATGTTCAGTCTGTCAAAAAGCAACCACCAAGAATAGGGTATTCTTGGTGGTTGCTATGGTGTTTTTATGTGGTTAATAGGGTATTCTGGGTGGTTGCTAAGGTGCTAATGTTGCTAGGTTGTTGCTAGGCTGTTGCCAGGTTGTTGCTGCTGTGTTCTTGTTTGTTGGTGGGGGTTTCTGGGTGGTTGCTAGGGTGTTGCTAAGGTGTTCTGGGTGGTTGCTATGGTGTTTTAGGTGGTTACTATGGTAGTCTGTGTGGTTCCTATGGTGTTTCTAGGTGGTTGGTAGTGTCCAAATTACTATAGAGTTTTTATAATGTTTTTGGCAATTGATTTATATATCATCAAAAGGAGTCCATAAGTTTTTCAGAAATAATTTCAATAGGTCAGATGTGGACAATTCTATATGGCCTAGGAACCATCATAAGGAGTCTATGAGTATGTAGAAAGTTCAAGATCAAGTACACATGGGCAAGAAATATAGTCTGTAGAATATCTGTCTGGCTAAAATAACATGATAAGAGGTCATTCTGTATAGTATCCTGATTTTCAAAGAACACTTTAGCCAGAAATATGTTCAGTAGTTAAAATAAGGACTCTTGTATGGCTTCAGTAACATCAAAAAGAGTTAATTGAGTATGTTTAGAGTGTTCAAGGTCAAGTACTCGTGGGCCAGAACTATGTTCAGACTGTCAAAAAGCAACCACCAAGAATAGGGTATTCTTGGTGGTTGCTATGGTGTTGCTAGGGTGTTCTGGGTGGTAACTAGGATCTTGCTAGGCGGTTGCTAGGGTGTTCTGGGTGGTTGCTAGGGTGTTGCTAGGTGGTTGCTAGGGTGTTGTTAAGGTGTTCTGGGTGGTTGCTAGGGTGTTTTAGGTGGTTACTATGGTAGTCTGTGTGGTTCCTATGGTGTTTCTAGGTGGTTGGTAGTGTCCAAATTACTATAGAGTTTTTATAATGTTTTTGGCAATTGATTTATATATCATCAAAAGGAGTCCATAAGTTTTTCAGAAATAATTTCAATAGGTCAGATGTGGACAATTCTATATGGCCTAGGAACCATCATAAGGAGTCTATGAGTATGTAGAAAGTTCAAGATCAAGTACACATGGGCAAGAAATATAGTCTGTAGAATATCTGTCTGGCTAAAATAACATGATAAGAGGTCATTCTGTATAGTATCCTGATTTTCAAAGAACACTTTAACCAGAAATATGTTCAGTAGTTAAAATAAGGACTCTTGTATGGCTTCAGTAACATCAAAAAGAGTTAATTGAGCATGTTTAGAGTGTTCAAGGTCAAGTACTCGTGGGCCAGAACTATGTTCAGTCTGTCAAAAAGCAACCACCAAGAATAGGGTATTCTTGGTGGTTGCTATGGTGTTTTTATGTGGTTAATAGGGTATTCTGGGTGGTTGCTAAGGTGCTAATGTTGCTAGGTTGTTGCTAGGCTGTTGCCAGGTTGTTGCTGCTGTGTTCTTGTTTGTTGGTGGGGGTTTCTGGGTGGTTGCTAGGGTGTTGCTAAGGTGTTCTGGGTGGTTGCTATGGTGTTTTAGGTGGTTACTATGGTAGTCTGTGTGGTTCCTATGGTGTTTCTAGGTGGTTGGTAGTGTCCAAATTACTATAGAGTTTTTATAATGTTTTTGGCAATTGATTTATATATCATCAAAAGGAGTCCATAAGTTTTTCAGAAATAATTTCAATAGGTCAGATGTGGACAATTCTATATGGCCTAGGAACCATCATAAGGAGTCTATGAGTATGTAGAAAGTTCAAGATCAAGTACACATGGGCAAGAAATATAGTCTGTAGAATATCTGTCTGGCTAAAATAACATGATAAGAGGTCATTCTGTATAGTATCCTGATTTTCAAAGAACACTTTAGCCAGAAATATGTTCAGTAGTTAAAATAAGGACTCTTGTATGGCTTCAGTAACATCAAAAAGAGTTAATTGAGTATGTTTAGAGTGTTCAAGGTCAAGTACTCGTGGGCCAGAACTATGTTCAGACTGTCAAAAAGCAACCACCAAGAATAGGGTATTCTTGGTGGTTGCTATGGTGTTGCTAGGGTGTTCTGGGTGGTAACTAGGATCTTGCTAGGCGGTTGCTAGGGTGTTCTGGGTGGTTGCTAGGGTGTTGCTAGGTGGTTGCTAGGGTGTTGTTAAGGTGTTCTGGGTGGTTGCTAGGGTGTTTTAGGTGGTTACTATGGTAGTCTGTGTGGTTCCTATGGTGTTTCTAGGTGGTTGGTAGTGTCCAAATTACTATAGAGTTTTTATAATGTTTTTGGCAATTGATTTATATATCATCAAAAGGAGTCCATAAGTTTTTCAGAAATAATTTCAATAGGTCAGATGTGGACAATTCTATATGGCCTAGGAACCATCATAAGGAGTCTATGAGTATGTAGAAAGTTCAAGATCAAGTACACATGGGCAAGAAATATAGTCTGTAGAATATCTGTCTGGCTAAAATAACATGATAAGAGGTCATTCTGTATAGTATCCTGATTTTCAAAGAACACTTTAGCCAGAAATATGTTCAGTAGTTAAAATAAAGACTCTTGTATGGCTTCAGTAACATCAAAAAGAGTTAATTGAGCATGTTTAGAGTGTTCAAGGTCAAGTACTCGTGGGCCAGAACTATGTTCAGTCTGTCAAAAAGCAACCACCAAGAATAGGGTATTCTTGGTGGTTGCTATGGTGTTTTTATGTGGTTGCTAGGGTATTCTGGGTGGTTGCTAAGGTGCTAATGTTGCTAGGTTGTTGCTAGGCTGTTGCCAGGTTGTTGCTGCTGTGTTCTTGTTTGTTGGTGGGGGTTTCTGGGTGGTTGCTAGGGTGTTGCTAAGGTGTTCTGGGTGGTTGCTAGGCGGTTGCTAGAGTGTTGCTAGGGTGTTCTGGGTGGTTGCTAGGGTGTTTTAGGTGGTTACTATGGTAGTCTGTGTGGTTCCTATGGTGTTTCTAGGTGGTTGGTAGTGTCCAAATTACTATAGAGTTTTTATAATGTTTTTGGCAATTGATTTATATATCATCAAAAGGAGTCCATAAGTTTTTCAGAAATAATTTCAATAGTTCAGATGTTGACAATTCTATATGGCCTAGGAACCATCATAAGGAGTCTATGAGTATGTAGAAAGTTCAAAATCAAGTACACATGGGCAAAAAATATAGTCTATAGGTCAAATATCTGTCTGGCTAAAATAACATGATAAGTGGTCATTCTGTATATTATCCTGATTTTCAAAGAACACTTTAGCCAGAAATATGTTCAGTAGTTAAAATAAGGACTCTTGTATGGCTTCAGTAACATCAAAATGAGTTTATTGAGTATGTTTAGAGTGTTCAAGGTCAAGTACTCGTGGGCCAGAACTATGTTCAGTAGGTCAAAAAGGAACCTATCTATAGCTCATGTAATATCAGAAGGAGTCTAAAAGTTTTTCTTGTTTAAAAACTTTTGAGGACCCTTTGACCAGACATGAGTTAAATACTTAAGATATGGACATTCTATATGGCTTAAGAAGCATCAAAAAGAGTCTATGAGAATTTATAGAAAGTTCGAGACCTAGTACTCGTCGGCCAGGACTGGCCAGGGTCAAAGAGGAACGTCTAGGTCTAGGAAGTAGTCTAAGAAGTAGCATAAGAAGTAGTCTGATTAATTTGTATAGAAAGTTCAATATCAGGTACTCTTGGGACACATATTTGTTCAGTCGGTCAAATATCTTCCTGCTCATAAAACATCATAAGTAGTAAATATCAATGTATAGTAACCTAATGATCAAGTACCCTTTGACCAGAAATGAGTTCAAATGGGTCAGATATAAACAATCCATATGGCTAATGGTTCATTATGTAAAATAAGCACTCTTGTATGTCTTCAGTAACATCAAAAGGAGTCAATGAGCATGTTTAGAAAGTTTAAGATCTAGTACTCGTGGGCTAGTTCTGTAGGTCAAATAGGAACCTTTGTATAGCTTATATATCATCAAAAGGTGTCTATAAGCTTATATTGTTTAAAAACTTTTGAGGACCCTTTTGTCAGAAATGAGCTCAATAGCTATACTATGCACTGTAAAGCTCATGTGATGTTTTCTCGTCTGTGCAAAAATAAATTAGTTTGTAAAATAGAAATGCATGCAAAATCACGGTATATCTTTTCATTGCAACGAGGAACAAGTTAGATATGTTATGTAATGCAATGAAACACATCTTAGGTGTTTTCTTTTTATTGCACAGAGGTTAGTTATTGCGTGCATATGCATAACGAGGAACAAATTAGATAGGTCATACAATCCAATGAAACACATCTTAGGTGTTTTCTTTTCATTGCACAGAGGTTAGTTATGGGCTCTATGCACGAAGTTATTTCCGGTGAAGGATTAAGGATGCTCGATAACTTCCGCCGATCATAGAGTCCAATGCAATACCGAGAATTTATATTGAATTTTATACTCCATGGTTATACTAAAGAAACGTTAGTCACAAAAACAGATAAAACAGACACCCCTCGTTGTGTTTATGCTTATTTTTTTAAATTATATTAAATAAACATAACTATAAAATTACATCTAAACGTATGTACGTTTCGTTTCAAAGACGGGAGGACAGTAAATATTGAAGACTCTGCCATAATCCCGTTTTCTCCGGTTTTCCTCCGCTTTAATCTACACAACCGGAAATGGACGAGCATACTTACGTCAAAGGCGGAACTTATGCGTGCATATAGCCCATTGCGTTGGATAGTTATAACTAGGAACAAGTTAGATATGTCATGCAATGCAATGAAACACATCTTAGTTGTTTTCTTTTCATTGCACAGAGGTTAGTTATTGCGTGCATAAGCATAACGAGGAACAAGTTAGATATGTCATGCAATGCACTGAAACAAATGTTAGGTGTTTTCTTTTCATTGCAGAGAGGTTAGTTATTGCGTGCATATGCATAACGAGAAACAAGTTATATCTATCATGCAATGCAATGAAACACATCTTAGTTGTTTTCTTTTCATTGCACAGAGGTTAGTTATTGCGTGAATATGCATAACGAGGAACAAGTTAGATATGTCATGCAATGCACTGAAACACATCTTAGTTGTTTTCTTTTCATTGCACAGAGGTTAGTTCTTGCGTGCATATGCATAACGAGGAACAAGTTAGATATGTCATGCAATGCACTGAAACACATCTTAGGTGTTTTCTTTTCATTGCACAGAGTTAGTTATTGCATGCATATGAATGACGAGGAACAAGTTAGATAAGTCATGCAATGCCCTGAAACACATGTTAGGTGTTTTCTTTTCATTGCACAGAGGTTCGTTATTGCGTGCATATGCATAACGAGGAACAAGTTAGATATGTCATGCAATGCACTGAAACACATCTTAGGAGTCTTCTTTTCATTGCACAGAGTTAGTTATTGCGTGCATATGCATAACGAGGAACAAGTTAGATATGTCATGCAATGCACTGAAACACATCTTAGGAGTCTTCTTTTCATTGCACAGAGTTAGTTATTGCGTGCATATGCATGACGAGGAACAAGTTAGATAAGTCATGCAATGCACTGAAACACATGTTAGGTGTTTTCTTTTCATTGCATAGAGGTTAGTTATTGCGTGCATGTGCATAATGAGGAACAAATTAGATAGGTCATGCAATGCAATGAAACACATCTTAGGTGTTTTCTTTTCATTGGACAGAGGTTAGTTATTGCGTGCATATGCATAACGAGGAACAAGTTAGATATGTCATGCAATGCACTGAAACACATCTTAGGAGTTTTCTTTTCATTGCACAGAGTTAGTTATTGCGTGCATATGCATGGCGAGGAAAAAGATATGTCATATAGTGCGATAAAACACATGTTAGGTGTTTTATTTTTACTGCAGAGAGGTTAGTTATTGCGTGCATATGCATAACGAGAAACAAGTTATATCTATCATGCAATGCAATGAAACACATCTTAGGTGTTTTCTTTTCAGTGCACAGAGCTTAGTTATTGCGTGGATAGTTATAACTAGGAACAAGTTAGATATGTCATGCAATGCACTGAAACACATGTTAGGTGTTTTCTTTTCACTGCAGAGAGGTTAGTTATTGCGTGCATATGCATAACGAGAAACAAGTTATATCTATCATGCAATGCAATGAAACACATGTTAGTTGTTTTCTTTTCATTGCACAGAGGTTAGTTATTGCGTGAATCGCATAACGAGGAACAAGTTAGATATGTCATGCAATGCACTGAAACACATCTTAGGTGTTTTCTTTTCATTGTACAGAGTTAGTTATTGCGTGCATATGCATGACGAGGAACAAGTTAGATAAGTTATGCAATGCACTGAAACACATGTTAAGTGTTTTCTTTTCATTGCACAGAGGTTTGTTATTGCGTGCATTTGCATAACGAGGAACAAGTTAGATATGTCATGCAATGCACTGAAACACATCTTAGGTGTCTTCTTTTCATTGCACAGAGTTAGTTATTGCGTGCAAATGCATGACGAGGAACAAGTTAGATAAGTCATGCAATGCACTGAAACACATCTTAGGAGTCTTCTTTTCATTGCACAGAGTTAGTTATTGCGTGCATATGCATAACGAGGAACAAGTTAGATTTGTCATGCAATGCACTGAAACACATCTTAGGAGTCTTCTTTTCATTGCACAGAGTTAGTTATTGCGTGCATATGCATGACGAGGAACAAGTTAGATAAGTCATGCAATGCACTGAAACACATGTTAGGTGTTTTCTTTTCATTGCATAGAGGTTAGTTATTGCGTGCATGTGCATAATGAGGAACAAATTAGATAGGTCATGCAATGCAATGAAACACATCTTAGGTGTTTTCTTTTCATTGGACAGAGGTTAGTTATTGCGTGCATATGCATAACGAGGAACAAGTTAGATATGTCATGCAATGCACTGAAACACATCTTAGGAGTTTTCTTTTCATTGCACAGAGTTAGTTATTGCGTGCATATGCATGGCGAGGAAAAAGATATGTCATATAGTGCGATAAAACACATGTTAGGTGTTTTATTTTTACTGCAGAGAGGTTAGTTATTGCGTGCATATGCATAACGAGAAACAAGTTATATCTATCATGCAATGCAATGAAACACATCTTAGGTGTTTTCTTTTCATTGCACAGAGCTTAGTTATTGCGTGGATAGTTATAACTAGGAACAAGTTAGATATGTCATGCAATGCACTGAAACACATGTTAGGTGTTTTCTTTTCACTGCAGAGAGGTTAGTTATTGCGTGCATATGCATAACGAGAAACAAGTTATATCTATCATGCAATGCAATGAAACACATGTTAGTTGTTTTCTTTTCATTGCACAGAGGTTAGTTATTGCGTGAATCGCATAACGAGGAACAAGTTAGATATGTCATGCAATGCACTGAAACACATCTTAGGTGTTTTCTTTTCATTGCACAGAGTTAGTTATTGCGTGCATATGCATGACGAGGAACAAGTTAGATAAGTTATGCAATGCACTGAAACACATGTTAAGTGTTTTCTTTTCATTGCACAGAGGTTTGTTATTGCGTGCATTTGCATAACGAGGAACAAGTTAGATATGTCATGCAATGCACTGAAACACATCTTAGGTGTCTTCTTTTCATTGCACAGAGTTAGTTATTGCGTGCAAATGCATGACGAGGAACAAGTTAGATAAGTCATGCAATGCACTGAAACACATGTTAGGTGTTTTCTTTTCATTGCACAGAGGTTCGTTATTGCGTGCATGTGCATGACGAGGAACAAGTTAGATAAGTCATGCAATGCACTGAAACACATGTTAGGTGTTTTCTTTTCATTGCACAGAGGTTAGTTATTGCGTGCATGTGCATGACGAGGAACAAGTTAGATAAGTCATGCAATGCACTGAAACACATGTTAGGTGTTTTCTTTTCATTGCACAGAGGTTCGTTATTGCGTGCATGTGCATGACGAGGAACAAGTTAGATAAGTCATGCAATGCACTGAAACACATATTAGGTGTTTTCTTTTCATTGCACAGAGGTTTGTTATTGCGTGCATTTGCATAACGAGGAACAAGTTAGATATGTCATGCAATGCACTGAAACACATCTTAGGTGTCTTCTTTTCATTGCACAGAGGTTAGTTATTGCGTGAATATGCATGACGAGGAACAAGTTAGATATGTCATGCAATGCACTGAAATACATCTTAGGTGTTTTCTTTTCATTGCACAGAGGTTCGTTATTGCGTGCATATGCATATGCATAGATAAGTCATGCAATGCACTGAAACACATCTTAGGTGTTTTCTTATCATTGCACAGAGTTAGTTATTGTTTGCATATGCATGACGAGGAACAAGATAGATAAGTCATGCAATGCACTGAAACACATGTTAGGTGTTTTCTTTTCATTGCACAGAGGTTCGTTATTGCGTGCATATGCATAACGAGGAACAAGTTAGATATGTCATGCAATGCACTGAAACACATCTTAGGTGGTTTTCTTTTCATTGGACAGAGGTTAGTATCGCGTGCATGTGCAATTCAATCCTAAAGCACAAGCATTGCAAATCTCTTCGTTGCACAAAGGAACAAGTTATTGTGTACATTGTAAAGCGATCGCTCTTGTGATGTTTTCTCGTCAAAACACAAATTAATTAGTTGTAGAATGGAAATGCATGGTAAAGCACGCGTGTTATATCTTTTCTTTTCATTGCAAAGAAGAACAAGTTAGAAAATGTAAGCATTGCAATGAAACAACACACGCTATCCAGTGAAAGCACTAAAGGGTTTAGTTCTTGAATGCAATAAAGTGCATTTTACATATATGTTATTTTTGATGCACAACGTTCTTCATGCACAATCCATATCTCTTCATTGCACAAAGCAACGGGTGTTGTTTTATTGCAATGTATAAAATATCGAACTTGTACCATTTGCAATAAAAAGAAAATGTATGCATGTGCTTTCGCATGCATTTCTAGTTTACAAACTAGATTGTTTGTGCACAGACGAGAAAACATCACGTTATGCCTTTTCATTGCAACGAAGAACAAGTTAGATTGTTATGCAATCCAATCAAACATATTAGGTGTTTTCTTTTCATTGGACAGAGTAACATGTTAGTTATTTCGTGCATATTCTTTAATGCACAACGTTAGACGTTAGATGTGTTTTCGTTGAAAAACGGAATGAATTCGTTATTGCATGCGTTGTAAGGAAACAGCTAATGGCAACGATTTCTCTTCATCACAGAAATGCAACAACTAATGCAATTATTTCTCTTGTTACAAAATGCATTACACATCTCTTTGTTGCACAAAGGAACGAGTAAGTTATTGCATTGAACGACCGCTCAAGTGATGTTTTTTCGTCAGTGCACAAAAGAATTAGTAGTAGAATCCATGCGAAAGAGTCAAAGGGTCCTCAAAGGTTTTAATAAATATTAACTTATTGACTTTTGATGATTTATAAGCTATAGATAGGTTCCTTTTTGTCCTAGTGAACATATTTCTGGCTCACAGGTACTTGATTCTAAGCCATGGAGAAGTCCATATCTGACCTATTGAATTAATTTCTGGTGTATGTTTCCTCAAAAGTTTTTAAATAATATCAACTGATAGACTCAATCTGATGTTATATACATAGGTTCCTTTTTGACCTATTGAACATATTTCAAGCCCATGGGTAATTAATTGATCCTTCTCATGATGTTATTTCAACAAAGAAAGATATTTGACCTACTGAACATGTTTCTGGCCCAAAAGTACTTGATCTTGAACTTCCAAACATACTCATAGAGTCCAACAGATGCTTCCTAAGCCATAGAGAAGTCCATATCTGACCTATTGAACTCATTTCTGGTCAAAGATTCCTCAAAAGATTTTAAACAATATAAACTTATAGACTCCTGATGTTACATTAGCTATACATAGGTCAATTTTTGACCTCCAGAAACACATTTATGGTCCACGGGTATTTAATATTTGGGTTAATATACCGAGAGCTTTGCTTCTCATGATGTAATTTCAGCCAGAAAGATATTTGACCTACTGAACATATTTCTGGCCCAAAAGTACTTGAACTTGTACTTTCCATTCATACTCATAGACTCCAACAGATGCTTCCTAAGCCATAGAGAAGTCCATATCAGACATATTGAACTCATTTCTGGTCAAAGGTTCCTCAAAAAGTTTAAAACAATATAAACTTTTAGACTCCTTTTGATGTTATATTAGATATACATAGGTAAATTTTGACCTCCAGGAACACATGTATGGCACATTTCCAGAAGAAAATGTGAAGTGGAGCTTGAAGCGGCAAATCTCAGCACCCGGTTGCTAGGGTGTTCTGGGAGGTTGCTACGGTTTTCTGGGTGGTTGTTAGGTGTTTTTTTAGGGTATTCTGGGTGGTTGATATGGTGTTGCTATGCGGTTGCTAGGGTATTCTGGGTGGTTGCGAAGGTGTTCTGGGTGGTTGCTAGGGTGTTGCTAGGCGGTTGCTGGGGTGTTCTGGGTGGTTGCTAGGGTGTTGCCAGATGGTTGCTGGGGTGTTCTGGTTTGTTTCTAGGTTTTTCTGGGTGGTTGCTAGGCTGTTGCTTGGTGGTTGCTAGGGTGTTCTGGTTGGTTGGAGATTTACTTCTCATTATGTCATTTCAGCCAGAAAAATATTTTACCTACTGAACACGTTTCTGGCCCAAAAGTACTTGATCTTGGACTTTCCATACATACTCATAGACTATGTAATATAACATTCTGATGTTATAATACATAGGTCAATTTTTGACCTCCATGAACACTTTTATGGCCCACGGGTACTTGATCTGTTGGTTAATATAACGATAGATTTACATCTCATGATGTCATTTCAGCCAGACAAATATTTGACCTTCTGAACATGTTTCTGGCCCAAAAGTACTTAAACTTGAACTTTCCAAACATACTCATAGAGTCCAACAGATGCTTCCTAAGCCATAGAGAAGTCCATATCTGACCTATTGAACTCATTTCTGGTCAAAGATTCCTCAAAAGGTTTTAAACAATATAAACTTATAGACTCCTGATGTCACATTACCTATACATAGGTCAATTTTTGACCTCCAGAAACACATTTATGGTCCACGGGTATTTAATATTTGGGTTAATATACCGAGAGCTTTGCTTCTCATGATATAATTTCAGCCAGAAAGATATTTGACCTACTGAACATATTTCTGGCCCAAAAGAACTTGAACTTGAACTTTCCAAACATACTCATAGAGTCCAACAGATGCTTCCTAAGCCATAGAGAAGTCCATATCTGACCTATTGAACTCATTTCTGGTCAAAGATTCCTCAAAAGGTTTTAAACAATATAAACTTATAGACTCCTGATGTTACATTAGCTATACATAGGTCAATTTTTGACCTCCAGAAACACATTTATGGTCCACGGGTATTTAATGTTTGGGTTAATATACCGAGAGCTTTGCTTCTCATGATGTAATTTCAGCCAGAAAGATATTTTACCTACTAAACATATTTCTGGTCCGAAAGTACTTGAACTTGTACTTTCCATTCATACTCATAGACTCCAAAAGATGCTTCCTAAGCCATAGAGAAGTCCATATCTGACATATTGAACTCATTTCTGGTCAAAGGTTCCTCAAAAAGTTTAAAACAATATAAACTTATAGACTCCTTCTGATGTTATATTAGATATACATAGGTCAATTTTGACCTCCAGGAACGCACATTGTATGGCACATTTCCAGAAGAAAATGTGAAGTGGAGCTTGAAGCGGCAAATCTCAGCACCCGGTTGCTAGGGTGTTCTGGGAGGTTGCTACGGTGTTCTGGGTGGTTGCTAGGTGTTTTTTAGGGTATTCTGGGTGGTTGCTATGGTGTTGCTATGCGGTTGCTAGGGTTTCTTAGTGGTGCGGTTGCTAGGGCTGTTGCTACGGTGATGCTAGGCGGTTGCTTGGGTGTTCTGGGTGGTTGCTAGGGTGTTGCCAGATGGTTGCTGGGGTGTTCTGGTTTGTTTATAGGGTGTTTTGGGTGGTTGCTAGGCTGTTGCTTGGTGGTTGCTAGGGTGTTCTGGTTGGTTGGAAATTTACTTCTCATGATGTCATTTCAGCCAGAAAAATATTTTACCTAACTGAACATGTTTCTGGTCCAAAAGTACTTGATCTTGAACTTTCCATTCATACTCATAGACTGTGTAATATAACATTCTGATGTTATATTAAATAGGTCAATTTTTGACCTCCATGAACACTTTTATGGCCCACGGGTACTTGATCTGTGGGTTAATATACCGAGAGATTTACATCTCATGATGTCATTTCAGCCAGAAAAATATTTGACCTCCTTTGATGTTATATAAGCTATACATTGATCAATTATATTAGATATATATAGGTCAATTTTTGACCTCTAGGAACACATTTATGTCCCATGGCTACTTGATCTGCGGGTTAATATACCGATAGATTTACTTCTCGTGATGTCATTGAACTCATTTCTGGTCAAAGGTTCCTCAAAAAGTTTAAAACAATACAAACTTTTAGTCTCCTTCTGATGTTATATTAGATATACATAGGTCAATTTTTGACCATCAGGAACACATTTATGGCACATTTCCAGAAGAAAATGTGAAGTTGAGCCTGAAGTGGCAAATCTCACCACCTGGTTGCTAGGGTGTTCTGGGTGGTTGCTAGGTGGTTGTTAGGGTATTCTGGGTGGTTGCTATGGTGTTTTTATGTGGTTGCTAGGGTATTCTGGGTGGTTGCTAAGGTGCTAATGTTGCTAGGTTGTTGCTAGGCTGTTGCCAGGTTGTTGCTGCTGTGTTCTTGTTTGTTGGTGGGGGTTTCTGGGTGGTTGCTAGGGTGTTGCTAAGGTGTTCTGGGTGGTTGCTAGGCGGTTGCTAGAGTGTTGCTAGGGTGTTCTGGGTGGTTGCTATGGTGTTTTAGGTGGTTACTATGGTAGTCTGTGTGGTTCCTATGGTGTTTCTAGGTGGTTGGTAGTGTCCAAATTACTATAGAGTTTTTATAATGTTTTTGGCAATTGATTTGTATATCATCAAAAGGAGTCCATAAGTTTTTCAGAAATAATTTCAATAGGTCAGATGTGGACAATTCTATATGGCCTAGGGACCATCATAAGGAGTCTATGAGTATGTAGAAAGTTCAAGATCAAGTACACATGGGCAAGAAATATAGTCTGTAGAATATCTGTCTGGCTAAAATAACATGATAAGAGGTCATTCTGTATAGTATCCTGATTTTCAAAGAACACTTTAGCCAGAAATATGTTCAGTAGTTAAAATAAGGACTCTTGTATGGCTTCAGTAACATCAAAAAGAGTTAATTGAGTATGTTTAGAGTGTTCAAGGTCAAGTACTCGTGGGCCAGAACTATGTTCAGACTGTCAAAAAGCAACCACCAAGAATAGGGTATTCTTGGTGGTTGCTATGGTGTTGCTAGGGTGTTCTGGGTGGTAACTAGGATCTTGCTAGGCGGTTGCTAGGGTGTTCTGGGTGGTTGCTAGGGTGTTGCTAGGTTGTTGCTATGGTGTTGTTAAGGTGTTCTGGGTGGTTGCTAGGGTGTTTTAGGTGGTTACTATGGTAGTCTGTGTGGTTCCTATGGTGTTTCTAGGTGGTTGGTAGTGTCCAAATTACTATAGAGTTTTTATAATGTTTTTGGCAATTGATTTATATATCATCAAAAGGAGTCCATAAGTTTTTCAGAAATAATTTCAATAGGTCAGATGTGGACAATTCTATATGGCCTAGGAACCATCATAAGGAGTCTATGAGTATGTAGAAAGTTCAAGATCAAGTACACATGGGCAAGAAATATAGTCTGTAGAATATCTGTCTGGCTAAAATAACATGATAAGAGGTCATTCTGTATAGTATCCTGATTTTCAAAGAACACTTTAACCAGAAATATGTTCAGTAGTTAAAATAAGGACTCTTGTATGGCTTCAGTAACATCAAAAAGAGTTAATTGAGCATGTTTAGAGTGTTCAAGGTCAAGTACTCGTGGGCCAGAACTATGTTCAGTCTGTCAAAAAGCAACCACCAAGAATAGGGTATTCTTGGTGGTTGCTATGGTGTTTTTATGTGGTTAATAGGGTATTCTGGGTGGTTGCTAAGGTGCTAATGTTGCTAGGTTGTTGCTAGGCTGTTGCCAGGTTGTTGCTGCTGTGTTCTTGTTTGTTGGTGGGGGTTTCTGGGTGGTTGCTAGGGTGTTGCTAAGGTGTTCTGGGTGGTTGCTATGGTGTTTTAGGTGGTTACTATGGTAGTCTGTGTGGTTCCTATGGTGTTTCTAGGTGGTTGGTAGTGTCCAAATTACTATAGAGTTTTTATAATGTTTTTGGCAATTGATTTATATATCATCAAAAGGAGTCCATAAGTTTTTCAGAAATAATTTCAATAGGTCAGATGTGGACAATTCTATATGGCCTAGGAACCATCATAAGGAGTCTATGAGTATGTAGAAAGTTCAAGATCAAGTACACATGGGCAAGAAATATAGTCTGTAGAATATCTGTCTGGCTAAAATAACATGATAAGAGGTCATTCTGTATAGTATCCTGATTTTCAAAGAACACTTTAGCCAGAAATATGTTCAGTAGTTAAAATAAGGACTCTTGTATGGCTTCAGTAACATCAAAAAGAGTTAATTGAGTATGTTTAGAGTGTTCAAGGTCAAGTACTCGTGGGCCAGAACTATGTTCAGACTGTCAAAAAGCAACCACCAAGAATAGGGTATTCTTGGTGGTTGCTATGGTGTTGCTAGGGTGTTCTGGGTGGTAACTAGGATCTTGCTAGGCGGTTGCTAGGGTGTTCTGGGTGGTTGCTAGGGTGTTGCTAGGTGGTTGCTAGGGTGTTGTTAAGGTGTTCTGGGTGGTTGCTAGGGTGTTTTAGGTGGTTACTATGGTAGTCTGTGTGGTTCCTATGGTGTTTCTAGGTGGTTGGTAGTGTCCAAATTACTATAGAGTTTTTATAATGTTTTTGGCAATTGATTTATATATCATCAAAAGGAGTCCATAAGTTTTTCAGAAATAATTTCAATAGGTCAGATGTGGACAATTCTATATGGCCTAGGAACCATCATAAGGAGTCTATGAGTATGTAGAAAGTTCAAGATCAAGTACACATGGGCAAGAAATATAGTCTGTAGAATATCTGTCTGGCTAAAATAACATGATAAGAGGTCATTCTGTATAGTATCCTGATTTTCAAAGAACACTTTAACCAGAAATATGTTCAGTAGTTAAAATAAGGACTCTTGTATGGCTTCAGTAACATCAAAAAGAGTTAATTGAGCATGTTTAGAGTGTTCAAGGTCAAGTACTCGTGGGCCAGAACTATGTTCAGTCTGTCAAAAAGCAACCACCAAGAATAGGGTATTCTTGGTGGTTGCTATGGTGTTTTTATGTGGTTAATAGGGTATTCTGGGTGGTTGCTAAGGTGCTAATGTTGCTAGGTTTGTTGCTAGGCTGTTGCCAGGTTGTTGCTGCTGTGTTCTTGTTTGTTGGTGGGGGTTTCTGGGTGGTTGCTAGGGTGTTGCTAAGGTGTTCTGGGTGGTTGCTATGGTGTTTTAGGTGGTTACTATGGTAGTCTGTGTGGTTCCTATGGTGTTTCTAGGTGGTTGGTAGTGTCCAAATTACTATAGAGTTTTTATAATGTTTTTGGCAATTGATTTATATATCATCAAAAGGAGTCCATAAGTTTTTCAGAAATAATTTCAATAGGTCAGATGTGGACAATTCTATATGGCCTAGGAACCATCATAAGGAGTCTATGAGTATGTAGAAAGTTCAAGATCAAGTACACATGGGCAAGAAATATAGTCTGTAGAATATCTGTCTGGCTAAAATAACATGATAAGAGGTCATTCTGTATAGTATCCTGATTTTCAAAGAACACTTTAGCCAGAAATATGTTCAGTAGTTAAAATAAGGACTCTTGTATGGCTTCAGTAACATCAAAAAGAGTTAATTGAGTATGTTTAGAGTGTTCAAGGTCAAGTACTCGTGGGCCAGAACTATGTTCAGACTGTCAAAAAGCAACCACCAAGAATAGGGTATTCTTGGTGGTTGCTATGGTGTTGCTAGGGTGTTCTGGGTGGTAACTAGGATCTTGCTAGGCGGTTGCTAGGGTGTTCTGGGTGGTTGCTAGGGTGTTGCTAGGTGGTTGCTAGGGTGTTGTTAAGGTGTTCTGGGTGGTTGCTAGGGTGTTTTAGGTGGTTACTATGGTAGTCTGTGTGGTTCCTATGGTGTTTCTAGGTGGTTGGTAGTGTCCAAATTACTATAGAGTTTTTATAATGTTTTTGGCAATTGATTTATATATCATCAAAAGGAGTCCATAAGTTTTTCAGAAATAATTTCAATAGGTCAGATGTGGACAATTCTATATGGCCTAGGAACCATCATAAGGAGTCTATGAGTATGTAGAAAGTTCAAGATCAAGTACACATGGGCAAGAAATATAGTCTGTAGAATATCTGTCTGGCTAAAATAACATGATAAGAGGTCATTCTGTATAGTATCCTGATTTTCAAAGAACACTTTAGCCAGAAATATGTTCAGTAGTTAAAATAAAGACTCTTGTATGGCTTCAGTAACATCAAAAAGAGTTAATTGAGCATGTTTAGAGTGTTCAAGGTCAAGTACTCGTGGGCCAGAACTATGTTCAGTCTGTCAAAAAGCAACCATCAAGAATAGGGTATTCTTGGTGGTTGCTATGGTGTTTTTATGTGGTTGCTAGGGTATTCTGGGTGGTTGCTAAGGTGCTAATGTTGCTAGGTTGTTGCTAGGCTGTTGCCAGGTTGTTGCTGCTGTGTTCTTGTTTGTTGGTGGGGGTTTCTGGGTGGTTGCTAGGGTGTTGCTAAGGTGTTCTGGGTGGTTGCTAGGCGGTTGCTAGAGTGTTGCTAGGGTGTTCTGGGTGGTTGCTAGGGTGTTTTAGGTGGTTACTATGGTAGTCTGTGTGGTTCCTATGGTGTTTCTAGGTGGTTGGTAGTGTCCAAATTACTATAGAGTTTTTATAATGTTTTTGGCAATTGATTTATATATCATCAAAAGGAGTCCATAAGTTTTTCAGAAATAATTTCAATAGTTCAGATGTTGACAATTCTATATGGCCTAGGAATCATCATAAGGAGTCTATGAGTATGTAGAAAGTTCAAAATCAAGTACACATGGGCAAAAAATATAGTCTCTAGGTCAAATATCTGTCTGGCTAAAATAACATGATAAGTGGTCATTCTGTATATTATCCTGATTTTCAAAGAACACTTTAGCCAGAAATATGTTCAGTAGTTAAAATAAGGACTCTTGTATGGCTTCAGTAACATCAAAATGAGTTTATTGAGTATGTTTAGAGTGTTCAAGGTCAAGTACTCGTGGGCCAGAACTATGTTCAGTAGGTCAAAAAGGAACCTATCTATAGCTCATGTAATATCAGAAGGAGTCTAAAAGTTTTTCTTGTTTAAAAACTTTTGAGGACCCTTTGACCAGACATGAGTTAAATATGGACATTCTATATGGCTTAAGAAGCATCAAAAAGAGTCTATGAGAATTTATAGAAAGTTCGAGACCTAGTACTCGTCGGCCAGGACTGGCCAGGGTCAAAGAGGAACGTCTAGGTCTAGGAAGTAGTCTAAGAAGTAGCATAAGAAGTAGTCTGATTAATTTGTATAGAAAGTTCAATATCAGGTACTCTTGGGACACATATTTGTTCAGTCGGTCAAATATCTTCCTGCTCATAAAACATCATAAGTAGTAAATATCAATGTATAGTAACCTAATGATCAAGTACCCTTTGACCAGAAATGAGTTCAAATGGGTCAGATATAAACAATCCATATGGCTAATGGTTCATTATGTAAAATAAGCACTCTTGTATGTCTTCAGTAACATCAAAAGGAGTCAATGAGCATGTTTAGAAAGTTTAAGATCTAGTACTCGTGGGCTAGTTCTGTAGGTCAAATAGGAACCTTTGTATAGCTTATATATCATCAAAAGGTGTCTATAAGCTTATATTGTTTAAAAACTTTTGAGGACCCTTTTGTCAGAAATGAGCTCAATAGCTATACTATGCACTGTAAAGCTCATGTGATGTTTTCTCGTCTGTGCAAAAATAAATTAGTTTGTAAAATAGAAATGCATGCAAAATCACGGTATATCTTTTCATTGCAACGAGGAACAAGTTAGATATGTTATGTAATGCAATGAAACACATCTTAGGTGTTTTCTTTTTATTGCACAGAGGTTAGTTATTGCGTGCATATGCATAACGAGGAACAAATTAGATAGGTCATACAATCCAATGAAACACATCTTAGGTGTTTTCTTTTCATTGCACAGAGGTTAGTTATGGGCTCTATGCACGGCGTTATTTCCGGTGAAGGATTAAGGATGCTCGATAACTTCCGCCGATCATAGAGTCCAATGCAATACCGAGAATTTATATTGAATTTTATACTCCATGGTTATACTAAAGAAACGTTAGTCACAAAAACAGATAAAACAGACACCCCTCGTTGTGTTTATGCTTATTTTTTTAAATTATATTAAATAAACATAACTATAAAATTACATCTAAACGTATGTACGTTTCGTTTCAAAGACGGGAGGACAGTAAATATTGAAGACTCTGCCATAATCCCGTTTTCTCCGGTTTTCCTCCGCTTTAATCTACACAACCGGAAATGGACGAGCATACTTACGTCAAAGGCGGAACTTATGCGTGCATATAGCCCATTGCGTTGGATAGTTATAACTAGGAACAAGTTAGATATGTCATGCAATGCAATGAAACACATCTTAGTTGTTTTCTTTTCATTGCACAGAGGTTAGTTATTGCGTGCATAAGCATAACGAGGAACAAGTTAGATATGTCATGCAATGCACTGAAACAAATGTTAGGTGTTTTCTTTTCATTGCAGAGAGGTTAGTTATTGCGTGCATATGCATAACGAGAAACAAGTTATATCTATCATGCAATGCAATGAAACACATCTTAGTTGTTTTCTTTTCATTGCACAGAGGTTAGTTATTGCGTGAATATGCATAACGAGGAACAAGTTAGATATGTCATGCAATGCACTGAAACACATCTTAGTTGTTTTCTTTTCATTGCACAGAGGTTAGTTCTTGCGTGCATATGCATAACGAGGAACAAGTTAGATATGTCATGCAATGCACTGAAACACATCTTAGGTGTTTTCTTTTCATTGCACAGAGTTAGTTATTGCATGCATATGAATGACGAGGAACAAGTTAGATAAGTCATGCAATGCCCTGAAACACATGTTAGGTGTTTTCTTTTCATTGCACAGAGGTTCGTTATTGCGTGCATATGCATAACGAGGAACAAGTTAGATATGTCATGCAATGCACTGAAACACATCTTAGGAGTCTTCTTTTCATTGCACAGAGTTAGTTATTGCGTGCATATGCATAACGAGGAACAAGTTAGATATGTCATGCAATGCACTGAAACACATCTTAGGAGTCTTCTTTTCATTGCACAGAGTTAGTTATTGCGTGCATATGCATGACGAGGAACAAGTTAGATAAGTCATGCAATGCACTGAAACACATGTTAGGTGTTTTCTTTTCATTGCATAGAGGTTAGTTATTGCGTGCATGTGCATAATGAGGAACAAATTAGATAGGTCATGCAATGCAATGAAACACATCTTAGGTGTTTTCTTTTCATTGGACAGAGGTTAGTTATTGCGTGCATATGCATAACGAGGAACAAGTTAGATATGTCATGCAATGCACTGAAACACATCTTAGGAGTTTTCTTTTCATTGCACAGAGTTAGTTATTGCGTGCATATGCATGGCGAGGAAAAAGATATGTCATATAGTGCGATAAAACACATGTTAGGTGTTTTATTTTTACTGCAGAGAGGTTAGTTATTGCGTGCATATGCATAACGAGAAACAAGTTATATCTATCATGCAATGCAATGAAACACATCTTAGGTGTTTTCTTTTCAGTGCACAGAGCTTAGTTATTGCGTGGATAGTTATAACTAGGAACAAGTTAGATATGTCATGCAATGCACTGAAACACATGTTAGGTGTTTTCTTTTCACTGCAGAGAGGTTAGTTATTGCGTGCATATGCATAACGAGAAACAAGTTATATCTATCATGCAATGCAATGAAACACATGTTAGTTGTTTTCTTTTCATTGCACAGAGGTTAGTTATTGCGTGAATCGCATAACGAGGAACAAGTTAGATATGTCATGCAATGCACTGAAACACATCTTAGGTGTTTTCTTTTCATTGTACAGAGTTAGTTATTGCGTGCATATGCATGACGAGGAACAAGTTAGATAAGTTATGCAATGCACTGAAACACATGTTAAGTGTTTTCTTTTCATTGCACAGAGGTTTGTTATTGCGTGCATTTGCATAACGAGGAACAAGTTAGATATGTCATGCAATGCACTGAAACACATCTTAGGTGTCTTCTTTTCATTGCACAGAGTTAGTTATTGCGTGCAAATGCATGACGAGGAACAAGTTAGATAAGTCATGCAATGCACTGAAACACATCTTAGGAGTCTTCTTTTCATTGCACAGAGTTAGTTATTGCGTGCATATGCATAACGAGGAACAAGTTAGATTTGTCATGCAATGCACTGAAACACATCTTAGGAGTCTTCTTTTCATTGCACAGAGTTAGTTATTGCGTGCATATGCATGACGAGGAACAAGTTAGATAAGTCATGCAATGCACTGAAACACATGTTAGGTGTTTTCTTTTCATTGCATAGAGGTTAGTTATTGCGTGCATGTGCATAATGAGGAACAAATTAGATAGGTCATGCAATGCAATGAAACACATCTTAGGTGTTTTCTTTTCATTGGACAGAGGTTAGTTATTGCGTGCATATGCATAACGAGGAACAAGTTAGATATGTCATGCAATGCACTGAAACACATCTTAGGAGTTTTCTTTTCATTGCACAGAGTTAGTTATTGCGTGCATATGCATGGCGAGGAAAAAGATATGTCATATAGTGCGATAAAACACATGTTAGGTGTTTTATTTTTACTGCAGAGAGGTTAGTTATTGCGTGCATATGCATAACGAGAAACAAGTTATATCTATCATGCAATGCAATGAAACACATCTTAGGTGTTTTCTTTTCATTGCACAGAGCTTAGTTATTGCGTGGATAGTTATAACTAGGAACAAGTTAGATATGTCATGCAATGCACTGAAACACATGTTAGGTGTTTTCTTTTCACTGCAGAGAGGTTAGTTATTGCGTGCATATGCATAACGAGAAACAAGTTATATCTATCATGCAATGCAATGAAACACATGTTAGTTGTTTTCTTTCCCAGGTGAAAAAGACGTTGTATTAAATGTATTAAAAATATATTTGAAATACAAATAGTGTGTTTATAATACATTTGTATTTACAACATGCTTATTTAAAGTGTACTAAAAATGTATTTTATTGCATTTTAGTATATTTCTAAAAAGTATACTAGAAGTACATTGGTAATAAATATATATTTAATTACACTTTTAAGAAATATACTATAGAAAAGCATACTTTTAATGTATTTATAAAAAGTATATTAGTAATATATTGGTAATAAATGTATGCTTTATTATATTTTTAATAAATATGCTAATGATAATTATACTTTAAATGTATTTCTAAAAAGTATATTAGAAGTACATTGGTAATAAATATATGTTTAAATACACTTTTAAGAAATACACTATAGAAAAGCATACTTTTAATGTATTTCTAAAAAAGTATATTATTAGTACATTGGTAATAAATGTGTGCTTAATTATATTTTTAATAAATATGCTAATGACAATCATGCTTTAAATATGTTTCTAAAAAGTGTACTAGAAGTACATTGGTATTTAATTACATTTTTAAGAAATATGCTAAATACAAACATATTTTAATTATATTTAAAAATGTTTTACTAGAAACGCAATGATAATAAATATACACTTAATTACACTTTTAGAAATATGCTAAAAACAAACACAGTTTTAGTGAAGTTTTAGTGTATTTACAGAAAGCATACTTGTTGCTAAATTAAAGTATTTTTGTGTTCACTTCAAGTTTAAAAATTCAAGTCAAGTCCCTTTAATTCCCTTCCTAACATGAAGGCAATTAAACATGTATCGAAATTAATTGTATATTTCTACAAAGACTAGAAGTAGCACTTTAATTATAAATATGTGCTCAGGTAAGCTTTTAAGAAATATACCAAAAACTACCACACTTTTTGTAATACTACCAACACTTAACTCAATGCATATGTATTTCACACTTTATATTATGTGTTTTAGGTTTAACTTTTTTAAATTAATTTGTTATAATTATGAAAAGCACTAAAATTTGACTAACAAGTAATGCACTTCTATACTTCTGCATTAATTAATCAAATAGTCTTTTCCACAAAACAAGTGAATACCAGTACGTGCACACATCAACATAAAAGATCAGGTGTACATACTAGAAAAACAAAATAAATTTCTTAAAGCTTGACTCTTACATTTGTTTAGTCAAAATGAATAAAAAAACTTGTTATAAAGCATGTTAGGTTTATATTAACAGAGTTGTTTCTTTTTTTGTGGATGTTAGTTAATATTTCCAGTTGCATTCATTTGGACCAATCAGAGCCAATCTTTTCAAAACAAGCTTGCCGGCAATCGTCCAATCACACACTGCCATTTGAACTTACATGTTGGGCGGGGCGCGGACAACGGATACTGACTGTCTGTGGTATTCCATTAGCTTCGGACGGATATCTCAACAGAAATCATGTATTTTCCAAATTTTGCTTTGTTATTTCACTGACTCGGACCTAGTGAATGTGGATAGCACCGATCTAATATTAAGAGAACACACGAGCAGATTACCAGGTCGTCAGCTCCCGCGAACAATTTAGCAGTGAAGAGGACAACGCAGAGCTGCGCCGCCACGACATGGACAGAGCAAGATACTGCCCGAAAAGATCTTACTTCTTGGTGGTAAGTTTATTAGTTTAAGTGATTAGTGTAATTGGCTTTATTCTCACTTTGGGTTTAGAAAATATTTTCAGAAGTTGATGACGATGTTCTGTGGATTACTGGCGTTTCTGTTGATTTGACACTAAAGCGAGTTAAAGGACGTCTATCCATTGACGTCTATCAACTTAATTGTTATAGATCTAGACAGTGACATAATGCAACTATAAAAACATTGCACACTGTGTTTTCAGAAAAAAGGTTATTAATGGTGATTACACGACAGGCTTGATTGTCCCTAAGTAACTTCTTGTGTTTTAAATATTATAATATATTTTAAGCTCTAATAAAACTTTCACATTTGTGATATTTAATTCATAGTAAAATCTAATTAATTATTAGTTACTAAGTTATCAGCTGTCACCAACTTGTAACTTTCAATAGAATGTTCTGTCTTTATTAATAATGAATAATTACTTCAATAATAGCGTGGAAGTTACAGTAATGGTTCATTAAATATGTTTTACCATTTAAACAAAATACAAATTATATATGAAGAACACAAACTAGTGTTTGTTCTGCCCTAACTTTGTATAACATGCAACTTTATTTTTTTTTGTAGAGCTTCCAGGGATACTATCATCTCTCAAAGAGGCCCTGGAGTCCATGAAACGAGGTTCATTCAGCTCAAGCCCAAGATCATCTGAGCTGTCTTCCTGAAACCTCAGACATGGTAAGAAAATTCTTTATGATAAAGAAAAATCCTATTTGTTATAATAATTATATCTGACTTTTGTGCATTAATACTTCAGTAAGTGTTCTGAATTAAGTAACAAAGTGACAGCTTTTTATTAGAATTATAAATGAACAAGTTTATACTAATGCTTGTTTTTTTTATTCTTTCCAGATTTCCCTCGGTGGTTCTGATGTCCCCAAAAGAGTCTATGGCAGACTGAACAAGTCACGAACTTCTCTTTTTACTCACGACTTGGCCACTTTACTTTTTGCTATTGTATTTCACTTTGTTTGACTTAAAGGATTAGTTCACTTAAAAAAAAAAAACTTTTGCTGATAACTTACCCACCCCCATGCCAAGATATCCATGTCATTCTTTCTTCAGTTGAAAAGAAATTAAGGTTTTTGATGAAAACATTTCAGGATTTTCTCCATATGGACTTCATTGGGAACCAAACGGTTCAAGGTCCAAAAGGCAGTTTCTGTGCAAACTGTTCAAAGGGCTTTAAACGATTCCAGACGATGAATAAGGGTCTTATCAAGCGAAACGATCGGTCATTTAAAAACAAAAAAAAAAAACAACGTTTAAGTTTTATAAGCTCAAATGGTCGCCATGCTCTGTTCTGTTATGCATGTTCATAACTCTCCTATTCAAACTCGTTCATCAAAATTAACAAATCTTTTTCTGAGTCATTAGGTTCATTCAACGAACGAAATGAATGAATTGACTTGAAAAAAGATTTGTCAGGGCTGCCAACTCTCAAGCATTCAGCACGAGACTCTCGCAATTGAGCAATTCTCATGCTTTCACGACAAATTGACTGTTAGCCATTGGACCTTGAACCGTTTTGTTCCCAGTGAAGTCCATTATATGGAGAAAAATCCTGGAATGTTTTCATCAAACCTTAATTCCTTTTCGACTGAAGAAAGAAAGACATGGACATCTTGGAAGACATGGGGGTGAGTAAATTATCAGCAAAAGTTTTTTTTAAAAGTGAACTACTCCTTTCAGTTAGTTTATTTATTTATTTATTTATTTTTTGTTCTGTTTAATACCTCTGCAAATCAATGCATTTTATGTTAATGTATTTTGTTTAGTTTTCATAATGCTTTACTGATGTAGTGCATTAAAGTTTATCTTTCAAAGAGTGTTTGTGTGTTTTGTAGAAATATTTTTTTACTGGGTTTTGTTGAATTAAAATGTTTAACTGTATTTTTAATACATTAAAATATATTATTTTTATATTAAATGGTTTTTGGAAAAAATATATTTTTAATATGTTAATAGTGGGTCCTATATTGTTCTACAAATACATTATTAATAAGCTGAAATTATATTTAAAATATACTTAGAACGCATTAATGTGAAGCTAAAATATACTAATGCTGTATTTCTAAAATCGATTTAAAGTGTATTAAAATACACTTTAAATAAGTGCTATTATATTACATTAAATGTACTTAAAATGGTTCCATTTTAGCACAATTTAATATAATAAAATATATTACTATTACCTTAAAATTGAACTTAAATACATATTAAAGTACACTTAATATACTTGAAGTTGTTTCAATTTAGCACATTTAATACATATTTAATACGGTGCACTTAAAATACATTAAGTATATCAAAATAAGTACATTTTAAATACATTTCCTTTTCACCTGGGTTTCATTGCACAGAGGTTAGTTATTGCGTGAATCGCATAACGAGGAACAAGTTAGATATGTCATGCAATGCACTGAAACACATCTTAGGTGTTTTCTTTTCATTGCACAGAGTTAGTTATTGCGTGCATATGCATGACGAGGAACAAGTTAGATAAGTTATGCAATGCACTGAAACACATGTTAAGTGTTTTCTTTTCATTGCACAGAGGTTTGTTATTGCGTGCATTTGCATAACGAGGAACAAGTTAGATATGTCATGCAATGCACTGAAACACATCTTAGGTGTCTTCTTTTCATTGCACAGAGTTAGTTATTGCGTGCAAATGCATGACGAGGAACAAGTTAGATAAGTCATGCAATGCACTGAAACACATGTTAGGTGTTTTCTTTTCATTGCACAGAGGTTCGTTATTGCGTGCATGTGCATGACGAGGAACAAGTTAGATAAGTCATGCAATGCACTGAAACACATGTTAGGTGTTTTCTTTTCATTGCACAGAGGTTAGTTATTGCGTGCATGTGCATGACGAGGAACAAGTTAGATAAGTCATGCAATGCACTGAAACACATGTTAGGTGTTTTCTTTTCATTGCACAGAGGTTCGTTATTGCGTGCATGTGCATGACGAGGAACAAGTTAGATAAGTCATGCAATGCACTGAAACACATATTAGGTGTTTTCTTTTCATTGCACAGAGGTTTGTTATTGCGTGCATTTGCATAACGAGGAACAAGTTAGATATGTCATGCAATGCACTGAAACACATCTTAGGTGTCTTCTTTTCATTGCACAGAGGTTAGTTATTGCGTGAATATGCATGACGAGGAACAAGTTAGATATGTCATGCAATGCACTGAAATACATCTTAGGTGTTTTCTTTTCATTGCACAGAGGTTCGTTATTGCGTGCATATGCATATGCATAGATAAGTCATGCAATGCACTGAAACACATCTTAGGTGTTTTCTTATCATTGCACAGAGTTAGTTATTGTTTGCATATGCATGACGAGGAACAAGATAGATAAGTCATGCAATTCACTGAAACACATGTTAGGTGTTTTCTTTTCATTGCACAGAGGTTCGTTATTGCGTGCATATGCATAACGAGGAACAAGTTAGATATGTCATGCAATGCACTGAAACACATCTTAGGTGGTTTTCTTTTCATTGGACAGAGGTTAGTATCGCGTGCATGTGCAATTCAATCCTAAAGCACAAGCATTGCAAATCTCTTCGTTGCACAAAGGAACAAGTTATTGTGTACATTGTAAAGCGATCGCTCTTGTGATGTTTTCTCGTCAAAACACAAATTAATTAGTTGTAGAATGGAAATGCATGGTAAAGCACGCGTGTTATATCTTTTCTTTTCATTGCAAAGAAGAACAAGTTAGAAAATGTAAGCATTGCAATGAAACAACACACGCTATCCAGTGAAAGCACTAAAGGGTTTAGTTCTTGAATGCAATAAAGTGCATTTTACATATATGTTATTTTTGATGCACAACGTTCTTCATGCACAATCCATATCTCTTCATTGCACAAAGCAACGGGTGTTGTTTTATTGCAATGTATAAAATATCGAACTTGTACCATTTGCAATAAAAAGAAAATGTATGCATGTGCTTTCGCATGCATTTCTAGTTTACAAACTAGATTGTTTGTGCACAGACGAGAAAACATCACGTTATGCCTTTTCATTGCAACGAAGAACAAGTTAGATTGTTATGCAATCCAATCAAACATATTAGGTGTTTTCTTTTCATTGGACAGAGTAACATGTTAGTTATTTCGTGCATATTCTTTAATGCACAACGTTAGACGTTAGATGTGTTTTCGTTGAAAAACGGAATGAATTCGTTATTGCATGCGTTGTAAGGAAACAGCTAATGGCAACGATTTCTCTTCATCACAGAAATGCAACAACTAATGCAATTATTTCTCTTGTTACAAAATGCATTACACATCTCTTTGTTGCACAAAGGAACGAGTAAGTTATTGCATTGAACGACCGCTCAAGTGATGTTTTTTCGTCAGTGCACAAAAGAATTAGTAGTAGAATCCATGCGAAAGAGTCAAAGGGTCCTCAAAGGTTTTAATAAATATTAACTTATTGACTTTTGATGATTTATAAGCTATAGATAGGTTCCTTTTTGTCCTAGTGAACATATTTCTGGCTCACAGGTACTTGATTCTAAGCCATGGAGAAGTCCATATCTGACCTATTGAATTAATTTCTGGTGTATGTTTCCTCAAAAGTTTTTAAATAATATCAACTGATAGACTCAATCTGATGTTATATACATAGGTTCCTTTTTGACCTATTGAACATATTTCAAGCCCATGGGTAATTAATTGATCCTTCTCATGATGTTATTTCAACAAAGAAAGATATTTGACCTACTGAACATGTTTCTGGCCCAAAAGTACTTGATCTTGAACTTCCAAACATACTCATAGAGTCCAACAGATGCTTCCTAAGCCATAGAGAAGTCCATATCTGACCTATTGAACTCATTTCTGGTCAAAGATTCCTCAAAAGATTTTAAACAATATAAACTTATAGACTCCTGATGTTACATTAGCTATACATAGGTCAATTTTTGACCTCCAGAAACACATTTATGGTCCACGGGTATTTAATATTTGGGTTAATATACCGAGAGCTTTGCTTCTCATGATGTAATTTCAGCCAGAAAGATATTTGACCTACTGAACATATTTCTGGCCCAAAAGTACTTGAACTTGTACTTTCCATTCATACTCATAGACTCCAACAGATGCTTCCTAAGCCATAGAGAAGTCCATATCAGACATATTGAACTCATTTCTGGTCAAAGGTTCCTCAAAAAGTTTAAAACAATATAAACTTTTAGACTCCTTTTGATGTTATATTAGATATACATAGGTAAATTTTGACCTCCAGGAACACATGTATGGCACATTTCCAGAAGAAAATGTGAAGTGGAGCTTGAAGCGGCAAATCTCAGCACCCGGTTGCTAGGGTGTTCTGGGAGGTTGCTACGGTTTTCTGGGTGGTTGTTAGGTGTTTTTTTAGGGTATTCTGGGTGGTTGATATGGTGTTGCTATGCGGTTGCTAGGGTATTCTGGGTGGTTGCGAAGGTGTTCTGGGTGGTTGCTAGGGTGTTGCTAGGCCGTTGCTGGGGTGTTCTGGGTGGTTGCTAGGGTGTTGCCAGATGGTTGCTGGGGTGTTCTGGTTTGTTTCTAGGTTTTTCTGGGTGGTTGCTAGGCTGTTGCTTGGTGGTTGCTAGGGTGTTCTGGTTGGTTGGAGATTTACTTCTCATTATGTCATTTCAGCCAGAAAAATATTTTACCTACTGAACACGTTTCTGGCCCAAAAGTACTTGATCTTGGACTTTCCATACATACTCATAGACTATGTAATATAACATTCTGATGTTATAATACATAGGTCAATTTTTGACCTCCATGAACACTTTTATGGCCCACGGGTACTTGATCTGTTGGTTAATATAACGATAGATTTACATCTCATGATGTCATTTCAGCCAGACAAATATTTGACCTTCTGAACATGTTTCTGGCCCAAAAGTACTTAAACTTGAACTTTCCAAACATACTCATAGAGTCCAACAGATGCTTCCTAAGCCATAGAGAAGTCCATATCTGACCTATTGAACTCATTTCTGGTCAAAGATTCCTCAAAAGGTTTTAAACAATATAAACTTATAGACTCCTGATGTCACATTACCTATACATAGGTCAATTTTTGACCTCCAGAAACACATTTATGGTCCACGGGTATTTAATATTTGGGTTAATATACCGAGAGCTTTGCTTCTCATGATGTAATTTCAGCCAGAAAGATATTTGACCTACTGAACATATTTCTGGCCCAAAAGAACTTGAACTTGAACTTTCCAAACATACTCATAGAGTCCAACAGATGCTTCCTAAGCCATAGAGAAGTCCATATCTGACCTATTGAACTCATTTCTGGTCAAAGATTCCTCAAAAGGTTTTAAACAATATAAACTTATAGACTCCTGATGTTACATTAGCTATACATAGGTCAATTTTTGACCTCCAGAAACACATTTATGGTCCACGGGTATTTAATGTTTGGGTTAATATACCGAGAGCTTTGCTTCTCATGATGTAATTTCAGCCAGAAAGATATTTTACCTACTAAACATATTTCTGGTCCGAAAGTACTTGAACTTGTACTTTCCATTCATACTCATAGACTCCAAAAGATGCTTCCTAAGCCATAGAGAAGTCCATATCTGACATATTGAACTCATTTCTGGTCAAAGGTTCCTCAAAAAGTTTAAAACAATATAAACTTATAGACTCCTTCTGATGTTATATTAGATATACATAGGTCAATTTTGACCTCCAGGAACGCACATTGTATGGCACATTTCCAGAAGAAAATGTGAAGTGGAGCTTGAAGCGGCAAATCTCAGCACCCGGTTGCTAGGGTGTTCTGGGAGGTTGCTACGGTGTTCTGGGTGGTTGCTAGGTGTTTTTTAGGGTATTCTGGGTGGTTGCTATGGTGTTGCTATGCGGTTGCTAGGGTTTCTTAGTGGTGCGGTTGCTAGGGCTGTTGCTACGGTGATGCTAGGCGGTTGCTTGGGTGTTCTGGGTGGTTGCTAGGGTGTTGCCAGATGGTTGCTGGGGTGTTCTGGTTTGTTTATAGGGTGTTTTGGGTGGTTGCTAGGCTGTTGCTTGGTGGTTGCTAGGGTGTTCTGGTTGGTTGGAAATTTACTTCTCATGATGTCATTTCAGCCAGAAAAATATTTTACCTAACTGAACATGTTTCTGGTCCAAAAGTACTTGATCTTGAACTTTCCATTCATACTCATAGACTGTGTAATATAACATTCTGATGTTATATTAAATAGGTCAATTTTTGACCTCCATGAACACTTTTATGGCCCACGGGTACTTGATCTGTGGGTTAATATACCGAGAGATTTACATCTCATGATGTCATTTCAGCCAGAAAAATATTTGACCTCCTTTGATGTTATATAAGCTATACATTGATCAATTATATTAGATATATATAGGTCAATTTTTGACCTCTAGGAACACATTTATGTCCCATGGCTACTTGATCTGCGGGTTAATATACCGATAGATTTACTTCTCGTGATGTCATTGAACTCATTTCTGGTCAAAGGTTCCTCAAAAAGTTTAAAACAATACAAACTTTTAGTCTCCTTCTGATGTTATATTAGATATACATAGGTCAATTTTTGACCATCAGGAACACATTTATGGCACATTTCCAGAAGAAAATGTGAAGTTGAGCCTGAAGTGGCAAATCTCACCACCTGGTTGCTAGGGTGTTCTGGGTGGTTGCTAGGTGGTTGTTAGGGTATTCTGGGTGGTTGCTATGGTGTTTTTATGTGGTTGCTAGGGTATTCTGGGTGGTTGCTAAGGTGCTAATGTTGCTAGGTTGTTGCTAGGCTGTTGCCAGGTTGTTGCTGCTGTGTTCTTGTTTGTTGGTGGGGGTTTCTGGGTGGTTGCTAGGGTGTTGCTAAGGTGTTCTGGGTGGTTGCTAGGCGGTTGCTAGAGTGTTGCTAGGGTGTTCTGGGTGGTTGCTATGGTGTTTTAGGTGGTTACTATGGTAGTCTGTGTGGTTCCTATGGTGTTTCTAGGTGGTTGGTAGTGTCCAAATTACTATAGAGTTTTTATAATGTTTTTGGCAATTGATTTGTATATCATCAAAAGGAGTCCATAAGTTTTTCAGAAATAATTTCAATAGGTCAGATGTGGACAATTCTATATGGCCTAGGGACCATCATAAGGAGTCTATGAGTATGTAGAAAGTTCAAGATCAAGTACACATGGGCAAGAAATATAGTCTGTAGAATATCTGTCTGGCTAAAATAACATGATAAGAGGTCATTCTGTATAGTATCCTGATTTTCAAAGAACACTTTAGCCAGAAATATGTTCAGTAGTTAAAATAAGGACTCTTGTATGGCTTCAGTAACATCAAAAAGAGTTAATTGAGTATGTTTAGAGTGTTCAAGGTCAAGTACTCGTGGGCCAGAACTATGTTCAGACTGTCAAAAAGCAACCACCAAGAATAGGGTATTCTTGGTGGTTGCTATGGTGTTGCTAGGGTGTTCTGGGTGGTAACTAGGATCTTGCTAGGCGGTTGCTAGGGTGTTCTGGGTGGTTGCTAGGGTGTTGCTAGGTGGTTGCTATGGTGTTGTTAAGGTGTTCTGGGTGGTTGCTAGGGTGTTTTAGGTGGTTACTATGGTAGTCTGTGTGGTTCCTATGGTGTTTCTAGGTGGTTGGTAGTGTCCAAATTACTATAGAGTTTTTATAATGTTTTTGGCAATTGATTTATATATCATCAAAAGGAGTCCATAAGTTTTTCAGAAATAATTTCAATAGGTCAGATGTGGACAATTCTATATGGCCTAGGAACCATCATAAGGAGTCTATGAGTATGTAGAAAGTTCAAGATCAAGTACACATGGGCAAGAAATATAGTCTGTAGAATATCTGTCTGGCTAAAATAACATGATAAGAGGTCATTCTGTATAGTATCCTGATTTTCAAAGAACACTTTAACCAGAAATATGTTCAGTAGTTAAAATAAGGACTCTTGTATGGCTTCAGTAACATCAAAAAGAGTTAATTGAGCATGTTTAGAGTGTTCAAGGTCAAGTACTCGTGGGCCAGAACTATGTTCAGTCTGTCAAAAAGCAACCACCAAGAATAGGGTATTCTTGGTGGTTGCTATGGTGTTTTTATGTGGTTAATAGGGTATTCTGGGTGGTTGCTAAGGTGCTAATGTTGCTAGGTTGTTGCTAGGCTGTTGCCAGGTTGTTGCTGCTGTGTTCTTGTTTGTTGGTGGGGGTTTCTGGGTGGTTGCTAGGGTGTTGCTAAGGTGTTCTGGGTGGTTGCTATGGTGTTTTAGGTGGTTACTATGGTAGTCTGTGTGGTTCCTATGGTGTTTCTAGGTGGTTGGTAGTGTCCAAATTACTATAGAGTTTTTATAATGTTTTTGGCAATTGATTTATATATCATCAAAAGGAGTCCATAAGTTTTTCAGAAATAATTTCAATAGGTCAGATGTGGACAATTCTATATGGCCTAGGAACCATCATAAGGAGTCTATGAGTATGTAGAAAGTTCAAGATCAAGTACACATGGGCAAGAAATATAGTCTGTAGAATATCTGTCTGGCTAAAATAACATGATAAGAGGTCATTCTGTATAGTATCCTGATTTTCAAAGAACACTTTAGCCAGAAATATGTTCAGTAGTTAAAATAAGGACTCTTGTATGGCTTCAGTAACATCAAAAAGAGTTAATTGAGTATGTTTAGAGTGTTCAAGGTCAAGTACTCGTGGGCCAGAACTATGTTCAGACTGTCAAAAAGCAACCACCAAGAATAGGGTATTCTTGGTGGTTGCTATGGTGTTGCTAGGGTGTTCTGGGTGGTAACTAGGATCTTGCTAGGCGGTTGCTAGGGTGTTCTGGGTGGTTGCTAGGGTGTTGCTAGGTGGTTGCTAGGGTGTTGTTAAGGTGTTCTGGGTGGTTGCTAGGGTGTTTTAGGTGGTTACTATGGTAGTCTGTGTGGTTCCTATGGTGTTTCTAGGTGGTTGGTAGTGTCCAAATTACTATAGAGTTTTTATAATGTTTTTGGCAATTGATTTATATATCATCAAAAGGAGTCCATAAGTTTTTTAGAAATAATTTCAATAGGTCAGATGTGGACAATTCTATATGGCCTAGGAACCATCATAAGGAGTCTATGAGTATGTAGAAAGTTCAAGATCAAGTACACATGGGCAAGAAATATAGTCTGTAGAATATCTGTCTGGCTAAAATAACATGATAAGAGGTCATTCTGTATAGTATCCTGATTTTCAAAGAACACTTTAGCCAGAAATATGTTCAGTAGTTAAAATAAAGACTCTTGTATGGCTTCAGTAACATCAAAAAGAGTTAATTGAGCATGTTTAGAGTGTTCAAGGTCAAGTACTCGTGGGCCAGAACTATGTTCAGTCTGTCAAAAAGCAACCACCAAGAATAGGGTATTCTTGGTGGTTGCTATGGTGTTTTTATGTGGTTGCTAGGGTATTCTGGGTGGTTGCTAAGGTGCTAATGTTGCTAGGTTGTTGCTAGGCTGTTGCCAGGTTGTTGCTGCTGTGTTCTTGTTTGTTGGTGGGGGTTTCTGGGTGGTTGCTAGGGTGTTGCTAAGGTGTTCTGGGTGGTTGCTAGGCGGTTGCTAGAGTGTTGCTAGGGTGTTCTGGGTGGTTGCTAGGGTGTTTTAGGTGGTTACTATGGTAGTCTGTGTGGTTCCTATGGTGTTTCTAGGTGGTTGGTAGTGTCCAAATTACTATAGAGTTTTTATAATGTTTTTGGCAATTGATTTATATATCATCAAAAGGAGTCCATAAGTTTTTCAGAAATAATTTCAATAGTTCAGATGTTGACAATTCTATATGGCCTAGGAACCATCATAAGGAGTCTATGAGTATGTAGAAAGTTCAAAATCAAGTACACATGGGCAAAAAATATAGTCTCTAGGTCAAATATCTGTCTGGCTAAAATAACATGATAAGTGGTCATTCTGTATATTATCCTGATTTTCAAAGAACACTTTAGCCAGAAATATGTTCAGTAGTTAAAATAAGGACTCTTGTATGGCTTCAGTAACATCAAAATGAGTTAATTGAGTATGTTTAGAGTGTTCAAGGTCAAGTACTCGTGGGCCAGAACTATGTTCAGTAGGTCAAAAAGGAACCTATCTATAGCTCATGTAATATCAGAAGGAGTCTAAAAGTTTTTCTTGTTTAAAAACTTTTGAGGACCCTTTGACCAGACATGAGTTAAATACTTAAGATATGGACATTCTATATGGCTTAAGAAGCATCAAAAAGAGTCTATGAGAATTTATAGAAAGTTCGAGACCTAGTACTCGTCGGCCAGGACTGGCCAGGGTCAAAGAGGAACGTCTAGGTCTAGGAAGTAGTCTAAGAAGTAGCATAAGAAGTAGTCTGATTAATTTGTATAGAAAGTTCAATATCAGGTACTCTTGGGACACATATTTGTTCAGTCGGTCAAATATCTTCCTGCTCATAAAACATCATAAGTAGTAAATATCAATGTATAGTAACCTAATGATCAAGTACCCTTTGACCAGAAATGAGTTCAAATGGGTCAGATATAAACAATCCATATGGCTAATGGTTCATTATGTAAAATAAGCACTCTTGTATGTCTTCAGTAACATCAAAAGGAGTCAATGAGCATGTTTAGAAAGTTTAAGATCTAGTACTCGTGGGCTAGTTCTGTAGGTCAAATAGGAACCTTTGTATAGCTTATATATCATCAAAAGGTGTCTATAAGCTTATATTGTTTAAAAACTTTTGAGGACCCTTTTGTCAGAAATGAGCTCAATAGCTATACTATGCACTGTAAAGCTCATGTGATGTTTTCTCGTCTGTGCAAAAATAAATTAGTTTGTAAAATAGAAATGCATGCAAAATCACGGTATATCTTTTCATTGCAACGAGGAACAAGTTAGATATGTTATGTAATGCAATGAAACACATCTTAGGTGTTTTCTTTTTATTGCACAGAGGTTAGTTATTGCGTGCATATGCATAACGAGGAACAAATTAGATAGGTCATACAATCCAATGAAACACATCTTAGGTGTTTTCTTTTCATTGCACAGAGGTTAGTTATGGGCTCTATGCACGGCGTTATTTCCGGTGAAGGATTAAGGATGCTCGATAACTTCCGCCGATCATAGAGTCCAATGCAATACCGAGAATTTATATTGAATTTTATACTCCATGGTTATACTAAAGAAACGTTAGTCACAAAAACAGATAAAACAGACACCCCTCGTTGTGTTTATGCTTAATTTTTTTAAATTATATTAAATAAACATAACTATAAAATTACATCTAAACGTATGTACGTTTCGTTTCAAAGACGGGAGGACAGTAAATATTGAAGACTCTGCCATAATCCCGTTTTCTCCGGTTTTCCTCCGCTTTAATCTACACAACCGGAAATGGACGAGCATACTTACGTCAAAGGCGGAACTTATGCGTGCATATAGCCCATTGCGTGGATAGTTATAACTAGGAACAAGTTAGATATGTCATGCAATGCAATGAAACACATCTTAGTTGTTTTCTTTTCATTGCACAGAGGTTAGTTATTGCGTGCATAAGCATAACGAGGAACAAGTTAGATATGTCATGCAATGCACTGAAACAAATGTTAGGTGTTTTCTTTTCATTGCAGAGAGGTTAGTTATTGCGTGCATATGCATAACGAGAAACAAGTTATATCTATCATGCAATGCAATGAAACACATCTTAGTTGTTTTCTTTTCATTGCACAGAGGTTAGTTATTGCGTGAATATGCATAACGAGGAACAAGTTAGATATGTCATGCAATGCACTGAAACACATCTTAGTTGTTTTCTTTTCATTGCACAGAGGTTAGTTCTTGCGTGCATATGCATAACGAGGAACAAGTTAGATATGTCATGCAATGCACTGAAACACATCTTAGGTGTTTTCTTTTCATTGCACAGAGTTAGTTATTGCATGCATATGAATGACGAGGAACAAGTTAGATAAGTCATGCAATGCCCTGAAACACATGTTAGGTGTTTTCTTTTCATTGCACAGAGGTTCGTTATTGCGTGCATATGCATAACGAGGAACAAGTTAGATATGTCATGCAATGCACTGAAACACATCTTAGGAGTCTTCTTTTCATTGCACAGAGTTAGTTATTGCGTGCATATGCATAACGAGGAACAAGTTAGATATGTCATGCAATGCACTGAAACACATCTTAGGAGTCTTCTTTTCATTGCACAGAGTTAGTTATTGCGTGCATATGCATGACGAGGAACAAGTTAGATAAGTCATGCAATGCACTGAAACACATGTTAGGTGTTTTCTTTTCATTGCATAGAGGTTAGTTATTGCGTGCATGTGCATAATGAGGAACAAATTAGATAGGTCATGCAATGCAATGAAACACATCTTAGGTGTTTTCTTTTCATTGGACAGAGGTAAGTTATTGCGTGCATATGCATAGAGAGGAACAAGTTAGATATGTCATGCAATGCACTGAAACACATCTTAGGAGTTTTCTTTTCATTGCACAGAGTTAGTTATTGTGTGCATATGCATGGCGAGGAAAAAGATATGTCATATAGTGCGATAAAACACATGTTAGGTGTTTTATTTTTACTGCAGAGAGGTTAGTTATTGCGTGCATATGCATAACGAGAAACAAGTTATATCTATCATGCAATGCAATGAAACACATCTTAGGTGTTTTCTTTTCATTGCACAGAGCTTAGTTATTGCGTGGATAGTTATAACTAGGAACAAGTTAGATATGTCATGCAATGCACTGAAACACATGTTAGGTGTTTTCTTTTCACTGCAGAGAGGTTAGTTATTGCGTGCATATGCATAACGAGAAACAAGTTATATCTATCATGCAATGCAATGAAACACATGTTAGTTGTTTTCTTTTCATTGCACAGAGGTTAGTTATTGCGTGAATCGCATAACGAGGAACAAGTTAGATATGTCATGCAATGCACTGAAACACATCTTAGGTGTTTTCTTTTCATTGCACAGAGTTAGTTATTGCGTGCATATGCATGACGAGGAACAAGTTAGATAAGTTATGCAATGCACTGAAACACATGTTAAGTGTTTTCTTTTCATTGCACAGAGGTTTGTTATTGCGTGCATTTGCATAACGAGGAACAAGTTAGATATGTCATGCAATGCACTGAAACACATCTTAGGTGTCTTCTTTTCATTGCACAGAGTTAGTTATTGCGTGCAAATGCATGACGAGGAACAAGTTAGATAAGTCATGCAATGCACTGAAACACATCTTAGGAGTCTTCTTTTCATTGCACAGAGTTAGTTATTGCGTGCATATGCATAACGAGGAACAAGTTAGATTTGTCATGCAATGCACTGAAACACATCTTAGGAGTCTTCTTTTCATTGCACAGAGTTAGTTATTGCGTGCATATGCATGACGAGGAACAAGTTAGATAAGTCATGCAATGCACTGAAACACATGTTAGGTGTTTTCTTTTCATTGCATAGAGGTTAGTTATTGCGTGCATGTGCATAATGAGGAACAAATTAGATAGGTCATGCAATGCAATGAAACACATCTTAGGTGTTTTCTTTTCATTGGACAGAGGTTAGTTATTGCGTGCATATGCATAACGAGGAACAAGTTAGATATGTCATGCAATGCACTGAAACACATCTTAGGAGTTTTCTTTTCATTGCACAGAGTTAGTTATTGCGTGCATATGCATGGCGAGGAAAAAGATATGTCATATAGTGCGATAAAACACATGTTAGGTGTTTTATTTTTACTGCAGAGAGGTTAGTTATTGCGTGCATATGCATAACGAGAAACAAGTTATATCTATCATGCAATGCAATGAAACACATCTTAGGTGTTTTCTTTTCATTGCACAGAGCTTAGTTATTGCGTGGATAGTTATAACTAGGAACAAGTTAGATATGTCATGCAATGCACTGAAACACATGTTAGGTGTTTTCTTTTCACTGCAGAGAGGTTAGTTATTGCGTGCATATGCATAACGAGAAACAAGTTATATCTATCATGCAATGCAATGAAACACATGTTAGTTGTTTTCTTTTCATTGCACAGAGGTTAGTTATTGCGTGAATCGCATAACGAGGAACAAGTTAGATATGTCATGCAATGCACTGAAACACATCTTAGGTGTTTTCTTTTCATTGCACAGAGTTAGTTATTGCGTGCATATGCATGACGAGGAACAAGTTAGATAAGTTATGCAATGCACTGAAACACATGTTAAGTGTTTTCTTTTCATTGCACAGAGGTTTGTTATTGCGTGCATTTGCATAACGAGGAACAAGTTAGATATGTCATGCAATGCACTGAAACACATCTTAGGTGTCTTCTTTTCATTGCACAGAGTTAGTTATTGCGTGCAAATGCATGACGAGGAACAAGTTAGATAAGTCATGCAATGCACTGAAACACATGTTAGGTGTTTTCTTTTCATTGCACAGAGGTTCGTTATTGCGTGCATGTGCATGACGAGGAACAAGTTAGATAAGTCATGCAATGCACTGAAACACATGTTAGGTGTTTTCTTTTCATTGCACAGAGGTTCGTTATTGCGTGCATGTGCATGACGAGGAACAAGTTAGATAAGTCATGCAATGCACTGAAACACATGTTAGGTGTTTTCTTTTCATTGCACAGAGGTTAGTTATTGCGTGCATGTGCATGACGAGGAACAAGTTAGATAAGTCATGCAATGCACTGAAACACATGTTAGGTGTTTTCTTTTCATTGCACAGAGGTTCGTTATTGCGTGCATGTGCATGACGAGGAACAAGTTAGATAAGTCATGCAATGCACTGAAACACATATTAGGTGTTTTCTTTTCATTGCACAGAGGTTTGTTATTGCGTGCATTTGCATAACGAGGAACAAGTTAGATATGTCATGCAATGCACTGAAACACATCTTAGGTGTCTTCTTTTCATTGCACAGAGGTTAGTTATTGCGTGAATATGCATGACGAGGAACAAGTTAGATATGTCATGCAATGCACTGAAATACATCTTAGGTGTTTTCTTTTCATTGCACAGAGGTTCGTTATTGCGTGCATATGCATATGCATAGATAAGTCATGCAATGCACTGAAACACATCTTAGGTGTTTTCTTATCATTGCACAGAGTTAGTTATTGTTTGCATATGCATGACGAGGAACAAGATAGATAAGTCATGCAATGCACTGAAACACATGTTAGGTGTTTTCTTTTCATTGCACAGAGGTTCGTTATTGCGTGCATATGCATAACGAGGAACAAGTTAGATATGTCATGCAATGCACTGAAACACATCTTAGGTGGTTTTCTTTTCATTGGACAGAGGTTAGTATCGCGTGCATGTGCAATTCAATCCTAAAGCACAAGCATTGCAAATCTCTTCGTTGCACAAAGGAACAAGTTATTGTGTACATTGTAAAGCGATCGCTCTTGTGATGTTTTCTCGTCAAAACACAAATTAATTAGTTGTAGAATGGAAATGCATGGTAAAGCACGCGTGTTATATCTTTTCTTTTCATTGCAAAGAAGAACAAGTTAGAAAATGTAAGCATTGCAATGAAACAACACACGCTATCCAGTGAAAGCACTAAAGGGTTTAGTTCTTGAATGCAATAAAGTGCATTTTACATATATGTTATTTTTGATGCACAACGTTCTTCATGCACAATCCATATCTCTTCATTGCACAAAGCAACGGGTGTTGTTTTATTGCAATGTATAAAATATCGAACTTGTACCATTTGCAATAAAAAGAAAATGTATGCATGTGCTTTCGCATGCATTTCTAGTTTACAAACTA
Organism: Pimephales promelas; assembly: GCF_988280905.1. Lineage (NCBI taxonomy): Eukaryota > Metazoa > Chordata > Actinopteri > Cypriniformes > Leuciscidae > Pimephales > Pimephales promelas. The sequence goes on along the minus strand of NC_142784.1, from coordinate 7,426,462 downwards.
GATTGTTTGTGCACAGACGAGAAAACATCACGTTATGCCTTTTCATTGCAACGAAGAACAAGTTAGATTGTTATGCAATCCAATCAAACATATTAGGTGTTTTCTTTTCATTGGACAGAGTAACATGTTAGTTATTTCGTGCATATTCTTTAATGCACAACGTTAGACGTTAGATGTGTTTTCGTTGAAAAACGGAATGAATTCGTTATTGCATGCGTTGTAAGGAAACAGCTAATGGCAACGATTTCTCTTCATCACAGAAATGCAACAACTAATGCAATTATTTCTCTTGTTACAAAATGCATTACACATCTCTTTGTTGCACAAAGGAACGAGTAAGTTATTGAATTGAACGACCGCTCAAGTGATGTTTTTTCGTCAGTGCACAAAAGAATTAGTAGTAGAATCCATGCGAAAGAGTCAAAGGGTCCTCAAAGGTTTTAATAAATATTAACTTATTGACTTTTGATGATTTATAAGCTATAGATAGGTTCCTTTTTGTCCTAGTGAACATATTTCTGGCTCACAGGTACTTGATTCTAAGCCATGGAGAAGTCCATATCTGACCTATTGAATTAATTTCTGGTGTATGTTTCCTCAAAAGTTTTTAAATAATATCAACTGATAGACTCAATCTGATGTTATATACATAGGTTCCTTTTTGACCTATTGAACATATTTCAAGCCCATGGGTAATTAATTGATCCTTCTCATGATGTTATTTCAACAAAGAAAGATATTTGACCTACTGAACATGTTTCTGGCCCAAAAGTACTTGATCTTGAACTTCCAAACATACTCATAGAGTCCAACAGATGCTTCCTAAGCCATAGAGAAGTCCATATCTGACCTATTGAACTCATTTCTGGTCAAAGATTCCTCAAAAGATTTTAAACAATATAAACTTATAGACTCCTGATGTTACATTAGCTATACATAGGTCAATTTTTGACCTCCAGAAACACATTTATGGTCCACGGGTATTTAATATTTGGGTTAATATACCGAGAGCTTTGCTTCTCATGATGTAATTTCAGCCAGAAAGATATTTGACCTACTGAACATATTTCTGGCCCAAAAGTACTTGAACTTGTACTTTCCATTCATACTCATAGACTCCAACAGATGCTTCCTAAGCCATAGAGAAGTCCATATCAGACATATTGAACTCATTTCTGGTCAAAGGTTCCTCAAAAAGTTTAAAACAATATAAACTTTTAGACTCCTTTTGATGTTATATTAGATATACATAGGTAAATTTTGACCTCCAGGAACACATGTATGGCACATTTCCAGAAGAAAATGTGAAGTGGAGCTTGAAGCGGCAAATCTCAGCACCCGGTTGCTAGGGTGTTCTGGGAGGTTGCTACGGTTTTCTGGGTGGTTGTTAGGTGTTTTTTTAGGGTATTCTGGGTGGTTGATATGGTGTTGCTATGCGGTTGCTAGGGTATTCTGGGTGGTTGCGAAGGTGTTCTGGGTGGTTGCTAGGGTGTTGCTAGGCCGTTGCTGGGGTGTTCTGGGTGGTTGCTAGGGTGTTGCCAGATGGTTGCTGGGGTGTTCTGGTTTGTTTCTAGGTTTTTCTGGGTGGTTGCTAGGCTGTTGCTTGGTGGTTGCTAGGGTGTTCTGGTTGGTTGGAGATTTACTTCTCATTATGTCATTTCAGCCAGAAAAATATTTTACCTACTGAACACGTTTCTGGCCCAAAAGTACTTGATCTTGGACTTTCCATACATACTCATAGACTATGTAATATAACATTCTGATGTTATAATACATAGGTCAATTTTTGACCTCCATGAACACTTTTATGGCCCACGGGTACTTGATCTGTTGGTTAATATAACGATAGATTTACATCTCATGATGTCATTTCAGCCAGACAAATATTTGACCTTCTGAACATGTTTCTGGCCCAAAAGTACTTAAACTTGAACTTTCCAAACATACTCATAGAGTCCAACAGATGCTTCCTAAGCCATAGAGAAGTCCATATCTGACCTATTGAACTCATTTCTGGTCAAAGATTCCTCAAAAGGTTTTAAACAATATAAACTTATAGACTCCTGATGTCACATTACCTATACATAGGTCAATTTTTGACCTCCAGAAACACATTTATGGTCCACGGGTATTTAATATTTGGGTTAATATACCGAGAGCTTTGCTTCTCATGATGTAATTTCAGCCAGAAAGATATTTGACCTACTGAACATATTTCTGGCCCAAAAGAACTTGAACTTGAACTTTCCAAACATACTCATAGAGTCCAACAGATGCTTCCTAAGCCATAGAGAAGTCCATATCTGACCTATTGAACTCATTTCTGGTCAAAGATTCCTCAAAAGGTTTTAAACAATATAAACTTATAGACTCCTGATGTTACATTAGCTATACATAGGTCAATTTTTGACCTCCAGAAACACATTTATGGTCCACGGGTATTTAATGTTTGGGTTAATATACCGAGAGCTTTGCTTCTCATGATGTAATTTCAGCCAGAAAGATATTTGACCTACTGAACATATTTCTGGCCCAAAAGAACTTGAACTTGAACTTTCCAAACATACTCATAGAGTCCAACAGATGCTTCCTAAGCCATAGAGAAGTCCATATCTGACCTATTGAACTCATTTCTGGTCAAAGATTCCTCAAAAGGTTTTAAACAATATAAACTTATAGACTCCTGATGTTACATTAGCTATACATAGGTCAATTTTTGACCTCCAGAAACACATTTATGGTCCACGGGTATTTAATGTTTGGGTTAATATACCGAGAGCTTTGCTTCTCATGATGTAATTTCAGCCAGAAAGATATTTTACCTACTAAACATATTTCTGGTCCGAAAGTACTTGAACTTGTACTTTCCATTCATACTCATAGACTCCAAAAGATGCTTCCTAAGCCATAGAGAAGTCCATATCTGACATATTGAACTCATTTCTGGTCAAAGGTTCCTCAAAAAGTTTAAAACAATATAAACTTATAGACTCCTTCTGATGTTATATTAGATATACATAGGTCAATTTTGACCTCCAGGAACGCACATTGTATGGCACATTTCCAGAAGAAAATGTGAAGTGGAGCTTGAAGCGGCAAATCTCAGCACCCGGTTGCTAGGGTGTTCTGGGAGGTTGCTACGGTGTTCTGGGTGGTTGCTAGGTGTTTTTTAGGGTATTCTGGGTGGTTGCTATGGTGTTGCTATGCGGTTGCTAGGGTTTCTTAGTGGTGCGGTTGCTAGGGCTGTTGCTACGGTGATGCTAGGCGGTTGCTTGGGTGTTCTGGGTGGTTGCTAGGGTGTTGCCAGATGGTTGCTGGGGTGTTCTGGTTTGTTTATAGGGTGTTTTGGGTGGTTGCTAGGCTGTTGCTTGGTGGTTGCTAGGGTGTTCTGGTTGGTTGGAAATTTACTTCTCATGATGTCATTTCAGCCAGAAAAATATTTTACCTAACTGAACATGTTTCTGGTCCAAAAGTACTTGATCTTGAACTTTCCATTCATACTCATAGACTGTGTAATATAACATTCTGATGTTATATTAAATAGGTCAATTTTTGACCTCCATGAACACTTTTATGGCCCACGGGTACTTGATCTGTGGGTTAATATACCGAGAGATTTACATCTCATGATGTCATTTCAGCCAGAAAAATATTTGACCTCCTTTGATGTTATATAAGCTATACATTGATCAATTATATTAGATATATATAGGTCAATTTTTGACCTCTAGGAACACATTTATGTCCCATGGCTACTTGATCTGCGGGTTAATATACCGATAGATTTACTTCTCGTGATGTCATTGAACTCATTTCTGGTCAAAGGTTCCTCAAAAAGTTTAAAACAATACAAACTTTTAGTCTCCTTCTGATGTTATATTAGATATACATAGGTCAATTTTTGACCATCAGGAACACATTTATGGCACATTTCCAGAAGAAAATGTGAAGTTGAGCCTGAAGTGGCAAATCTCACCACCTGGTTGCTAGGGTGTTCTGGGTGGTTGCTAGGTGGTTGTTAGGGTATTCTGGGTGGTTGCTATGGTGTTTTTATGTGGTTGCTAGGGTATTCTGGGTGGTTGCTAAGGTGCTAATGTTGCTAGGTTGTTGCTAGGCTGTTGCCAGGTTGTTGCTGCTGTGTTCTTGTTTGTTGGTGGGGGTTTCTGGGTGGTTGCTAGGGTGTTGCTAAGGTGTTCTGGGTGGTTGCTAGGCGGTTGCTAGAGTGTTGCTAGGGTGTTCTGGGTGGTTGCTATGGTGTTTTAGGTGGTTACTATGGTAGTCTGTGTGGTTCCTATGGTGTTTCTAGGTGGTTGGTAGTGTCCAAATTACTATAGAGTTTTTATAATGTTTTTGGCAATTGATTTGTATATCATCAAAAGGAGTCCATAAGTTTTTCAGAAATAATTTCAATAGGTCAGATGTGGACAATTCTATATGGCCTAGGGACCATCATAAGGAGTCTATGAGTATGTAGAAAGTTCAAGATCAAGTACACATGGGCAAGAAATATAGTCTGTAGAATATCTGTCTGGCTAAAATAACATGATAAGAGGTCATTCTGTATAGTATCCTGATTTTCAAAGAACACTTTAGCCAGAAATATGTTCAGTAGTTAAAATAAGGACTCTTGTATGGCTTCAGTAACATCAAAAAGAGTTAATTGAGTATGTTTAGAGTGTTCAAGGTCAAGTACTCGTGGGCCAGAACTATGTTCAGACTGTCAAAAAGCAACCACCAAGAATAGGGTATTCTTGGTGGTTGCTATGGTGTTGCTAGGGTGTTCTGGGTGGTAACTAGGATCTTGCTAGGCGGTTGCTAGGGTGTTCTGGGTGGTTGCTAGGGTGTTGCTAGGTGGTTGCTATGGTGTTGTTAAGGTGTTCTGGGTGGTTGCTAGGGTGTTTTAGGTGGTTACTATGGTAGTCTGTGTGGTTCCTATGGTGTTTCTAGGTGGTTGGTAGTGTCCAAATTACTATAGAGTTTTTATAATGTTTTTGGCAATTGATTTATATATCATCAAAAGGAGTCCATAAGTTTTTCAGAAATAATTTCAATAGGTCAGATGTGGACAATTCTATATGGCCTAGGAACCATCATAAGGAGTCTATGAGTATGTAGAAAGTTCAAGATCAAGTACACATGGGCAAGAAATATAGTCTGTAGAATATCTGTCTGGCTAAAATAACATGATAAGAGGTCATTCTGTATAGTATCCTGATTTTCAAAGAACACTTTAACCAGAAATATGTTCAGTAGTTAAAATAAGGACTCTTGTATGGCTTCAGTAACATCAAAAAGAGTTAATTGAGCATGTTTAGAGTGTTCAAGGTCAAGTACTCGTGGGCCAGAACTATGTTCAGTCTGTCAAAAAGCAACCACCAAGAATAGGGTATTCTTAGTGGTTGCTATGGTGTTTTTATGTGGTTAATAGGGTATTCTGGGTGGTTGCTAAGGTGCTAATGTTGCTAGGTTGTTGCTAGGCTGTTGCCAGGTTGTTGCTGCTGTGTTCTTGTTTGTTGGTGGGGGTTTCTGGGTGGTTGCTAGGGTGTTGCTAAGGTGTTCTGGGTGGTTGCTATGGTGTTTTAGGTGGTTACTATGGTAGTCTGTGTGGTTCCTATGGTGTTTCTAGGTGGTTGGTAGTGTCCAAATTACTATAGAGTTTTTATAATGTTTTTGGCAATTGATTTATATATCATCAAAAGGAGTCCATAAGTTTTTCAGAAATAATTTCAATAGGTCAGATGTGGACAATTCTATATGGCCTAGGAACCATCATAAGGAGTCTATGAGTATGTAGAAAGTTCAAGATCAAGTACACATGGGCAAGAAATATAGTCTGTAGAATATCTGTCTGGCTAAAATAACATGATAAGAGGTCATTCTGTATAGTATCCTGATTTTCAAAGAACACTTTAGCCAGAAATATGTTCAGTAGTTAAAATAAGGACTCTTGTATGGCTTCAGTAACATCAAAAAGAGTTAATTGAGTATGTTTAGAGTGTTCAAGGTCAAGTACTCGTGGGCCAGAACTATGTTCAGACTGTCAAAAAGCAACCACCAAGAATAGGGTATTCTTGGTGGTTGCTATGGTGTTGCTAGGGTGTTCTGGGTGGTAACTAGGATCTTGCTAGGCGGTTGCTAGGGTGTTCTGGGTGGTTGCTAGGGTGTTGCTAGGTGGTTGCTAGGGTGTTGTTAAGGTGTTCTGGGTGGTTGCTAGGGTGTTTTAGGTGGTTACTATGGTAGTCTGTGTGGTTCCTATGGTGTTTCTAGGTGGTTGGTAGTGTCCAAATTACTATAGAGTTTTTATAATGTTTTTGGCAATTGATTTATATATCATCAAAAGGAGTCCATAAGTTTTTCAGAAATAATTTCAATAGGTCAGATGTGGACAATTCTATATGGCCTAGGAACCATCATAAGGAGTCTATGAGTATGTAGAAAGTTCAAGATCAAGTACACATGGGCAAGAAATATAGTCTGTAGAATATCTGTCTGGCTAAAATAACATGATAAGAGGTCATTCTGTATAGTATCCTGATTTTCAAAGAACACTTTAGCCAGAAATATGTTCAGTAGTTAAAATAAAGACTCTTGTATGGCTTCAGTAACATCAAAAAGAGTTAATTGAGCATGTTTAGAGTGTTCAAGGTCAAGTACTCGTGGGCCAGAACTATGTTCAGTCTGTCAAAAAGCAACCACCAAGAATAGGGTATTCTTGGTGGTTGCTATGGTGTTTTTATGTGGTTGCTAGGGTATTCTGGGTGGTTGCTAAGGTGCTAATGTTGCTAGGTTGTTGCTAGGCTGTTGCCAGGTTGTTGCTGCTGTGTTCTTGTTTGTTGGTGGGGGTTTCTGGGTGGTTGCTAGGGTGTTGCTAAGGTGTTCTGGGTGGTTGCTAGGCGGTTGCTAGAGTGTTGCTAGGGTGTTCTGGGTGGTTGCTAGGGTGTTTTAGGTGGTTACTATGGTAGTCTGTGTGGTTCCTATGGTGTTTCTAGGTGGTTGGTAGTGTCCAAATTACTATAGAGTTTTTATAATGTTTTTGGCAATTGATTTATATATCATCAAAAGGAGTCCATAAGTTTTTCAGAAATAATTTCAATAGTTCAGATGTTGACAATTCTATATGGCCTAGGAACCATCATAAGGAGTCTATGAGTATGTAGAAAGTTCAAAATCAAGTACACATGGGCAAAAAATATAGTCTCTAGGTCAAATATCTGTCTGGCTAAAATAACATGATAAGTGGTCATTCTGTATATTATCCTGATTTTCAAAGAACACTTTAGCCAGAAATATGTTCAGTAGTTAAAATAAGGACTCTTGTATGGCTTCAGTAACATCAAAATGAGTTAATTGAGTATGTTTAGAGTGTTCAAGGTCAAGTACTCGTGGGCCAGAACTATGTTCAGTAGGTCAAAAAGGAACCTATCTATAGCTCATGTAATATCAGAAGGAGTCTAAAAGTTTTTCTTGTTTAAAAACTTTTGAGGACCCTTTGACCAGACATGAGTTAAATACTTAAGATATGGACATTCTATATGGCTTAAGAAGCATCAAAAAGAGTCTATGAGAATTTATAGAAAGTTCGAGACCTAGTACTCGTCGGCCAGGACTGGCCAGGGTCAAAGAGGAACGTCTAGGTCTAGGAAGTAGTCTAAGAAGTAGCATAAGAAGTAGTCTGATTAATTTGTATAGAAAGTTCAATATCAGGTACTCTTGGGACACATATTTGTTCAGTCGGTCAAATATCTTCCTGCTCATAAAACATCATAAGTAGTAAATATCAATGTATAGTAACCTAATGATCAAGTACCCTTTGACCAGAAATGAGTTCAAATGGGTCAGATATAAACAATCCATATGGCTAATGGTTCATTATGTAAAATAAGCACTCTTGTATGTCTTCAGTAACATCAAAAGGAGTCAATGAGCATGTTTAGAAAGTTTAAGATCTAGTACTCGTGGGCTAGTTCTGTAGGTCAAATAGGAACCTTTGTATAGCTTATATATCATCAAAAGGTGTCTATAAGCTTATATTGTTTAAAAACTTTTGAGGACCCTTTTGTCAGAAATGAGCTCAATAGCTATACTATGCACTGTAAAGCTCATGTGATGTTTTCTCGTCTGTGCAAAAATAAATTAGTTTGTAAAATAGAAATGCATGCAAAATCACGGTATATCTTTTCATTGCAACGAGGAACAAGTTAGATATGTTATGTAATGCAATGAAACACATCTTAGGTGTTTTCTTTTTATTGCACAGAGGTTAGTTATTGCGTGCATATGCATAACGAGGAACAAATTAGATAGGTCATACAATCCAATGAAACACATCTTAGGTGTTTTCTTTTCATTGCACAGAGGTTAGTTATGGGCTCTATGCACGGCGTTATTTCCGGTGAAGGATTAAGGATGCTCGATAACTTCCGCCGATCATAGAGTCCAATGCAATACCGAGAATTTATATTGAATTTTATACTCCATGGTTATACTAAAGAAACGTTAGTCACAAAAACAGATAAAACAGACACCCCTCGTTGTGTTTATGCTTATTTTTTTAAATTATATTAAATAAACATAACTATAAAATTACATCTAAACGTATGTACGTTTCGTTTCAAAGACGGGAGGACAGTAAATATTGAAGACTCTGCCATAATCCCGTTTTCTCCGGTTTTCCTCCGCTTTAATCTACACAACCGGAAATGGACGAGCATACTTACGTCAAAGGCGGAACTTATGCGTGCATATAGCCCATTGCGTGGATAGTTATAACTAGGAACAAGTTAGATATGTCATGCAATGCAATGAAACACATCTTAGTTGTTTTCTTTTCATTGCACAGAGGTTAGTTATTGCGTGCATAAGCATAACGAGGAACAAGTTAGATATGTCATGCAATGCACTGAAACAAATGTTAGGTGTTTTCTTTTCATTGCAGAGAGGTTAGTTATTGCGTGCATATGCATAACGAGAAACAAGTTATATCTATCATGCAATGCAATGAAACACATCTTAGTTGTTTTCTTTTCATTGCACAGAGGTTAGTTATTGCGTGAATATGCATAACGAGGAACAAGTTAGATATGTCATGCAATGCACTGAAACACATCTTAGTTGTTTTCTTTTCATTGCACAGAGGTTAGTTCTTGCGTGCATATGCATAACGAGGAACAAGTTAGATATGTCATGCAATGCACTGAAACACATCTTAGGTGTTTTCTTTTCATTGCACAGAGTTAGTTATTGCATGCATATGAATGACGAGGAACAAGTTAGATAAGTCATGCAATGCCCTGAAACACATGTTAGGTGTTTTCTTTTCATTGCACAGAGGTTCGTTATTGCGTGCATATGCATAACGAGGAACAAGTTAGATATGTCATGCAATGCACTGAAACACATCTTAGGAGTCTTCTTTTCATTGCACAGAGTTAGTTATTGCGTGCATATGCATAACGAGGAACAAGTTAGATATGTCATGCAATGCACTGAAACACATCTTAGGAGTCTTCTTTTCATTGCACAGAGTTAGTTATTGCGTGCATATGCATGACGAGGAACAAGTTAGATAAGTCATGCAATGCACTGAAACACATGTTAGGTGTTTTCTTTTCATTGCATAGAGGTTAGTTATTGCGTGCATGTGCATAATGAGGAACAAATTAGATAGGTCATGCAATGCAATGAAACACATCTTAGGTGTTTTCTTTTCATTGGACAGAGGTTAGTTATTGCGTGCATATGCATAACGAGGAACAAGTTAGATATGTCATGCAATGCACTGAAACACATCTTAGGAGTTTTCTTTTCATTGCACAGAGTTAGTTATTGTGTGCATATGCATGGCGAGGAAAAAGATATGTCATATAGTGCGATAAAACACATGTTAGGTGTTTTATTTTTACTGCAGAGAGGTTAGTTATTGCGTGCATATGCATAACGAGAAACAAGTTATATCTATCATGCAATGCAATGAAACACATCTTAGGTGTTTTCTTTTCATTGCACAGAGCTTAGTTATTGCGTGGATAGTTATAACTAGGAACAAGTTAGATATGTCATGCAATGCACTGAAACACATGTTAGGTGTTTTCTTTTCACTGCAGAGAGGTTAGTTATTGCGTGCATATGCATAACGAGAAACAAGTTATATCTATCATGCAATGCAATGAAACACATGTTAGTTGTTTTCTTTTCATTGCACAGAGGTTAGTTATTGCGTGAATCGCATAACGAGGAACAAGTTAGATATGTCATGCAATGCACTGAAACACATCTTAGGTGTTTTCTTTTCATTGCACAGAGTTAGTTATTGCGTGCATATGCATGACGAGGAACAAGTTAGATAAGTTATGCAATGCACTGAAACACATGTTAAGTGTTTTCTTTTCATTGCACAGAGGTTTGTTATTGCGTGCATTTGCATAACGAGGAACAAGTTAGATATGTCATGCAATGCACTGAAACACATCTTAGGTGTCTTCTTTTCATTGCACAGAGTTAGTTATTGCGTGCAAATGCATGACGAGGAACAAGTTAGATAAGTCATGCAATGCACTGAAACACATCTTAGGAGTCTTCTTTTCATTGCACAGAGTTAGTTATTGCGTGCATATGCATAACGAGGAACAAGTTAGATTTGTCATGCAATGCACTGAAACACATCTTAGGAGTCTTCTTTTCATTGCACAGAGTTAGTTATTGCGTGCATATGCATGACGAGGAACAAGTTAGATAAGTCATGCAATGCACTGAAACACATGTTAGGTGTTTTCTTTTCATTGCATAGAGGTTAGTTATTGCGTGCATGTGCATAATGAGGAACAAATTAGATAGGTCATGCAATGCAATGAAACACATCTTAGGTGTTTTCTTTTCATTGGACAGAGGTTAGTTATTGCGTGCATATGCATAACGAGGAACAAGTTAGATATGTCATGCAATGCACTGAAACACATCTTAGGAGTTTTCTTTTCATTGCACAGAGTTAGTTATTGCGTGCATATGCATGGCGAGGAAAAAGATATGTCATATAGTGCGATAAAACACATGTTAGGTGTTTTATTTTTACTGCAGAGAGGTTAGTTATTGCGTGCATATGCATAACGAGAAACAAGTTATATCTATCATGCAATGCAATGAAACACATCTTAGGTGTTTTCTTTTCATTGCACAGAGCTTAGTTATTGCGTGGATAGTTATAACTAGGAACAAGTTAGATATGTCATGCAATGCACTGAAACACATGTTAGGTGTTTTCTTTTCACTGCAGAGAGGTTAGTTATTGCGTGCATATGCATAACGAGAAACAAGTTATATCTATCATGCAATGCAATGAAACACATGTTAGTTGTTTTCTTTTCATTGCACAGAGGTTAGTTATTGCGTGAATCGCATAACGAGGAACAAGTTAGATATGTCATGCAATGCACTGAAACACATCTTAGGTGTTTTCTTTTCATTGCACAGAGTTAGTTATTGCGTGCATATGCATGACGAGGAACAAGTTAGATAAGTTATGCAATGCACTGAAACACATGTTAAGTGTTTTCTTTTCATTGCACAGAGGTTTGTTATTGCGTGCATTTGCATAACGAGGAACAAGTTAGATATGTCATGCAATGCACTGAAACACATCTTAGGTGTCTTCTTTTCATTGCACAGAGTTAGTTATTGCGTGCAAATGCATGACGAGGAACAAGTTAGATAAGTCATGCAATGCACTGAAACACATGTTAGGTGTTTTCTTTTCATTGCACAGAGGTTCGTTATTGCGTGCATGTGCATGACGAGGAACAAGTTAGATAAGTCATGCAATGCACTGAAACACATGTTAGGTGTTTTCTTTTCATTGCACAGAGGTTCGTTATTGCGTGCATGTGCATGACGAGGAACAAGTTAGATAAGTCATGCAATGCACTGAAACACATGTTAGGTGTTTTCTTTTCATTGCACAGAGGTTAGTTATTGCGTGCATGTGCATGACGAGGAACAAGTTAGATAAGTCATGCAATGCACTGAAACACATGTTAGGTGTTTTCTTTTCATTGCACAGAGGTTCGTTATTGCGTGCATGTGCATGACGAGGAACAAGTTAGATAAGTCATGCAATGCACTGAAACACATATTAGGTGTTTTCTTTTCATTGCACAGAGGTTTGTTATTGCGTGCATTTGCATAACGAGGAACAAGTTAGATATGTCATGCAATGCACTGAAACACATCTTAGGTGTCTTCTTTTCATTGCACAGAGTTAGTTATTGCGTGCAAATGCATGACGAGGAACAAGTTAGATAAGTCATGCAATGCACTGAAACACATGTTAGGTGTTTTCTTTTCATTGCACAGAGGTTCGTTATTGCGTGCATGTGCATGACGAGGAACAAGTTAGATAAGTCATGCAATGCACTGAAACACATGTTAGGTGTTTTCTTTTCATTGCACAGAGGTTAGTTATTGCGTGCATGTGCATGACGAGGAACAAGTTAGATAAGTCATGCAATGCACTGAAACACATGTTAGGTGTTTTCTTTTCATTGCACAGAGGTTAGTTATTGCGTGCATGTGCATAATGAGGAACAAATTAGATTGGTCATGCAATGCAATGAAACACATCTTAGGTATTTTCTTTTCATTGCACAGAGGTTAGTTATTGCGTGGATAGTTATAACTAGGAACAAGTTAGATATGTCATGCAATGCAAAGAAAAACATCTTAGTTGTTTTCTTTTCATTGCACAGAGGTTAGTTATTGCGTGAATATGCATGACGAGGAACAAGTTAGATATGTCATGCAATGCACTGAAATACATCTTAGGTGTTTTCTTTTCATTGCACAGAGGTTCGTTATTGCGTGCATATGCATAACGAGGAACAAGTTAGATATGTCATGCAATGCACTGAAACACATCTTAGGTGTTTTCTTATCATTGCACAGAGTTAGTTATGGTGTGCATATGCATGACGAGGAACAAGATAGATAAGTCATGCAATGCACTGAAACACATGTTAGGTGTTTTCTTTTCATTGCACAGAGGTTCGTTATTGCGTGCATATGCATAACGAGGAACAAGTTAGATATGTCATGCAATGCACTGAAACACATCTTAGGTGGTTTTCTTTTCATTGGACAGAGGTTAGTATCGCGTGCATGTGCAATTCAATCCTAAAGCACAAGCATTGCAAATCTCTTCGTTGCACAAAGGAACAAGTTATTGTGTACATTGTAAAGCGATCGCTCTTGTGATGTTTTCTCGTCAAAACACAAATTAATTAGTTGTAGAATGGAAATGCATGGTAAAGCACGCGTGTTATATCTTTTCTTTTCATTGCAAAGAAGAACAAGTTAGAAAATGTAAGCATTGCAATGAAACAACACACGCTATCCAGTCAAAGCACTAAAGGGTTTAGTTCTTGAATGCAATAAAGTGCATTTTACATATATGTTATTTTTGATGCACAACGTTCTTCATGCACAATCCATATCTCTTCATTGCACAAAGCAACGGGTGTTGTTTTATTGCAATGTATAAAATATCGAACTTGTTCCTCTTTGCAATAAAAAGAAAATGTATGCATGTGCTTTCGCATGCATTTCTAGTTTACAAACTAGATTGTTTGTGCACAGACGAGAAAACATCACGTTATGCCTTTTCATTGCAACGAAGAACAAGTTAGATTGTTATGCAATCCAATCAAACATATTAGGTGTTTTCTTTTCATTGGACAGAGTAACATGTTAGTTATTTCGTGCATATTCTTTAATGCACAACGTTAGACGTTAGATGTGTTTTCGTTGAAAAACGGAATGAATTCGTTATTGCATGCGTTGTAAGGAAACAGCTAATGGCAACGATTTCTCTTCATCACAGAAATGCAACAACTAATGCAATTATTTCTCTTGTTACAAAATGCATTACACATCTCTTTGTTGCACAAAGGAACGAGTAAGTTATTGCATTGAACGACCGCTCAAGTGATGTTTTTTCGTCAGTGCACAAAAGAATTAGTAGTAGAATCCATGCGAAAGAGTCAAAGGGTCCTCAAAGGTTTTAATAAATATTAACTTATTGACTTTTGATGATTTATAAGCTATAGATAGGTTCCTTTTTGTCCTAGTGAACATATTTCTGGCTCACAGGTACTTGATTCTAAGCCATGGAGAAGTCCATATCTGACCTATTGAATTAATTTCTGGTGTATGTTTCCTCAAAAGTTTTTAAATAATATCAACTGATAGACTCAATCTGATGTTATATACATAGGTTCCTTTTTGACCTATTGAACATATTTCAAGCCCATGGGTAATTAATTGATCCTTCTCATGATGTTATTTCAACAAAGAAAGATATTTGACCTACTGAACATGTTTCTGGCCCAAAAGTACTTGATCTTGAACTTCCAAACATACTCATAGAGTCCAACAGATGCTTCCTAAGCCATAGAGAAGTCCATATCTGACCTATTGAACCCATTTCTGGTCAAAGATTCCTCAAAAGGTTTTAAACAATATAAACTTATAGACTCCTGATGTTACATTAGCTATACATAGGTCAATTTTTGACCTCCAGAAACACATATATGGTCCACGCGTATTTAATATTTGGGTTAATATACCGAGAGCTTTGCTTCTCATGATGTAATTTCAGCCAGAAAGATATATGACCTACTGAACATATTTCTGGCCCAAAAGTACTTGACCTTGTACTTTCCATTCATACTCATAGACTCCAACAGATGCTTCCTAAGCCATAGAGAAGTCCATATCTGACATATTGAACTCATTTCTGTTCAAAGGTTCCTCAAAAAGTTTAAAACAATATAAACTTTTAGACTCCTTTTGATGTTATATTAGATATACATAAGTAAATTTTGACCTCCAGGAACACATGTATGGCACATTTCCAGAAGAAAATGTGAAGTGGAACTTGAAGCGGCAAATCTCAGCACCCGGTTGCTAGGGTGTTCTGGGAGGTTGCTACGGTGTTCTGGGTGGTTGCTAGGTGTTTTTTTTAGGGTATTCTGGGTGGTTGCTATGGTGTTGCTATGCGGTTGCTAGGGTATTCTGGGTGGTTGCGAAGGTGTTCTGGGTGGTTGCTAGGGTGTTGCTAGGTGGTTGCTGGGGTGTTCTGGGTGGTTGCTAGGCTGTTGCTTGGTGGTTGCTAGGTTGTTCTGGTTGGTTGGAGATTTACTTCTCATTATGTCATTTCAGCCAGAAAAATATTTGACCTACTGAACACGTTTCTGGCCCAAAAGTACTTGATCTTGAACTTTACATACATACTCATAGACTATGTAATATAACATTCTGATGTTATAATACATAGGTCAATTTTTGACCTCCATGAACACTTTTATGGCCCACGGGTACTTGATCTGTGGGTTAATATAACGAGAGATTTACATCTCATGATGTCATTTCAGCCAGACAAATATTTGACCTACTGAATATGTTTCTGGCCCAAAAGTACTTGAACTTGAACTTTCCAAACATACTCATAGAGTCCAACAGATGCTTCCTAAACCTATTGAACTCATTTCTGGTCAAAGATTCCTCAAAAGGTTTTAAACAATATAAACTTATAGACTCCTGATGTTACATTAGCTTATACATAGGTCAATTTTTGACCTCCAGAAACACATTTATGGTCCACGGGTATTTAATATTTGGGTTAATATACCGAGAGCTTTGCTTCTCATGATGTAATTTCAGCCAGAAAGATATTTGACCTACTGAACATATTTCTGGCCCAAAAGAACTTGAACTTGAACTTTCCAAACATACTCATAGAGTCCAACAGATGCTTCCTAAGCCATAGAGAAGTCCATATCTGACCTATTGAACTCATTTCTGGTCAAAGATTCCTCAAAACGTTTTAAACAATATAAACTTATAGACTCCTGATGTTACATTAGCTATACATAGGTCAATTTTTGACCTCCAGAAACACATTTATGGTCCACGGGTATTTAATGTTTGGGTTAATATAGCGAGAGCTTTGCTTCTCATGATGTAATTTCAGCCAGAAAGATATTTTACCTACTGAACATATTTCTGGTCCAAAAGTACTTGAACTTGTACTTTCCATTCATACTCATAGACTCCAAAAGATGCTTCCTAAGCCACAGAGAAGTCCATATCTGACATATTGAACTCATTTCTGGTCAAAGGTTCCTCAAAAAGTTTAAAACAATATAAACTTTTAGACTCCTTCTGATGTTATATTAGATATACATAGGTAAATTTTGACATTCAGGAACACATTTATGTCACATTTCCAGAAAAAAAATGTGAAGTGGAGCTTGAAGCGGCAAATCTCAGCACCCGGTTGCTAGGGTGTTGTGGGAGGTTGCTACGGTGTTCTTGTTGGTTGCTAGGTGGTTTTTTAGGGTATTTTGGGTGGTTGCTATGGTATAGCTATGCGGTTGCTAGGGTATTCTGGGTGGTTGCGAAGGTGTTCTGGGTGGTTGCTAGGGTGTTGCTAGGGGGTTGCTGGGGTGTTCGGTGTGGTTGCTAGGGTGTTGTTAGATGTTTGCTGGGGTGTTCTGGTTTGTTTCTAGGTTGTTCTGTGTGGTTGCTAGGTTGTTCTGGGTGGTTGCTAGGCTGTTGCTTGGTGGTTGCTAGGGTGTTCTGGTTGGTTGGAGATTTATTTCTCATTACGTCATTTCAGCCAGAAAAATATTTTACCTACTGAACACGTTTCTGGCCCAAAAGTACTTGATCTTGAACTTTCCATACATACTCATAGACTATGTAATATAACATTCTGATGTTATAATACATAGGTCAATTTCTGACCTCCATGAACACTTTTATGGCCCACGGGTACTTGATCTGTTGGTTAATATAACGAGAGATTTACATCTCATGATGTCATTTTAGCCAGACAAATATTTGACCTACTGAACATGTTTCTGGCCCAAAAGAACTTGAACTTGAACTTTCCAAACATACTCATAGAGTCCAACAGATGCTTCCTAAGCCATAGAGAAGTCCATATCTGACCTATTGAACTCATTTCTGGTCAAAGATTCCTCAAAAGGTTTTAAACAATATAAACTTAGAGACTCCTGATGTTACATTAGCTATACATAGGTCAATTTTTGACCTCTAGAAACACATTTATGGTCCACGGGTATTTAATATTTGGGTTAATATACAGAGAGCTTTGCTTCTCATGATGTAATTTCAGCCAGAAAGATATTTGACCTACTGAACATATTTCTGGCCCAAAAGTACTTGACCTTGTACTTTCCATTCATACTCATAGACTCCAACAGATGCTTCCTAAGCCATAGAGAAGTCCATATCTGACATATTGAACTCATTTCTGGTCAAAGGTTCCTCAAAAAGTTTAAAACAATATAAACTTTTAGACTCCTTCTGATGTTATATTAGATATACATAGGTCAATTTTGACCTCCAGGAACGCACATTGTATGGCACATTTCCAGAAGAAAATGTGAAGTGGAGCTTGAAGCGGCAAATCTCAGCACCCGGTTGCTAGGGTGTTCTGGGAGGTTGCTACGGTGTTCTGGGTGGTTGCTAGGTGTTTTTTAGGGTATTCTGGGTGGTTGCTATGGTGTTGCTATGCGGTTGCTTGGGTATTCAGGGTGGTGCGGTTGCTAGGGTGGTTGCTACGGTGATGCTAGGCGGTTGCTTGGGTGTTCTGGGTGGTTGCTAGGGTGTTGCCAGATGGTTGCTGGGGTGTTCTGGTTTGTTTATAGGGTGTTTTGGGTGGTTGCTAGGCTGTTGCTTGGTGGTTGCTAGGGTGTTCTGGTTGGTTGGAAATTTACTTCTCATGATGTCATTTCAGCCAGAAAAATATTTTACCTAACTGAACATGTTTCTGGTCCAAAAGTACTTGATCTTGAACTTTCCATTCATACTCATAGACTGTGTAATATAACATTCTGATGTTATATTAAATAGGTCAATTTTTGACCTCCATGAACACTTTTATGGCCCACGGGTACTTGATCTGTGGGTTAATATACCGAGAGATTTACATCTCATGATGTCATTTCAGCCAGACAAATATTTGACCTACTGAACATGTTTCTGGCCCAAAAGTACTTGATCTCGAACTTTCCATACATACTCATAGAGTCCAATTGATGTTTCCTAAGCCATAGAGATGTCCATATCTGACCTATTGAACTCATTTCTGGTCAAAGGTTCCTCAAAAGGTTTTAAACAATATAAACTTTTAGACTCCTTCTGATGTTATTAGTCAGAAGGAGTCTGACTATAACATCAGATAAAATAGATACATAGATAGCTATAACATCAGATAAAATAGATACATAGATAAGTTTTTGACCTCCAGGAACACATTTATGGCACATTTCCAGAAGAAAATGTGAAGTGGAGCTTGAAGCGGCAAATCTCACCACCCCGTTCTAGGGCATTCTGTTTTGTTGCTACGGTGTTCTGGGTGGTTGCTAGGTGTTTTTTTAGGATATTCTGGGTGGTTGATATATGTGTTGCTATACCGTTGCTAGGGTATTCTGGTTGTTGCTAGGGTGTTGGTAGGCGGTTGCCGGTGTGTTCTGGGTTGTTGCTAGGGTGTTGCTAGCTGGTTGCTGGGGTGTTCTGGTTTGTTGCTAGGGTGTTGCTAGTTGGTTGCTAGGGTGTTCTTGTTGATTGGAGATTTACTTCTCATGATGTCATTTAAGGCAGAAAAATATTTTACCAACTGAACATGTCTCTGTCCCAAAAGTTCTTGATCTTGAACTTTCCATACAGACTCATAGACTCCAATAGATGCTTCCTAAGCCATAGAGAAGTCCATATCTGACCTATTGAACTCATTTCTGGTCAAAAGTTCCTCAAAATAGTTTAAATCAATATAAACTTATAGATTCCTTCTGATGTTATATTAGCTATACATAGGTCAATTTTTGACCTCCGTGAACACATTTATGGCTCACGGGTACTTGATCTGTGGGTGAGTATACCGAGAGATTTACTTCTCATGATGTCATTTCAGCCAGACAAATATTTGACCTCCTTTGATGTTATATAAGCTATACATTGATCAATTATATTAGATATACATAGGTCAATTTTTGACCTCTAGGAACACATTAATGTCCCATGGCTACTTGATCTGCGGGTTAATATACCGATAGATTTACTTCTCGTGATGTCATTGAACTCATTTCTGGTCAAAGGTTCCTCAAAAAGTTTAAAACAATACAAACTTTTAGTCTCCTTCTGATGTTATATTAGATATACATAGGTCAATTTTTGACCATCAGGAACACATTTATGGCACATTTCCAGAAAAAAATGTGAAGTTGAGCCTGAAGTGGCAAATCTCACCACCTGGTTGCTAGGGTGTTCTGGGTGGTTGCTAGGTGGTTGTTAGGGTATTCTGGGTGGTTGCTATGGTGTTTTTATGTGGTTGCTAGGGTATTCTGGGTGGTTGCTAAGGTGCTAATGTTGCTAGGTTGTTGCTAGGCTGTTGCCAGGTTGTTGCTGCTGTGTTCTTGTTTGTTGGTGGGGGTTTCTGGGTGGTTGCTAGGGTGTTGCTAAGGTGTTCTGGGTGGTTGCTAGGCGGTTGCTGGAGTGTTGCTAGGGTGTTCTGTGTGGTTGCTAGGGTGTTTTAGGTGGTTACTATGGTAGTCTGTGTGGTTCCTATGGTGTTTCTAGGTGGTTGGTAGTGTCCAAATTACTATAGAGTTTTTATAATGTTTTTGGCAATTGATTTATATATCATCAAAAGGAGTCCATAAGTTTTTCAGAAATAATTTCAATAGGTCAGATGTGGACAATTCTATATGGCCTAGGAACCATCATAAGGAGTCTATGAGTATGTAGAAAGTTCAAGATCAAGTACACATGGGCAAGAAATATAGTCTGTAGAATATCTG
Organism: Pimephales promelas; assembly: GCF_988280905.1. Taxonomy (NCBI): domain Eukaryota; kingdom Metazoa; phylum Chordata; class Actinopteri; order Cypriniformes; family Leuciscidae; genus Pimephales; species Pimephales promelas. The sequence continues at coordinate 7,406,588 of NC_142784.1, read as the reverse complement.
TCTGGCTAAAATAACATGATAAGAGGTCATTCTGTATAGTATCCTGATTTTCAAAGAACACTTTAGCCAGAAAAATGTTCAGTAGTTAAAATAAGGACTCTTGTATGGCTTCAGTAACATCAAAAAGAGTTAATTGAGTATGTTTAGACTGTTCAAGGTCAAGTACTCGTGGGCCAGAACTATGTTCAGTCTGTCAAAAAGCAACCACCAAGAATAGGGTATTCTTGGTGGTTGCTATGGTGTTGCTAGGGTCTTCTGGGTGGTAACTAGGATCTTGCTAGGCGGTTGCTAGGGTGTTCTGGGTGGTTGCTAGGGTGTTGATAGGTGGTTGCTAGGGTGTTGTTAAGGTGTTCTGGGTGGTTGCTAGGGTGTTTTAGGTGGTTACTATGGTAGTCTGTGTGGTTCCTATGGTGTTTCTAGGTGGTTGGTAGTGTCCAAATTACTATAGAGTTTTTATAATGTTTTTGGCAATTGATTTATATATCATCAAAAGGAGTCCATAAGTTTTTCAGAAATAACTTCAATAGGTCAGATGTTGACAATTCTATATGGCCTAGGAACCATCATAAGGAGTCTATGAGTATGTAGAAAGTTCAAAATCAAGTACACATGGGCAAGAAATATAGTCTCTAGGTCAAATATCTGTCTGGCTAAAATAACATGATAAGTGGTCATTCTGTATAGTATCCTGATTTTCAAAGAACACTTTAGCCAGAAATATGTTCAGTAGTTAAAATAAGGACTCTTGTATGGCTTCAGTAACATCAAAATGAGTTAATTGAGTATGTTTAGAGTGTTCAAGGTCAAGTACTCGTGGGCCAGAACTATGTTCAGTAGGTCAAAAAGGAACCTATCTATAGCTCATGTAATATCAGAAGGAGTCTAAAAGTTTTTCTTGTTTAAAAACTTTTGAGGACCCTTTGACCAGACATGAGTTAAATACTTAAGATATGGACATTCTATATGGCTTAAGAAGCATCAAAAGGAGTCTATGAGAATTTATAGAAAGTTCGAGACCTAGTACTCGTCGGCCTGGACTATGTTTGTGGGTCAAAGAGGAACCTCTAGGCCTAGGAAGTAGTCTAAGAAGTAGCATAAGAAGTAGTCTGATTAATTTGTATAGAAAGTTCAATATCAGGTACTCGTGGGACACATATTTGTTCAGTCGGTCAAATATCTTCCTGCTCATAAAACATCATAAGTAGTAAATATCAATGTATAGTAACCTAATGATCAAGTACCCTTTGACCAGAAATGAGTTCAAATGGGTCAGATATAAACAATCCATATGGCTAATGGTTCATTATGTAAAATAAGCACTCTTGTATGTCTTCAGTAACATCAAAAGGAGTCAATGAGCATGTTTAGAAAGTTTAAGATCTAGTACTCGTGGGCTAGTTCTGTAGGTCAAATAGGAACCTTTGTATAGCTTATATATCATCAAAAGGTGTCTATAAGCTTATATTGTTTAAAAACTTTTGAGGACCCTTTTGTCAGAAATGAGCTCAATAGCTATACTATGCACTGTAAAGCTCATGTGATGTTTTCTCGTCTGTGCAAAAATAAATTAGTTTGTAAAATAGAAATGCATGCAAAATCACGGTATATCTTTTCATTGCAACGAGGAACAAGTTAGATATGTTATGTAATGCAATGAAACACATCTTAGGTGTTTTCTTTTTATTGCACAGAGGTTAGTTATTGCGTGCATATGCATAACGAGGAACAAATTAGATAGGTCATACAATCCAATGAAACACATCTTAGGTGTTTTCTTTTCATTGCACAGAGTTATGGGCTCTATGCACGGCGTTATTTCCGGTGAAGGATTAAGGATGCTCGATAACTTCCGCCGATCATAGAGTCCAATGCAATACCGAGAATTTATATTGAATTTTATACTCCATGGTTATACTAAAGAAACGTTAGTCACAAAAACAGATAAAACAGACACCCCTCGTTGTGTTTATGCTTATTTTTTAAAATTATATTAAATAAACATAACTATATATAAAATTACATCTAAACGTATGTACGTTTCGTTTCAAAGACGGGAGGACAGTAAATATTGAAGACTCTGCCATAATCCCGTTTTCTCCGGTTTTCCTCCGCTTTAATCTACACAACCGGAAATGGACGAGCATACTTACGTCAAAGGCGGAACTTATGCGTGCATATAGCCCATTGCGTGGATAGTTATAACTAGGAACAAGTTAGATATGTCATGCAATGCAATGAAACACATCTTAGTTGTTTTCTTTTCATTGCACAGAGGTTAGTTATTGCGTGCATAAGCATAACGAGGAACAAGTTAGATATGTCATGCAATGCACTGAAACAAATGTTAGGTGTTTTCTTTTCATTGCAGAGAGGTTAGTTATTGCGTGCATATGCATAACGAGAAACAAGTTATATCTATCATGCAATGCAATGAAACACATCTTAGTTGTTTTCTTTTCATTGCACAGAGGTTAGTTATTGCGTGAATATGCATAACGAGGAACAAGTTAGATATGTCATGCAATGCACTGAAACACATCTTAGTTGTTTTCTTTTCATTGCACAGAGGTTAGTTCTTGCGTGCATATGCATAACGAGGAACAAGTTAGATATGTCATGCAATGCACTGAAACACATCTTAGGTGTTTTCTTTTCATTGCACAGAGTTAGTTATTGCATGCATATGAATGACGAGGAACAAGTTAGATAAGTCATGCAATGCCCTGAAACACATGTTAGGTGTTTTCTTTTCATTGCACAGAGGTTCGTTATTGCGTGCATATGCATAACGAGGAACAAGTTAGATATGTCATGCAATGCACTGAAACACATCTTAGTTGTTTTCTTTTCATTGCACAGAGGTTAGTTCTTGCGTGCATATGCATAACGAGGAACAAGTTAGATATGTCATGCAATGCACTGAAACACATCTTAGGTGTTTTCTTTTCATTGCACAGAGTTAGTTATTGCATGCATATGAATGACGAGGAACAAGTTAGATAAGTCATGCAATGCCCTGAAACACATGTTAGGTGTTTTCTTTTCATTGCACAGAGGTTCGTTATTGCGTGCATGTGCATAATGAGGAACAAATTAGATAGGTCATGCAATGCAATGAAACACATCTTAGGTGTTTTCTTTTCATTGGACAGATGATAGTTATTGCGTGCATATGCATAACGAGGAACAAGTTAGATATGTCATGCAATGCACTGAAACACATCTTAGGAGTTTTCTTTTCTATGCACAGAGTTAGTTATTGCGTGCATATGCATGGCGAGGAAAAAGATATGTCATATAGTGCGATGAAACACATGTTAGGTGTTTTATTTTCACTGCAGAGAGGTTAGTTATTGCGTGCATATGCATAACGAGAAACAAGTTATATCTATCATGCAATGCAATGAAACACATCTTAGGTGTTTTCTTTTCATTGCACAGAGCTTAGTTATTGCGTGGATAGTTATAACTAGGAACAAGTTAGATATGTCATGCAATGCACTGAAACACATGTTAGGTGTTTTCTTTTCACTGCAGAGAGGTTAGTTATTGCGTGCATATGCATAACGAGAAACAAGTTATATCTATCATGCAATGCAATGAAACACATGTTAGTTGTTTTCTTTTCATTGCACAGAGGTTAGTTATTGCGTGAATCGCATAACGAGGAACAAGTTAGATATGTCATGCAATGCACTGAAACACTTCTTAGTTGTTTTCTTTTCATTGCACAGAGTTAGTTATTGCGTGCATATGCATGACGAGGAACAAGTTAGATAAGTTATGCAATGCACTGAAACACATGTTAGGTGTTTTCTTTTCATTGCACAGAGGTTTGTTATTGCGTGCATTTGCATAACGAGGAACAAGTTAGATAAGTCATGCAATGCACTGAAACACATCTTAGGTGTCTTCTTTTCATTGCACAGAGTTAGTTATTGTGTGCAAATGCATGACGAGGAACAAGTTAGATAAGTCATGCAATGCACTGAAACACGTTAGGTGTTTTCTTTACATTGCACAGAGGTTCGTTATTGCGTGCATGTGCATGACGAGGAACAAGTTAGATAAGTCATGCAATGCACTGAAACACATGTTAGGTGTTTTCTTTTCATTGCACAGAGGTTAGTTATTGCGTGCATGTGCATGACGAGGAACAAGTTAGATAAGTCATGCAATGCACTGAAACACATGTTAGGTGTTTTCTTTTCATTGCACAGAGGTAAGTTATTGCGTGCATGTGCATAATGAGGAACAAATTAGATTGGTCATGCAATGCAATGAAACACATCTTAGGTATTTTCTTTTCATTGCACAGAGGTTAGTTATTGCGTGGATAGTTATAACTAGGAACAAGTTAGATATGTCATGCAATGCAAAGAAAAACATCTTAGTTGTTTTCTTTTCATTGCACAGAGGTTAGTTATTGCGTATATATGCATGACGAGGAACAAGTTAGATATGTCATGCAATGCACTGAAACACATCTTAGGTGTTTTCTTTTCATTGCACAGAGGTTCGTTATTGCGTGCATATGCATAACGAGGAACAAGTTAGATATGTCATGCAATGCACTGAAACACATCTTAGGTGTTTTCTTATCATTGCACAGAGTTAGTTATTGTGTGCATATGCATGACGAGGAACAAGATAGATAAGTCATGCAATGCACTGAAACACATGTTAGGTGTTTTCTTTTCATTGCACAGAGGTTCGTTATTGCGTGCATATGCATAACGAGGAACAAGTTAGATATGTCATGCAATGCACTGAAACACATCTTAGGTGGTTTTCTTTTCATTGGACAGAGGTTAGTATCGCGTGCATGTGCAATTCAATCCTAAAGCACAAGCATTGCAAATCTCTTCGTTGCACAAAGGAACAAGTTATTGTGTACATTGTAAAGCGATCGCTCTTGTGATGTTTTCTCGTCAAAACACAAATTAATTAGTTGTAGAATGGAAATGCATGGTAAAGCACGCGTGTTTTATCTTTTCTTTTCATTGCAAAGAAGAACAAGTTAGAAAATTTAAGCATTGCAATGAAACAACACACGCTATCCAGTCAAAGCACTAAAGGGTTTAGTTCTTGAATGCAATAAAGTGCATTTTACATATATGTTATTTTTGATGCACAACGTTCTTCATGCACAATCCATATCTCTTCATTGCACAAAGCAACGGGTGTTGTTTTATTGCAATGTATAAAATATCGAACTTGTTCCTCTTTGCAATAAAAAGAAAATGTATGCATGTGCTTTCGCATGCATTTCTAGTTTACAAACTAGATTGTTTGTGCACAGACGAGAAAACATCACGTTATGCCTTTTCATTGCAACGAAGAACAAGTTAGATTGTTATGCAACATATTAGGTGTTTTCTTTTCATTGGACAGAGTAACATGTTAGTTATTTCGTGCATATTCTTTAATGCACAACGTTAGACGTTAGATGTGTTTTCGTTGAAAAACGGAATGAATTCGTTATTGCATGCGTTGTAAGGAAACAGCTAATGGCAACGATTTCTCTTCATCACAGAAATGCAACAACTAATGCAATTATTTCTCTTGTTACAAAATGCATTACACATCTCTTTGTTGCACAAAGGAACGAGTAAGTTATTGCATTGAACGACCGCTCAAGTGATGTTTTTTCGTCAGTGCACAAAAGAATTAGTAGTAGAATCCATGCGAAAGAGTCAAAGGGTCCTCAAAGGTTTTAATAAATATTAACTTATTGACTTTTGATGATTTATAAGCTATAGATAGGTTCCTTTTTGTCCTAGTGAACATATTTCTGGCTCACAGGTACTTGATTCTAAGCCATGGAGAAGTCCATATCTGACCTATTGAATTAATTTCTGGTGTATGTTTCCTCAAAAGTTTTTAAATAATATCAACTGATAGACTCAATCTGATGTTATATACATAGGTTCCTTTTTGACCTATTGAACATATTTCAAGCCCATGGGTAATTAATTGATCCTTCTCATGATGTTATTTCAACAAAGAAAGATATTTGACCTACTGAACATGTTTCTGGCCCAAAAGTACTTGATCTTGAACTTCCAAACATACTCATAGAGTCCAACAGATGCTTCCTAAGCCATAGAGAAGTCCATATCTGACCTATTGAACCCATTTCTGGTCAAAGATTCCTCAAAAGGTTTTAAACAATATAAACTTATAGACTCCTGATGTTACATTAGCTATACATAGGTCAATTTTTGACCTCCAGAAACACATATATGGTCCACGCGTATTTAATATTTGGGTTAATATACCGAGAGCTTTGCTTCTCATGATGTAATTTCAGCCAGAAAGATATATGACCTACTGAACATATTTCTGGCCCAAAAGTACTTGACCTTGTACTTTCCATTCATACTCATAGACTCCAACAGATGCTTCCTAAGCCATAGAGAAGTCCATATCTGACATATTGAACTCATTTCTGTTCAAAGGTTCCTCAAAAAGTTTAAAACAATATAAACTTTTAGACTCCTTTTGATGTTATATTAGATATACATAGGTGAATTTTGACCTCCATGAACACATTTATGGCACATTTCCAGAAAAAAAAAAAGTGAAGTGGAGCTTGAGCGGCAAATCTCAGCACCCGGTTGCTAGGGTGTTGTGGGAGGTTGCTACGGTGTTCTGGGTGGTTGCTAGGTGTTTTTTTAGGGTATTTTGGGTGGTTGCTATGGTTTTGCTATGCGGTTGCTAGGGTATTCTGGGTGGTTGCGAAGGTGTTCTGGGTAGTTGCTAGGCGGTTGCTGGGGTGTTTTGGGTGCTTGCTAGGGTGTTGCCAGATGGTTGCTGGGGTGTTCTGGTTTGTTTCTAGGTTGTTCTGGGTGGTTGCTAGGCTGTTGCTTGGTGGTTGCTGGGGTGTTCCGGGTGGTTGCTAGGGTGTTGCCAGATGGTTGCTGGGGTGTTCTGGTTTGTTTCTAGGGTGTTTGGGGTGGTTGCTAGGCTGTTGCTTGGTGGTTGCTAGGGTGTTTTGGTTGGTTGGAGATTTACCTCTCATGACGTCTTTTTAGCCAGAAAAATATTTTAGCTACTGAACACGTTTCTGGCCCAAAAGTACTTGAACTTGAACTTTACATGCATACTCATAGACTATGTAATATAACATTCTGATGTTATAATACATAGGTCAATTTTTGACCTCCATGAACACTTTTATGGCCCACGGGTACTTGATCTGTGGGTTAATATAATGAGAGATTTACATCTCATGATGTCATTTCAGCCAGACAAATATTTGACCTACTGAATATGTTTCTGGCCCAAAAGTACTTGAACTTGAACTTTCCAAACATACTCATAGACTCCAACAGATGCTTCCTAAGCCATAGAGAAGTCCATATCAGACATATTGAACTCATTTCTGGTCAAAGGTTCCTCAAAAAGTTTAAAACAATATAAACTTTTAGACTCCTTTTGATGTTATATTAGATATACATAGGTAAATTTTGACCTCCAGGAACACATGTATGGCACATTTCCAGAAGAAAATGTGAAGTGGAGCTTGAAGCGGCAAATCTCAGCACCCGGTTGCTAGGGTGTTCTGGGAGGTTGCTACGGTTTTCTGGGTGGTTGTTAGGTGTTTTTTTAGGGTATTCTGGGTGGTTGATATGGTGTTGCTATGCGGTTGCTAGGGTATTCTGGGTGGTTGCGAAGGTGTTCTGGGTGGTTGCTAGGGTGTTGCTAGGCGGTTGCTGGGGTGTTCTGGGTGGTTGCTAGGGTGTTGCCAGATGGTTGCTGGGGTGTTCTGGTTTGTTTCTAGGTTTTTCTGGGTGGTTGCTAGGCTGTTGCTTGGTGGTTGCTAGGGTGTTCTGGTTGGTTGGAGATTTACTTCTCATTATGTCATTTCAGCCAGAAAAATATTTTACCTACTGAACACGTTTCTGGCCCAAAAGTACTTGATCTTGGACTTTCCATACATACTCATAGACTATGTAATATAACATTCTGATGTTATAATACATAGGTCAATTTTTGACCTCCATGAACACTTTTATGGCCCACGGGTACTTGATCTGTTGGTTAATATAACGATAGATTTACATCTCATGATGTCATTTCAGCCAGACAAATATTTGACCTTCTGAACATGTTTCTGGCCCAAAAGTACTTAAACTTGAACTTTCCAAACATACTCATAGAGTCCAACAGATGCTTCCTAAGCCATAGAGAAGTCCATATCTGACCTATTGAACTCATTTCTGGTCAAAGATTCCTCAAAAGGTTTTAAACAATATAAACTTATAGACTCCTGATGTTACATTACCTATACATAGGTCAATTTTTGACCTCCAGAAACACATTTATGGTCCACGGGTATTTATTATATTGGGTTAATATACCGAGAGCTTTGCTTCTCATGATGTAATTTCAGCCAGAAAGATATTTGACCTACTGAACATATTTCTGGCCCAAAAGTACTTGAACTTGTACTTTCCATTCATACTCATAGACTCCAACAGATGCTTCCTAAGCCATAGAGAAGTCCATATCTGACATATTGAACTCATTTCTGGTCAAAGGTTCCTCAAAAAGTTTAAAACAATATAAACTTTTAGACTCCTTTTGATGTTATATTAGATATACATAAGTAAATTTTGACCTCCAGGAACACATGTATGGCACATTTCCAGAAGAAAATGTGAAGTGGAGCTTGAAGCGGCAAATCTCAGCACCCGGTTGCTAGGGTTTCTGGGAGGTTGCTACGGTGTTCTGGGTGGTTGCTAGGTGTTTTTTTTAGGGTATTCTGGGTGGTTGCTATGGTGTTGCTATGCGGTTGCTAGGGTATTCTGGGTGGTTGCGAAGGTGTTCTGGGTGGTTGCTAGGGTGTTGCTAGGTGGTTGCTGGGGTGTTCTGGGTGGTTGCTAGGGTGTTGCCAGATGGTTGCTGGGGTGTTCTGGTTTGTTTCTAGGTTGTTCTGGGTGGTTGCTAGGCTGTTGCTTGGTGGTTGCTAGGTTGTTCTGGTTGGTTGGAGATTTACTTCTCATTATGTCATTTCAGCCAGAAAAATATTTGACCTACTGAACACGTTTCTGGCCCAAAAGTACTTGATCTTGAACTTTACATACATACTCATAGACTATGTAATATAACATTCTGATGTTATAATACATAGGTCAATTTTTGACCTCCATGAACACTTTTATGGCCCACGGGTACTTGATCTGTGGGTTAATATAACGAGAGATTTACATCTCATGATGTCATTTCAGCCAGACAAATATTTGACCTACTGAATATGTTTCTGGCCCAAAAGTACTTGAACTTGAACTTTCCAAACATACTCATAGAGTCCAACAGATGCTTCCTAAGCCATAGAGAAGTCCATATCTGACCTATTGAACTCATTTCTGGTCAAAGATTCCTCAAAAGGTTTTAAACAATATAAACTTATAGACTCCTGATGTTACATTAGCTTATACATAGGTCAATTTTTGACCTCCAGAAACACATTTATGGTCCACGGGTATTTAATATTTGGGTTAATATACCGAGAGCTTTGCTTCTCATGATGTAATTTCAGCCAGAAAGATATTTGACCTACTGAACATATTTCTGGCCCAAAAGAACTTGAACTTGAACTTTCCAAACATACTCATAGAGTCCAACAGATGCTTCCTAAGCCATAGAGAAGTCCATATCTGACCTATTGAACTCATTTCTGGTCAAAGATTCCTCAAAAGGTTTTAAACAATATAAACTTATAGACTCCTGATGTTACATTAGCTATACATAGGTCAATTTTTGACCTCCAGAAACACATTTATGGTCCACGGGTATTTAATGTTTGGGTTAATATACCGAGAGCTTTGCTTCTCATGATGTAATTTCAGCCAGAAAGATATTTGACCTACTGAACATATTTCTGGCCCAAAAGTACTTGACCTTGTACTTTCCATTCATACTCAGAGGCTCCAACAGATGCTTCCTAAGCCATAGAGAAGTCCATATCTGACATATTGAACTCATTTTTGGTCAAAGGTTCCTCAAAAAAGTTTAAAACAATATAAACTTTTAGACTCCTTCTGATGTTATATTAGATATACATAGGTAAATTTTGACCTTCAGGAACACATTTATGGCACATTTCCAAAAGAAAATGTGGAGTGGAGCTTCAAGCGGCAAATCTCAGCACCCGGTTGCTAGGCTGTTCTGGGAGGTTGCTACGGTGTTCTGGGTGGTTGCTAGGTGTTTTTTAGGGTATTCTGGGTGGTTGCTATGGTGTTGCTATGCGGTTGCTAGGGTATTCTGGGTGGTTGCGAAGGTGTTCTGGGTGGTTGCTAGGGTGTTGCTAGGCGGTTGCTGGGGTGTTCTGGGTGGTTGCTAGGGTGTTGCCAGATGGTTGCTGGGGTGTTCTGGTTTGTTTTCTAGGTTGTTCTGGGTGGTTGCTAGGCTGTTGCTTGGTGGTTGCTAGGGTGTTCTGGTTGGTTGGAGATTTATTTCTCATTATGTCATTTCAGCCAGAAAAATATTTTACCTACTGAACACATTTCTGGCCGAAAAGTACTTGAGCTTGAACTTTCCAGACATACTCATAGACTATGTAATATAACATTCTGATGTTATAATACATAGGTCAATTTTTGACCCTTCATGAACACTTTTATGGCCCACGGGTACTTGATCTGTTGGTTAATATAACGATAGATTTACATCTCATGATGTCATTTCAGCCAGACAAATATTTGACCTACTGAACATGTTTCTGGCCCAAAAGTACTTGAACTTGAACTTTCCAAACATACTCATAGAGTCCAAGAGATGCTTCCTAAGCCATAGAGAAGTCCATATCTGACCTATTGAACTCATTTCTGATCAAAGATTCCTCAAAAGGTTTTAAACAATATAAACTTATAGACTCCTGATGTTACATTAGCTATACATAGGTCAATTTTTGACCTCCAGAAACACATTTATGGTCCACGGGTATTTAATGTTTGGGTTAATATACCGAGAGCTTTGCTTCTCATGATGTAATTTCAGCCAGAAAGATATTTTACCTACTGAACATATTTCTGGTCCAAAAGTACTTGAACTTGTACTTTCCATTCATACTCATAGACTCCAAAAGATGCTTCCTAAGCCATAGAGAAGTCCATATCTGACATATTGAACTCATTTCTGGTCAAAGGTTTCTCAAAAAGTTTAAAACGATATAAACTTTTAGACTCCTTCTGATGTTATATTAGATATACATAGGTAAATTTTGACATTCAGGAACACATTTATGTCACATTTCCAGAAAAAAAATCTGAAGTGGAGCTTGAAGCGGCAAATCTCAGCACCCGGTTGCTAGGGTGTTGTGGGAGGTTGCTACGGTGTTCTTGTTGGTTGCAAGGTGGTTTTTTAGGGTATTTTGGGTGGTTGCTATGGTATAGCTATGCGGTTGCTAGGGTATTCTGGGTGGTTGCGAAGGTGTTCTGGGTGGTTGCTAGGGGGTTGCTAGGGGGTTGCTGGGGTGTTCGGTGTGGTTGCTAGGGTGTTGTTAGATGTTTGCTGGGGTGTTCTGGTTTGTTTCTAGGTTGTTCTGGGTGGTTGCTAGGTTGTTCTGGGTGGTTGCTAGGCTGTTGCTTGGTGGTTGCTAGGGTGTTCTGGTTGGTTGGAGATTTATTTCTCATTATGTCATTTCAGCCAGAAAAATATTTTACCTACTGAACACGTTTCTGGCCCAAAAGTACTTGATCTTGAACTTTCCATACATACTCATAGACTATGTAATATAACATTCTGATGTTATAATACATAGGTCAATTTCTGACCTCCATGAACACTTTTATGGCCCACGGGTACTTGATCTGTTGGTTAATATAACGAGAGATTTACATCTCATGATGTCATTTTAGCCAGACAAATATTTGACCTACTGAACATGTTTCTGGCCCAAAAGAACTTGAACTTGAACTTTCCAAACATACTCATAGAGTCCAACAGATGCTTCCTAAGCCATAGAGAAGTCCATATCTGACCTATTGAACTCATTTCTGGTAAAAGATTCCTCAAAAGGTTTTAAACAATATAAACTTAGAGACTCCTGATGTTACATTAGCTATACATAGGTCAATTTTTGACCTCTAGAAACACATTTATGGTCCACGCGTATTTAATATTTGGGTTAATATACCGAGAGCTTTGCTTCTCATGATGTAATTTCAGCCAGAAAGATATATGACCTACTGAACATATTTCTGGCCCAAAAGTACTTGAACTTGTACTTTCCATTCATACTCATAGACTCCAACAGATGCTTCCTAAGCCATAGAGAAGTCCATATCTGACATATTGAACTCATTTCTGGTCAAAGGTTCCTCAAAAAGTTTACAACAATATAAACTTTTAGACTCCTTTTGATGTTATATTAGATATACATAAGTAAACTTTGACCTCCAGGAACACATTTATGGCACATTTCCAGAAGAAAATGTGAAGTGGAGCTTGAAGCGGCAAATCTCAGCACCCGGTTGCTAGGGTGTTCTGGAAGGTTGCTACGGTGTTCTGGGTGGTTGCTAGGTGTTTTTTTAGGGTATTCTGGGTGGTTGCTATGGTGTTGCTATGCGGTTGCTAGGGTATTCTTGGTGGTTGCGAAGGTGTTCTGGGTGGTTGCTAGGGTGTTTCTAGGTGGTTGCTGTGGTGTTCTGGGTGGTTGCTAGGGTGTTGCCAGATGGTTGCTGGGGTGTTCTGGTTTGTTTCTAGGTTGTTCTGGGTGGTTGCTAGGCTGTTGCTTGGTGGTTGCTAGGGTGTTCTGGTTGGTTGGAGATTTACTTCTCATTATGTCATTTCAGCCAGAAAAATATTTGACCTACTGTATGAGTTTCTGGCCCAAAAGTACTTGATCTTGAACTTTACATACATACTCATAGACTATGTAATATAACATTCTGATGTTATAATACATAGGTCAATTTTTGACCTTCATGAACACTTTTATGGCCCACGGGTACTTGATCTGTGGGTTAATATAACGAGAGATTTACATCTCATGATGTCATTTCAGCCAGACAAATATTTGACCTACTGAATATGTTTCTGGCCCAAAAGTACTTGAACTTGAACTTTCCAAACATACTCATAGAGTCCAACAGATGCTTCCTAAGCCATAGAGAAGTCCATATCTGACCTATTGAACTCATTTCTGGTCAAAGATTCCTCAAAAGGTTTTAAACAATATAAACGTATAGACTCCTGATGTTACATTAGCTATACATAGGTCAATTTTTGACCTCCAGAAACACATTTATGGTCCATGGGTATTTAATATTTGGGTTAATATACCGAGAGCTTTGCTTCTCATGATGTAATTTCAGCCAGAAAGATATTTGACCTACTGAACATATTTCTGGCCCAAAAGTACTTGAACTTGTACTTTCCATTCATACTCATAGACTCCAACAGACGCTTCCTAAGCCATAGAGAAGTCCATATCTGACATATTGAACTCATTTCTGGTCAAAGGTTCCTCAAAAAGTTTAAAACAATATAAACTTTTAGACTCCTTTTGATGTTATATTAGATATACATAGGTAAATTTTGACCTCCAGGAACACATGTATGGCACATTTCCAGAAGAAAATGATAAGTGGAGCTTGAAGCGGCAAATCTCAGCACCCGGTTGCTAGGGTGTTCTGGGAGGTTGCTACGGTTTTCTGGGTGGTTGTTAGGTGTTTTTTTAGGGTATTCTGGGTGGTTGATATGGTGTTGCTATGCGGTTGCTAGGGTATTCTGGGTGGTTGCGAAGGTGTTCTGGGTGGTTGCTAGGGTGTTGCTAGGCGGTTGCTGTGGTGTTCTGGGTGGTTGCTAGGGTGTTGCCAGATGGTTGCTGGGGTGTTCTGGTTTGTTTCTAGGTTTTTCTGGGTGGTTGCTAGGCTGTTGCTTGGTGGTTGCTAGGGTGTTCTGGTTGGTTGGAGATTTACTTCTCATTATGTCATTTCAGCCAGAAAAATATTTTACCTACTGAACACGTTTCTGGCCCAAAAGTACTTGATCTTGAACTTTCCATACATACTCATAGACTATGTAATATAACATTCTGATGTTATAATACATAGGTCAATTTTTGACCTCCATGAACACTTTTATGGCCCACGGGTACTTGATCTGTTGGTTAATATAACGATAGATTTACATCTCATGATGTCATTTCAGCCAGACAAATATTTGACCTTCTGAACATGTTTCTGGCCCAAAAGTACTTAAACTTGAACTTTCCAAACATACTCTTAGAGTCCAACAGATGCTTCCTAAGCCATAGAGAAGTCCATATCTGACCTATTGAACTCATTTCTGGTCAAAGATTCCTCAAAAGGTTTTAAACAATATAAACTTATAGACTCCTGATGTTACATTAGCTATACATAGGTCAATTTTTGACCTCCAGAAACACATTCATGGTCCACGGGTATTTAATATTTGGGTTAATATACCGAGAGCTTTGCTTCTCATGATGTAATTTCAGCCAGAAAGATATTTGACCTACTGAACATATTTCTGGCCCAAAAGTACTTGACCTTGTACTTTCCATTCATACTCAGAGGCTCCAACAGATGCTTCCTAAGCCATAGAGAAGTCCATATCTGACATATTGAACTCATTTTTGGTCAAAGGTTCCTCAAAAAAGTTTAAAACAATATAAACTTTTAGACTCCTTCTGATGTTATATTAGATATACATAGGTAAATTTTGACCTTCAGGAACACATTTATGGCACATTTCCAAAAGAAAATGTGGAGTGGAGCTTCAAGCGGCAAATCTCAGCACCCGGTTGCTAGGCTGTTCTGGGAGGTTGCTACGGTGTTCTGGGTGGTTGCTAGGTGTTTTTTAGGGTATTCTGGGTGGTTGCTATGGTGTTGCTATGCGGTTGCTAGGGTATTCTGGGTGGTTGCGAAGGTGTTCTGGGTGGTTGCTAGGGTGTTGCTAGGCGGTTGCTGGGGTGTTCTGGGTGGTTGCTAGGGTGTTGCCAGATGGTTGCTGGGGTGTTCTGGTTTATTTCTAGGTTGTTCTGGGTGGTTGCTAGGCTGTTGCTTGGTGGTTGCTAGGGTGTTCTGGTTGGTTGGAGATTTATTTCTCATTATGTCATTTCAGCCAGAAAAATATTTTACCTACTGAACACATTTCTGGCCGAAAAGTACTTGAGCTTGAACTTTCCAGACATACTCATAGACTATGTAATATAACATTCTGATGTTATAATACATAGGTCAATTTTTGACCTCCATGAACACTTTTATGGCCCACGGGTACTTGATCTGTTGGTTAATATAACGATAGATTTACATCTCATGATGTCATTTCAGCCAGACAAATATTTGACCTACTGAACATGTTTCTGGCCCAAAAGTACTTGAACTTGAACTTTCCAAACATACTCATAGAGTCCAAGAGATGCTTCCTAAGCCATAGAGAAGTCCATATCTGACCTATTGAACTCATTTCTGGTCAAAGATTCCTCCAAAGGTTTTAAACAATATAAACTTATAGACTCCTGATGTTACATTAGCTATACATAGGTCAATTTTTGACCTCCAGAAACACATTTATGGTCCACGGGTATTTAATGTTTGGGTTAATATACCGAGAGCTTTGCTTCTCATGATGTAATTTCAGCCAGAAAGATATTTTACCTACTGAACATATTTCTGGTCCAAAAGTACTTGAACTTGTACTTTCCATTCATACTCATAGACTCCAAAAGATGCTTCCTAAGCCATAGAGAAGTCCATATCTGACATATTGAACTCATTTCTGGTCAAAGGTTTCTCAAAAAGTTTAAAACAATATAAACTTTTAGACTCCTTCTGATGTTATATTAGATATACATAGGTAAATTTTGACATTCAGGAACACATTTATGTCACATTTCCAGAAAAAAAATCTGAAGTGGAGCTTGAAGCGGCAAATCTCAGCACCCGGTTGCTAGGGTGTTGTGGGAGGTTGCTACGGTGTTCTTGTTGGTTGCTAGGTGGTTTTTTAGGGTATTTTGGGTGGTTGCTATGGTATAGCTATGCGGTTGCTAGGGTATTCTGGGTGGTTGCGAAGGTGTTCTGGGTGGTTGCTAGGGGGTTGCTAGGGGGTTGCTGGGGTGTTCGGTGTGGTTGCTAGGGTGTTGTTAGATGTTTGCTGGGGTGTTCTGGTTTGTTTCTAGGTTGTTCTGGGTGGTTGCTAGGTTGTTCTGGGTGGTTGCTAGGCTGTTGCTTGGTGGTTGCTAGGGTTTTCTGGTTGGTTGGAGATTTATTTCTCATTATGTCATTTCAGCCAGAAAAATATTTTACCTACTGAACACGTTTCTGGCCCAAAAGTACTTGATCTTGAACTTTCCATACATACTCATAGACTATGTAATATAACATTCTGATGTTATAATACATAGGTCAATTTCTGACCTCCATGAACACTTTTATGGCCCACGGGTACTTGATCTGTTGGTTAATATAACGAGAGATTTACATCTCATGATGTCATTTTAGCCAGACAAATATTTGACCTACTGAACATGTTTCTGGCCCAAAAGAACTTGAACTTGAACTTTCCAAACATACTCATAGAGTCCAACAGATGCTTCCTAAGCCATAGAGAAGTCCATATCTGACCTATTGAACTCATTTCTGGTCAAAGATTCCTCAAAAGGTTTTAAACAATATAAACTTAGAGACTCCTGATGTTACATTAGCTATACATAGGTCAATTTTTGACCTCTAGAAACACATTTATGGTCCACGGGTATTTAATATTTGGGTTAATATACAGAGAGCTTTGCTTCTCATGATGTAATTTCAGCCAGAAAGATATTTGACCTACTGAACATATTTCTGGCCCAAAAGTACTTGACCTTGTACTTTCCATTCATACTCATAGACTCCAACAGATGCTTCCTAAGCCATAGAGAAGTCCATATCTGACATATTGAACTCATTTCTGGTCAAAGGTTCCTCAAAAAGTTTAAAACAATATAAACTTTTAGACTCCTTCTGATGTTATATTAGATATACATAGGTCAATTTTGACCTCCAGGAACGCACATTGTATGGCACATTTCCAGAAGAAAATGTGAAGTGGAGCTTGAAGGGGCAAATCTCAGCACCCGGTTGCTAGGGTGTTCTGGGAGGTTGCTACGGTGTTCTGGGTGGTTGCTAGGTGTTTTTTAGGGTATTCTGGGTGGTTGCTATGGTGTTGCTATGCGGTTGCTTGGGTATTCAGGGTGGTGCGGTTGCTAGGGTGGTTGCTACGGTGATGCTAGGCGGTTGCTTGGGTGTTCTGGGTGGTTGCTAGGGTGTTGCCAGATGGTTGCTGGGGTGTTCTGGTTTGTTTATAGGGTGTTTTGGGTGGTTGCTAGGCTGTTGCTTGGTGGTTGCTAGGGTGTTCTGGTTGGTTGGAAATTTACTTCTCATGATGTCATTTCAGCCAGAAAAATATTTTACCTAACTGAACATGTTTCTGGTCCAAAAGTACTTGATCTTGAACTTTCCATTCATACTCATAGACTGTGTAATATAACATTCTGATGTTATATTAAATAGGTCAATTTTTGACCTCCATGAACACTTTTATGGCCCACGGGTACTTGATCTGTGGGTTAATATACCGAGAGATTTACATCTCATGATGTCATTTCAGCCAGACAAATATTTGACCTACTGAACATGTTTCTGGCCCAAAAGTACTTGATCTTGAACTTTCCATACATACTTATAGAGTCCAACAGATGCTTCCTAAGCCATAGAGATGTCCATATCTGACCTATTGAACTCATTTCTGGTCAAAGGTTCCTCAAAAGGTTTTAAACAATATAAACTTTTAGACTCCTTCTGATGTTATTAGTCAGAAGGAGTCTGACTATAACATCAGATAAAATAGATACATAGATAGCTATAACATCAGATAAAATAGATACATAGATAAGTTTTTGACCTCCAGGAACACATTTATGGCACATTTCCAGAAGAAAATGTGAAGTGGAGCTTGAAGAGGCAAATCTCACCACCCCGTTCTAGGGCATTCTGTTTTGTTGCTACGGTGTTCTGGGTGGTTGCTAGGTGTTTTTTTAGGATATTCTGGGTGGTTGATATATGTGTTGCTATACCGTTGCTAGGGTATTCTGGTTGTTGCTAGGGTGTTGCTAGGCGGTTGCCGGTGTGTTCTGGGTGGTGGCTAGGGTGTTGCTAGCTGGTTGCTGGGGTGTTCTGGTTTGTTGCTAGGGTGTTGCTAGTTGGTTGCTAGGGTGTTCTTGTTGATTGGAGATTTACTTCTCATGATGTCATTTAAGGCAGAAAAATATTTTACCAACTGAACATGTCTCTGTCCCAAAAGTTCTTGATCTTGAACTTTCCATACAGACTCATAGACTCCAATAGATGCTTCCTAAGCCATAGAGAAGTCCATATCTGACCTATTGAACTCATTTCTGGTCAAAAGTTCCTCAAAATAGTTTAAAACAATATAAACTTATAGATTCCTTCTGATGTTATATTAGCTATACATAGGTCAATTTTTGACCTCCGTGAACACATTTATGGCTCACGGGTACTTGATCTGTGGGTGAGTACACCGAGAGATTTACTTCTCATGATGTCATTTCAGCCAGACAAATATTTGACCTCCTGTGATGTTATATAAGCTATACATTGATCAATTATATTAGATATACATAGGTCAATTTTTGACCTCTAGGAACACATTTATGTCCCATGGGTACTTGATCTGTGGGTTAATATACCGATAGATTTACTTCTCGTGATGTCATTGAACTAATTTCTGGTCAAAGGTTCCTCAAAAAGTTTAAAACAATACAAACTTTTAGACTCCTTCTGATGTTATATTAGATATACATAGGTCAATTTTTGACCATCAGGAACACATTTATGGCACATTTCCAGAAGAAAATGTGAAGTTGAGCCTGAAGTGGCAAATCTCACCACCTGGTTGCTAGGGTGTTCTGGGTGGTTGCTAGGTGGTTGTTAGGGTATTCTGGGTGGTTGCTATGGTGTTTTTATGTGGTTGCTAGGGTATTCTGGGTGGTTGCTAAGGTGCTAATGTTGCTAGGTTGTTGCTAGGCTGTTGCCAGGTTGTTGCTGCTTTGTTCTTGTTTGTTGGTGGGGGTTTCTGGGTGGTTGCTAGGGTGTTGCTAAGTTGTTCTGGGTGGTTGCTAGGCGGTTGCTAGAGTGTTGCTAGGGTGTTCTGGGTGGTTGCTAGGGTGTTTTAGGTGGTTACTATGGTAGTCTGTGTGGTTCCTATGGTGTTTCTAGGTGGTTGGTAGTGTCCAAATTACTATAGAGTTTTTATAATGTTTTTGGCAATTGATTTATATATCATCAAAAGGAGTCCATAAGTTTTTCAGAAATAATTTCAATAGGTCAGATGTGGACAATTCTATATGGCCTAGGAACCATCATAAGGAGTCTATGAGTATGTAGAAAGTTCAAGATCAAGTACACATGGGCAAGAAATGTAGTCTGTAGAATATCTGTCTGGCTAAAATAACATGATAAGAGGTCATTCTGTATAGTATCCTGATTTTCAAAGAACACTTTAGCCAGAAAAATGTCCAGTAGTTAAAATAAGGACTCTTGTATGGCTTCAGTAACATCAAAAAGAGTTAATTGAGTATGTTTAGAGTGTTCAAGGTCAAGTACTCGTGGGCCAGAACTATGTTCAGTCTGTCAAAAAGCAACCACCAAGAATAGGGTATTCTTGGTGGTTGCTATGGTGTTGCTAGGGTGTTCTGGGTGGTAACTAGGATCTTGCTAGGCGGTTGCTAGGGTGTTCTGGGTGGTTTCTAGGGTGTTGCTAGGTGGTTGCTAGGGTGTTGTTAAGGTGTTCTGGGTGGTTGCTAGATGGTTGCTAGAGTGTTGCTAGGGTGTTATGGGTGGTTGCTAGGGTGTTTTAGGTGGTTACTATGGTAGTCTGTGTGGTTCCTATGGTGTTTCTAGGTGGTTGGTAGTGTCCAAATTACTATAAAGTTTTTATAATGTTTTTGGCAATTGATTTATATATCATCAAAAGGAGTCCATAAGTTTTTCAGAAATAATTTCAATAGGTCAGATGTGGACAATTCTATATGGCCTAGGAACCATCATAAGGAGTCTATGAGTATGTAGAAAGTTCAAAATCAAGTACACATGGGCAAGAAATATAGTCTCTAGGTCAAATATCTGTCTGGCTAAAATAACATGATAAGTGGTCATTCTGTATAGTATCCTGATTTTCAAAGAACACTTTAGCCAGAAATATGTTCAGTAGTTAAAATAAGGACTCTTGTATGGCTTCAGTAACATCAAAATGAGTTAATGGAGTATGTTTAGAGTGTTCAAGGTCAAGTACTCGTGGGCCAGAACTATGTTCAGTAGGTTAAAAAGGAACCTATCTATAGCTCATGTAATATCAGAAGGAGTCTAAAAGTTTTTCTTGTTTAAAAACTTTTGAGGACCCTTTGACCAGACATGAGTTAAATACTTAAGATATGGACATTCTATATGGCTTAAGAAGCATCAAAAGGAGTCTATGAGAATTTATAGAAAGTTCGAGACCTAGTACTCGTCGGCCAGGACTATGTTTGTGGGTCAAAGAGGAACCTCTAGGCCAAGGAAGTAGTCTAAGAAGTAGCATAAGAAGTAGTCTGATTAATTTGTATAGAAAGTTCAATATCAATATCGTGGGACACATATTTGTTCAGTCGGTCAAATATCTTCCTGCTCATAAAACATCATAAGTAGTAAATATCAATGTATAGTAACCTAATGATCAAGTACCCTTTGACCAGAAATGAGTTCAAATGGGTCAGATATAAACAATCCATATGGCTAATGGTTCATTATGTAAAATAAGCACTCTTGTATGTCTTCAGTAACATCAAAAGGAGTCAATGAGCATGTTTAGAAGTTTAAGATCTAGTACTCGTGGGCTAGTTCTGTAGGTCAAATAGGAACCTTTGTATAGCTTATATATCATCAAAAGGTGTCTATAAGCTTATATTGTTTAAAAACTTTTGAGGACCCTTTTGTCAGAAATGAGCTCAATAGCTATACTATGCACTGTAAAGCTCATGTGATGTTTTCTCGTCTGTGTACAAATAAATTAGTTTGTAAAATAGAAATGCATGCAAAATCACGGTATATCTTTTCATTGCAACGAGGAACAAGTTAGATATGTTATGTAATGCAATGAAACACATCTTAGGTGTTTTCTTTTCATTGCACAGAGGTTAGTTATTGCGTGCATATGCATAACGAGGAACAAATTAGATAGGTCATACAATCCAATGAAACACATCTTAGGTGTTTTCTTTTCATTGCACAGAGGTTAGTTATTGCGTGGATAGTTATAACTAGGAACAAGTTAGATATGTCATGCAATGCACTGAAACACATCTTAGGTGTTTTCTTTTCATTGCACAGAGGTTCGTTATTGCGTGCATGCGCATAACGAGGAACAAGTTAGATATGTCATGCAATGCACTGAAACACATGTTAGGTGTTTTCTTTTCATTGCACAGAGGTTAGTTATTGCGTGGATAGTTATAACTAGGAACAAGTTAGATATGTCATGCAATCCAATGAAACACATCTTAGTTGTTTTCTTTTCTTTGCACAGAGGTTAGTTATTGCGTGCATAAGCATAACGAGGAACAAGTTAGATATGTCATGCAATGCACTGAAACACATGTTAGGTGTTTCTTTTCATTGCAGAGAGGTTAGTTATTGCGTGCATATGCATAACGAGAAACAAGTTATATCTAACATGCAATGCAATGAAACACATCTTAGTTGTTTTCTTTTCATTGCACAGAGGTTAGTTATTGCGTGAATATGCATAACGAGGAACAAGTTAGATATGTCATGCAATGCACTGAAACACATTTTAGTTGTTTTCTTTTTTTTATTGCACAGAGGTTAGTTATTGCGTGCATAAGCATAACGAGGAACAAGTTAGATATGTCATGCAATGCACTGAAACACATCTTAGGTGTTTTCTTTTCATTGCACAGAGTTAGTTATTGCATGCATATGAATGACGAGGAACAAGTTAGATAAGTCATGCAATGCACTGAAACACATGTTAGGTGTTTTCTTTTCATTGCACAGAGGTTCGTTATTGCGTGCATATGCATAAAGAGGAACAAATTAGATAGGTCATGCAATGCAATGAAACACATCTTAGTTGTTTTCTTTTCATTGCACAGAGGTTAGTTATTGCGGGCATATGCATAACGAGGAACAAGTTAGATATGTCATGCAATGCACTGAAACACATTTTAGGAGTTTTCTTTTCAATGCACAGAGTTAGTTATTGCGTGCATATATGCATGGCGAGGAAAAAGATATGTCATATAGTGCGATGAAACGCATGTTAGGTGTTTTATTTTCACTGCAGAGAGGTTAGTTATTGCGTGCATATGCATAACGAGAAACAAGTTATGTCTATCATGCAATGCAATGAAACACATCTTAGGTGTCTTCTTTTCATTGCACAGAGCTTAGTTATTGCGTGCATATGCATAACGAGGAACAAATTAGATAGGTCATGCAATGCAATGAAACACATCTTAGGTGTTTTCTTCTCATTGCACAGAGGTTAGTTATTGCATGGATAGTTATAGGAACAAGTTAGATATGTCATGCAATGCACTGAAACACATGTTAGGTGTTTTCTTTTCATTGCAGAGAGGTTAGTTATTGCGTGCATATGCATAACGAGAAACAAGTTACATCTACCATGCAATGCAATGAAACACATGTTAGTTGTTTTCTTTTCAATGCACAGAGGTTAGTTATTGCGTGAATATGCATAACGAGGAACAAGTTAGATATGTCATGCAATGCACTGAAACACATCTTAGGTGTTTTCTTTTCATTGCACAGAGTTAGTTATTGCGTGCATATGCATGACGAGGAACAAGTTAGATAAGTCATGCAATGCACTGAAACACATACTAGGTGTTTTCTTTTCATTGCACAGAGGTTCGTTATTGCGTGCATATGCATAACGAGGAACAAGTTAGATATGTCATGCAATGCACTGAAACACATCTTAGGTGTCTTCTTTTCATTGCACAGAGTTAGTTATTGCGTGCAAATGCATGACGAGGAACAAGTTAGATGTCATGCAATGCACTGAAAGTCATGCAATGCACTGAAACACATGTTAGGTGTTTTCTTTTCATTGCACAGAGGTTCGTTATTGCGTGCATGTGCATGACGAGGAACAAGTTAGATAAGTCATGCAATGCACTGAAACACATGTTAGGTGTTTTCTTTTCATTGCACAGAGGTTAGTTATTGCGTGCATGTGCATGACAAGGAACAAGTTAGATAAGTCAATGCACTGAAACACATGTTAGGTGTTTTCTTTTCATTGCACAGAGGTTAGTTATTGCGTGCATGTGCATAATGAGGAACAAATTAGATAGGTCATGCAATGCAATGAAACACATCTTAGTTGTTTTCTTTTCATTGCACAGAGGTTAGTTATTGCGTGCATAAGCATAACGAGGAACAAGTTAGATATGTCATGCAATGCACTGAAACACATGTTAGGTGTTTTCTTTTCACTGCAGAGAGGTTAGTTATTGCGTCCATATGCATAACGAGAAACAAGTTATATCTATCATGCAATGCAATGAAACACATCTTAGTTGTTTTCTTTTCATTGCACAGAGGTTAGTTATTGCGTGCATATGAATGACGAGGAACAAGTTAGATAAGTCATGCAATGCACTGAAACACATGTTAGGTGTTTTCTTTTCATTGCACAGAGGTTAGTTATTGCGTGCATATGAATGACGAGGAACAAGTTAGATAAGTCATGCAATGCACTGAAACACATGTTAGGTGTTTTCTTTTCATTGCACAGAGGTTCGTTATTGCGTGCATATGCATAACGAGGAACAAGTTAGATATGTCATGCAATGCACTGAAACACATCTTAGGAGTCTTCTTTTCATTGCACAGAGTTAGTTATTACGTGCATATGCGTGACGAGGAACAAGTTAGATAAGTCATGCAATGCACTGAAACACATGTTAGGTGTTTTCTTTTCATTGCATAGAGGTTAGTTATTGCGTGCATGTGCATAATGAGGAACAAATTAGATAGGTCATGCAATGCAATGAAACACATCTTAGGTGTTTTCTTTTCATTGCACAGAGGTTAGTTATTGCGTGGATAGTTATAACTAGGAACAAGTTAGATATGTCATGCAATGCACTGAAACACGTTAGGTGTTTTCTTTTCACTGCAGAGAGGTTAGTCATTGCGTGCATATGCATAACGAGAAACAAGTTATATCTATCATGCAATGCAATGAAACACATGTTAGTTGTTTTCTTTTCATTGCACAGAGGTTAGTTATTGCGTGAATATGCATAACGAGGAACAAGTTAGATATGTCATGCAATGCACTGAAACACATCTTAGGTGTTTTCTTTTCATTGCACAGAGTTAGTTATTGCGTGCATATGCATGACGAGGAACAAGTTAGATAAGTCATGCAATGCACTGAAACACATGTTAGGTGTTTTCATTGCACAGAGGTTCGTTATTGCGTGCATATGCATAACGAGGAACAAGTTAGATATGTCATGCAATGCACTGAAACACATCTTAGGTGTCTTCTTTTCATTGCACAGAGTTAGTTATTGCGTGCAAATGCATAACGAGGAACAAGTTAGATATGTCATGCAATGCACTGAAACACATCTTAGGTGTCTTCTTTTCATTGCACAGACTTAGTTATTGCGTGCAAATGCATGACAAGGAACAAGTTAGATAAGTCATGCAATGCACTGAAACACATGTTAGGTGTTTTCTTTTCATTGCACAGAGGTTCGTTATTGCTTGCATGTGCATGACGAGGAACAAGTTAGAT
The DNA here is from genome assembly GCF_988280905.1 of Pimephales promelas. NCBI lineage: Eukaryota > Metazoa > Chordata > Actinopteri > Cypriniformes > Leuciscidae > Pimephales > Pimephales promelas. The sequence goes on along the minus strand of NC_142784.1, from coordinate 7,381,715 downwards.
AAGTCATGCAATGCACTGAAACACATGTTAGGTGTTTTCTTTTCACTGCAGAGAGGTTAGATATTGCGTGCATATGCATAACGAGAAACAAGTTATATCTATCATGCAATGCAATGAAACACATCTTAGTTGTTTTCTTTTCATTGCACAGAGGTTAGTTATTGCGTGAATATGCATGACGAGGAACAAGTTAGATATGTCATGCAATGCACTGAAACACATCTTAGGTGTTTTCTTTTCATTGCACAGAGGTTAGTTATTGCGTGCATATGAATGACGAGGAACAAGTTAGATAAGTCATGCAATGCACTGAAACACATGTTAGGTGTTTTCTTTTCATTGCACAGAGGTTCGTTATTGCGTGCATATGCATAACGAGGAACAAGTTAGATATGTCATGCAATGCACTGAAACACATCTTAGGAGTATTCTTTTCATTGCACAGAGGTTAGTTATTGCGTGCATATGCGTGACGAGGATCAAGTTAGATAAGTCATGCAATGCACTGAAACACATGTTAGGTGTTTTCTTTTCATTGCATAGAGGTTAGTTATTGCGTGCATGTGCATAATGAGGAACAAATTAGATAGGTCATGCAATGCAATGAAACACATCTTAGGTGTTTTCTTTTCATTGCACAGAGGTTAGTTATTGCGTGGATAGTTATAACTAGGAACAAGTTAGATATGTCATGCAATGCACTGAAACACATGTTAGTTGTTTTCTTTTCACTGCAGAGAGGTTAGTTATTGCGTGCATATGCATAACGAGAAACAAGTTATATCTATCATGCAATGCAATGAAACACATGTTAGTTGTTTTCTTTTCATTGCACAGAGGTTAGTTATTGCGTGAATATGCATAACGAGGAACAAGTTAGATATTGTTGCAGAGGGACTATTGGCTATGTAGGCCGGGGTGGAACCCGGAACCTTTGTTTTGTAATTGTGTTTCACGCGGGTCCTAGTTAAGTGGGGGGGCTCCCCGGATGTTTTGGTTGTGGCCGTTTTTGCAAGCCGCTTTTCTGTACCGTCTGCTGAGTTTATTAAAAAGGCTAAACAGCAACGTCTGCGTGCATCTTTATCTGCTCGGGTTACCACACTGGCGACGAGGATTAAAACCGATATTAACCAAACCAAGGTCCCAGTAAGTCAGCCGGTTCGGCGGCAAAGAAGTTGGCGCATAATTAAACAAAAACTATGACGGCTACGGTCGGCTCGCTCAGTGAGTTCTCTGAGAAGGACGGCGACTGGGTGGAATATGTCGAGAGACTGGAGCACTTTTTCCTGGCTAATGACATTGTGGATGGGGAGAAGCAACGATCAATTCTTCTGAGTGTGTGCGGGGCTAAAACGTACAGACTGATCCGAAATCTGGCAACGCCGCAGAAACCGGGAGAGATCGGGTTTAAGGAAATTGTGGAGATGGTGCAAAATCACCTCAATCCCAAGCCCTCGGTGATTGTGCAGCGTTTCAAGTTTCACACGCATTCGCGCAAGCCAGGAGTGACAGTGGCGGAGTTCGTGGCGGAGCTGAGACGGCTATCCGAGCACTGTGAGTTCAGGGCGGTGCTGGAGGACATGTTGCGGGACAGGTTAGTCTGTGGGATTAACGATGATGTCATACAGCGCCGCTTATTGGGTGAAGCCACACTGACTTTCAAAAAGGCTTTAGATATTGCCCTAGCAATGGAAACGGCGGCAAACAACGCGATTGACATAAAAAATGCAGGCGGAGGGACGCTATCAGATACTGCACATTTTGTAGCAAAAGAAGGCAAAAGTGTTTCAGGAAAACTCACGGAGTGTTATCGTTGTGGGGGTCCACATTTTGCAAATGACTGTGGCTTTAAAGACGCCGTTTGCCATAATTGCCAGAAAAGAGGGCATATTGCAAAAAAGTGCAGGGGTGCTAAAACTAAGCAGACAAAAGGATGGGGAAAAGCATCTAAGCCCAACACACATCACCTGCAGAGTGAGGATTTGGAGGAGCAGTGCTCATTCAACATGTTTAATATCCGTGACCAGCCCCGGGCTCAGCCCATATACGCAACAATTACAGTAAATGGCAAAGAGCTGAACATGGAAGTGGACACGGGGGCCTCAGCTTCAGTAATCAGTCAAACCACGTTCAACAGGTTGTGGAGCTCAGGGGGTGCACCAGCAATGGAAGAGACGAGTGTTAGGCTCAGAACGTATACGGGTGAGTGCATTCCACTCGCGGGGGCAATCAAGGTGGACATTGTGTATCAGGAACAGCAGGCTGCGGCGACACTGCTGGTGGTTGAGGGGGAGGGACCGAGCTTGTTGGGGCGGGATCTCCTCCAGAAAATTCACCTGAATTGGGGACAGATCTGGGGTGAAATCAAACATACCACTGTGGTACAAGACATCATAGGGAAGTATGCGGATGTTTTTAAAGATGAACTGGGTACCCTCAGAGGGACCACAGTTAAACTGTGTGTTGACCCCAAAGCACAACCTCGTTTCTTCAAACCGCGAACGGTACCATATGCCATGAAAGCAAAGGTGGAGGCGGAGTTAGAAAGGCTACAAAGGGCAGGGGTGATCGAGCCCGTGGAGTTTTCTGACTGGGCAGCCCCAATAGTGCCAGTGGTGAAGGAGGATGGGGAAGTGCGCATATGTGGGGATTACAAAATGACCATTAATCAGGCCTCACAACTCGACACATACCCCCTACCGCGAGTGGAGGACCTATTTGCGACACTCGCAGGTGGAAAAACATTCACTAAACTAGACATGAGTCACGCATATCAGCAACTTTTACTGGATGAAGACTCTAAACAATATGTGACCATAAACACTCACAAGGGCCTATTCAAATATAACCGTCTAGTGTTTGGCGTTGCCTCAAGCCCGGCTATTTTCCAACGCACCATGGACAATCTGTTTCAGAACATTCCCCAGGTAGCTGTTTACCTGGACGACATTCTCGTCACAGGTAAAACCGAAGAAGAACACCTGCGAAACCTTGAACTGGTGTTAAAGAGAATGTCTGAGGCGGGGCTACGTCTGAAGTGCAGTAAGTGTGTTTTTCAGGCTCCTAGTGTCACATATCTGGGCCATCGGATTTCAGCTCAGGGTTTGTCTCCAGTCGAAGACAAAGTGAGAGCAATTAAGGAAGCTCCAACACCAAAGGACGTTGCGGAGCTCAGGTCGTTCCTGGGTCTGGTGAACTATTATGGGAAGTTTTTACCAGACCTCTCGACCGTTCTGGCCCCACTCTACCTGCTGCTACACAAAGGCTGTGTGTGGAGATGGCAGCAGGATCAGGACGACGCCTTCCAGCATGTAAAGGGACTGTTACACTCAACACGACTGCTGGTACACTTTGACCCAGACAAGGAGGTAATTCTATCGTGTGATGCCTCCCCGTATGGACTAGGTGCCGTTCTTTCGCACCGCATGGAGGATGGAAGCGAAAAGCCAATCAGCTATGTGTCACGTACTCTTGCTGCGGCAGAAAAGGGGTACTCGCAATTAGAGAAGGAGGGGCTGGCGGTTGTTTTTGCAGTCAAGCGTTTCCACCACTACCTGTTTGGTCGCCCTTTTACTATCTTCACAGACCATAAGCCTCTAATGGGTCTGTTCAGTGAAAAAAAAGGCATTCCACCCATGGCCTCAGCAAGAATACAGCGCTGGGCATTAACCCTGTCAGCATACCAGTATAGCATAGAGTACAAGGCGGGTAGCGACAATGCAAATGCTGATGCTTTTAGCCGTCTGCCTCTCCCAGACACACCACACCACACAGGCTTTCCCCCAGAGACTGTTTTTCTGATGGACAGACTGTCCCAGGCTCCAGTGACAGCAAAGCAAATAAAGCTGTGGACTGAAAGAGACCCAGTGTTGTCGCAGGTGAAGAGGTGGGTGATGCAGGGGTGGCCTTCCAATGTGGAGCAGGAGGGGTTCAAACCTTACGTCAAGCGCAAACTGGAATTAAGTGTCCTTGATGGCTGTCTCCTCTGGGGTTCCAGAGTGATTGTCCCACCTCCTGGGCGGGCTCAAGTGATGGAGGAGCTACATGAGGCCCACCCGGGGGTCTCCCGTATGAAAAGTCTTGCCAGATCATTTGTGTGGTGGCCTGGGATGGACAGTGCCTTGGAAGAAAGGGTGAAGGGATGTTCTCAGTGTCAAAGCAACCTGAAGATGCCTGCAGCAGCGCCACTGCACCCATGGCAGTGGCCCGGCCGTCCGTGGTCCAGACTTCACCTGGATTTTGCTGGCCCATTTATGGGTCGGATGTTTTTAGTGCTAGTGGACGCGCACTCAAAGTGGCTCGAGGCACAGATAATGTCAAACATTACTGCACCTACTACTACAGACACCCTGAGAAGCATTTTCGCAACACATGGGTTGCCAGACACAATTGTGACGGACAACGGGCCTACTTTCACCAGCGAGGTTTTCAAGGAATTTATGAATAGAAATGGGATTCGCCATGTCTGCACTGCCCCCTATCATCCCGCGTCCAACGGCTTGGCAGAGCGGGCTGTGGAGACTTTCAAAGAGGGGCTGCGGAAGATGTCAGGACAATCTCTGGAAACCAAGCTCACACGCTTCCTGTTTCAATACAGGATTACTCCACACACAACTACGGGAGTGGCTCCAGCTGAGATGTTGCTGGGGAGGAGACCAAAGTCTCATCTAGACCTCCTCCAGCCAGACATCAGAGCGAGGGTTGCCAGGAATCAGGAGGAGCAAAAAGCAAGGCGGGACCAACATGCTAAAGAGAGACATTTTTACCCAGGGGACAATGTATATGTCAAGAACTTTGCCATAGGTGCACTCTGGTTGCCAGGGGTTATCCACCGCCAGACAGGGCCGGTATCTTTTGTTGTGGAATTATGTGATGGTAGGCAGGTGCGCAGGCACCAAGATCACTTGAGGGTCCGCCATGATGGGGGAGGGAAGAGTGCCCACGGGGTTTCATGCAAAGACAGTGTGGGCGGCTCTGAGGACGCCGTACCAGTCGATCCAGGGCACGCGGAAATGTCACATGAGGGTCTGTCTGAGCCCTCACAGGAGGCACCTGATGAACTGTCGGAGCAAGCAGCTTCGGCTGACCCTGCTCAGAGCCTACTTGGGGGACCAGAGCTTTCCTCCAGTTCGGAGGATACTATTCCTGAGCTTAGGAGATCTAAGAGACAACACAAACCTCCAAACAGACTGTTATGTTGAGTTATAAATGCAAATATTAAAGATACCTTATATAAGAGTGTTGGTTGTTTAAAAAAAAAAAAAAAAACTGATGTTCATATTGGTACCAATGTTTTTTCCTAGAGACACTTATGTTTTTAGTGTGTCTTAATGTTTTATGTTTGCACTTAAAGAGGGAGAAGTGTTGCAGAGGGACTATTGGCTATGTAGGCCGGGGTGGAACCCGGAACCTTTGTTTTGTAATTGTGTTTCACGCGGGTCCTAGTTAAGTGGGGGGGCTCCCCGGATGTTTTGGTTGTGGCCGTTTTTGCAAGCCACTTTTCTGTACCGTCTGCTGAGTTTATTAAAAAGGCTAAACAGCAACGTCTGCGTGCATCTTTATCTGCTCGGGTTACCACAGATATGTCATGCAATGCACTGAAACACATCTTAGGTGTTTTCTTTTCATTGCACAGAGTTAGTTATTGCGTGCATATGCATGACGAGGAACAAGTTAGATAAGTCATGCACTGAAACACATGTTAGGTGTTTTCTTTTCATTGCACAGAGGTTCGTTATTGCGTGCATATGCATAACGAGGAACAAGTTAGATATGTCATGCAATGCACTGAAACACATCTTAGGTGTTTTCTTTTCATTGCACAGAGTTAGTTATTGCGTGCATATGCATAACGAGGAACAAGTTAGATATGTCATGCAATGCACTGAAACACATCTTAGGAGTTTACTTTTCATTGCACAGAGTTAGTTATTGCGTGCATATGCATGGCGAGGAAAAAGATATGTCATATAGTGCGATGAAACGCATGTTAGGTGTTTTATTTTCACTGCAGAGATGTTAGTTATTGCGTGCATATGCATAACGAGAAACAAGTTATGTCTATCATGCAATGCAATGAAACACATCTTAGGTGTTTTCTTTTCATTGCACAGAGCTTAGTTATTGCGTGCATATGCATAACGAGGAACAAATTAGATAGGTCATGCAATGCAATGAAACACATCTTAGGTGTTTTCTTCTCATTGCACAGAGGTTAGTTATTGCGTGGATAGTTATAACTAGGAACAAGTTAGATATGTCATGCAATGCACTGAAACACATGTTAGGTGTTTTCTTTTCACTGCAGAGAGGTTAGTTATTGCGTGCATATGCATAACGAGAAACAAGTTATATCTATCATGCAATGCAATGAAACACATGTTAGTTGTTTTCTTTTCTTTCATTGCACAGAGGTTAGTTATTGCGTGAATATGCATAACGAGGAACAAGTTAGATATGTCATGCAATGCACTGAAACACATCTTAGGTGTTTTCTTTTCATTGCACAGAGTTAGTTATTGCGTGCATATGCATGACGAGGAACAAGTTAGATAAGTCATGCAATGCACTGAAACACATGTTAGGTGTTTTCTTTCATTGCACAGAGGTTCGTTATTGCGTGCATATGCATAACGAGGAACAAGTTAGATATGTCATGCAATGCACTGAAACACATCTTAGGTGTCTTCTTTTCATTGCACAGAGTTAGTTATTGCGTGCAAATGCATAACGAGGAACAAGTTAGATATGTCATGCAATGCACTGAAACACATCTTAGGTGTCTTCTTTTCATTGCACAGACTTAGTTATTGCGTGCAAATGCATGACAAGGAACAAGTTAGATAAGTCATGCAATGCACTGAAACACATGTTAGGTGTTTTCTTTTCATTGCACAGAGGTTCGTTATTGCTTGCATGTGCATGACGAGGAACAAGTTAGATAAGTCATGCAATGCACTGAAACACATGTTAGGTGTTTTCTTTTCATTGCACAGAGGTTAGTTATTGCGTGCATGTGCATGACGAGGAACAAATTAGATAGTTCATGCAATGCACTGAAACACATGTTAGGTGTTTTCTTTTCATTGCACAGAGGTTAGTTATTGCGTGCATGTGCATTATGAGGAACAAATTAGATAGGTCATGCAATGCAATGAAACACATCTTAGGTGTTTTCTTTTCATTGCACAGAGGTTAGTTATTGCGTGGATAGTTATAACTAGGAACAAGTTAGATATGTCATGCAATGCAAAGAAAAACATCTTAGTTGTTTTCTTTTCATTGCACAGAGGTTAGTTATTGCGTGCATAAGCATAACGAGGAACAAGTTAGATATGTCATGCAATGCACTGAAACACATGTTAGGTGTTTTCTTTTCACTGCAGAGAGGTTAGTTATTGCGTGCATATGCATAACGAGAAACAAGTTATATCTATCATGCAATGCACTGAAACACATCTTAGGTGTTTTCTTTTCATTGCACAGAGTTAGTTATTGCGTGCATATGCATGACGAGGAACAAGTTAGATATGTCATGCAATGCACTGAAACACATGTTAGGTGTTTTCTTTTCATTGCACAGAGGTTAGTTATTGCGTGCATAGCATAACGAGGAACAAAATAGATATGTCATGCAAAGCACTGAAACACATCTTAGGTGTTTTCTTATCATTGCACAGAGTTAGTTATTGCATGCATATGCTTGACGAGGAACAAGTTAGATAAGTCATGCAATACACTGAAACACATGTTAGGTGTTTTCTTTTCATTGCACAGAGGTTCGTTATTGCGTGCATATGCATAACGAGGAACAAGTTAGATATGTCAAGCAATGCACTGAAACACATCTTAGGTGGTTTTCTTTTCATTGGACAGAGGTTAGTATCGCGTGCATGTGCAATGCAATCCTAAAGCACAAGCATTGCAAATCTCTTCGTTGCACAAAGGAACAAGTTATTGTGTGCATTGTAAAGCGATCGCTCTTGTGATGTTTTCTCGTCAAAACACAAATTAATTAGTTGTAGAATGGAAATGCATGGTAAAGCACGCGTGTTTTATCTTTTCTTTTCATTGCAAAGAAGAATAAGTTAGAAAATGTAAGCATTGCAATGAAACAACACACGCTATCCGGTCAAAGCACTAAAGGGTTTAGTTCTTGAATGCAATAAAGTGCATTTTACATATATGTTATTTTTGATGCACAACGTTCTTCATGCACAATCCATATCTCTTCATTGCACAAAGCAACGGGTGTTGTTTTATTGCAATGTATAAAATATCGAACTTGTTCCTCTTTGCAATAAAAAGAAAATGTATGCATGTGCTTTCGCATTCATTTTTAGTTTACAAACTAGATTGTTTGTGCACAGACGAGAAAACATCACGTTATGCCTTTTCATTGCAACGAAGAACAAGTTAGATTGTTATGCAATCCAATGAAACATATTAGGTGTTTTCTTTTCATTGGACAGAGTAACATGTTAGTTATTTCGTGCATAGTCTTTAATGCACAACGTTAGACGTTAGATGTGTTTTCGTTGAAAAACGGAATGAATTCGTTATTGCATGCGTTGTAAGGAAACAGCTAATGGCAACGATTTCTCTTCATCACAGAAATGCAACAACTAATGCAATTATTTCTCTTGTTACAAAATGCATTACACATCTCTTTGTTGCACAAAGGAACGAGTAAGTTATTGCATTGAACGACCGCTCAAGTGATGTTTTTTCGTCAGTGCACAAAAGAATTAGTAGTAGAATCCATGCGAAAGAGTCAAAGGGTCCTCAAAGGTTTTAATAAATATTAACTTATTGACTTTTGATGATTTATAAGCTATAGATAGGTTCCTTTTTGTCCTAGTGAACATATTTCTGGCTCACAGGTACTTGATTCTAAGCCATGGAGAAGTCCATATCTGACCTATTGAACTAATTTCTGGTGTATGTTTCCTCAAAAGTTTTTAAATAATATCAACTGATAGACTCAATCTGATGTTATATACATAGGTTCCTTTATGACCTATTGAACATATTTCTAGCCCATGGGTAATTAATTGATCCTTCTCATGATGTTATTTCAACAAAGAAAGATATTTGACCTACTGAACATGTTTCTGGCCCAAAAGTACTTGATCTTGAACTTTCCAAACATACTCATAGAGTCCAACAGATGCTTCCTAAGCCATAGAGAAGTCCATATCTGACCTATTGAACTCATTTCTGGTCAAAGATTCCTCAAAAGGTTTTAAACAATATAAACTTATAGACTCCTGATGTTACATTAGCTATACATAGGTCAATTTTTGACCTCCAGAAACACATTTATGGTCCACGCGTATTTAATATTTGGGTTAATATACCGAGAGCTTTGCTTCTCATGATGTAATTTCAGCCAGAAAGATATATGACCTACTGAACATATTTCTGGCCCAAAAGTACTTGACCTTGTACTTTCCATTCATACTCATAGACTCCAACAGATGCTTCCTAAGGCATAAAGAAGTCCATATCTGACATATTGAACTCTATATACATAGGTAAATTTTGACCTCCATGAACACATTTATGGCACATTTCCAGAAGAAAATGTGAAGTGGAACTTGAAGCGGCAAATCTCAGCACCCGGTTGCTAGGGTGTTTTGGGAAGTTGCTACGGTGTTCTGGGTGGTTGCCAGGTGTTTTTTTTAGCGTATTCTGGGTGGTTGCTATGGTTTTGCTATGCGGTTGCTAGGGTATTCTGGGTGGTTGCGAAGGTGTTCTGGGTAGTTGCTAGGCGGTTGCTGGGGTGTTTTGGGTGGTTGCTAGGGTGTTGCCAGATGGTTGCTGGGGTGTTCTGGTTTGTTTCTAGGTTGTTCTGGGTGGTTGCTAGGCTGTTGCTTGGTGGTTGCTGGGGTTTTCCGGGTGGTTGCTAGGGTGTTGCCAGATGGTTGCTGGGGTGTTATGGTTTGTTTCTAGGGTGTTTGGGGTGGTTGCTAGGCTGTTGCTTGGTGGTTGCTAGGGTGTTTTGGTTGGTTGGAGATTTACCTCTCATGACGTCTTTTTAGCCAGAAAAATATTTTACCTACTGAACATGTTTCTGGCCCAAAATTACTTGATCTTGAACTTTCCATACATACTCATAGACTATGTAATATAACATTCTGATGTCATATTACATAGGTCGATTTTTGACCTCCATGAACACTTTTATGGCCCACGGGTACTTGATCTGTGGGTGAATATACCGAGAGATTTACATCTCATGATGTCATTTCAGCCAGACAAATATTTGACCTACTGAACATGTTTCTGGCCCAAAAGTACTTGATCTTGAACTTTCCATACATACTCATAGACTCCAACAGATGCTTCCTAAGCCACAGGGAAGTCCATATCTGACCTATTGGATATCATTTTTGGTCAAAGGTTCCTCAAAAGGTTTTAAACAATATAAACTTATAGACTCCTGATGTTACATTAGCTATACATAGGTCAATTTTTGACCTCCAGAAACACGTTTAAGGTCCATGGGTATTTGATGTTTGGCTTAATGTACCGAGAGCTTTGCTTCTCATGATGTCATTTCAGCCAGAAAGATATTTGATCTACTGAACATATTTCTAGCCCAAAAGTACTTGACCTTGTACTTTCCATTCATACTCATAGACTCCAACAGATGCTTCCTAAGCCATAGAGAAGTCCAAATCTTACATATTGAACTCATTTCTGGTCAAAGGTTCCTCAAAAAGTTTAAAACAAAATAAACTTTTAAACTCCTTCTGATGTTATATTAGATATACATAGGTCAATTTTGACCTCCAGGAACACATGTATGGCACATTTCCAGAAGAAAATGTGAAGTGGAGCTTGAAGCGGCAAATCTCAGCACCCGGTTGCTAGGGTGTTCTGGGAGGTTGCTACGGTGTTCTGTGTGGTTGCTAGGTGTTTTTTAGGGTATTCTGGGTGGTTGCTATGGTGTTGCTATGTGGTTGCTAGGGTATTCTGGGTGGTGTTCCTGGTGGTTGCTACGGTGATGCTAGGAGGTTGCTTGGGTGTTCTGGGTGGTTGCTAGGGTGTTGCCAGATGGTTGCTGGGGTGTTCTGGTTTGTTTCTAGGGTGTTTGGGGTGGTTGCTAGGCTGTTGCTTGGTGGTTGCTAGGGTGTTCTGGTTGGTTGGAAATTTACTTCTCATGATATCATTTCAGCCAGAAAAATATTTTACCTAACTGAACATGTTTCTGGCCCAAAAGTACTTGATCTTGAACTTTCCATTCATACTCATAGACTCCAACAGATGCTCCTAAGCCATAGAGAAGTCCATATCTGACATATTGAACTCATTTCTGGTCAAAGGTTCCTCAAATAGTTTAAAACAATATAAACTTTTAGACTCCTTTTGATGTTATATTAGATATACATATTTCAATTTTGATCTCCAGGAACACATTTATGGCACATTTCCAGAAAAAAATGTGAAGTGGAGCTTGAAGCGGCAAATCTCAGCACCCGGTTGCTAGGGTGTTGTGGGAGGTTGCTACGGTGTTCTGGGTGGTTGCTAGGTGTTTTTTTATGGTATTTTGGGTGGTTGCTATGGTATAGCTATGCATTTGGTAGGGTATTCTGGGTGGTTGCGAAGGTGTTCTGGGTGGTTGCTAGGGTGTTGCTAGGGGGTTGCTGGGGTGTTCTGGGTGGTTGCTAGGGTGTTGCCAGATGGTTGTTGGGGTGTTCTGGTTTGTTTCTAGGTTGTTCTGGGTGGTTGCTAGGCTGTTGCTTGGTGGTTGCTAGGGTGTTCTGGTTGGTTGGAGATTTACTTCTCATTATGTCATTTCAGCCAGAAAAATATTTTACCTACTGATCATGTTTCTGGCCCAAAAGTACTTGATCTTGAATTTTCCATACATACTCATAGACTATGTAATATAACATTCTGATGTTATAATACATAGGTCAATTTTTGACCTCCATGAACACTTTTATGGCCCACGGGTACTTGATCTGTGGGTTAATATAACGAGAGATTTACATCTCATGATGTCATTTCAGCCAGACAAATATTTGACCTACTGAACATGTTTCTGGCCCAAAAGTACTTGATCTTGAACTTTCCAAACATACTCATAGAGTCCAACAGATGCTTCCTAAGCCATAGAGAAGTCCATATCTGACCTATTGAACTTATTTCTGGTCAAAGATTCCTCAAAAGGTTTTAAACAATATAAACTTATAGACTCCTGATGTTACATTAGCTATACATAGGTCAATTTTTGACCTCCAGAAACACATTTATGACCCACGGGTATTTAATATTTGGGTTAATATACAGAGAGCTTTGCTTTTCATGATATAATTTCAGCCAGAAAGATAATTGACCTACTGAACATATTTCTGGCCCAAAAGTACTTGACCTTGTACTTTCCATTCATACTCATAGACTCCAACAGATGCTTCCTAAGCCATAGAGAAGTCCATATCTGACATATTGAACTCATTTCTGGTCAAAGGTTCCTCAAAAAGTTTCAAACAATATAAACTTTTAGACTCCTTCTGATGTTATATTAGATATACATAGGTAAATTTTGACCTTCAGGAACACATTTATGGCACATTTCCAGAAGAAAATGTGGATTGGAGCTTGAAGCGGCAAATCTCAGCACCCGGTTGCTAGGGTGTTCTGAGAGGTTGCTACGGTGTTCTGGGTGGTTGCTAGGTGTTTTTTTTAGGGTATTCTGGGTGGTTGCGAAGGTGTTCTGGGTGGTTGCTATAGGGTGTTGCTAGGCGCTTGCTGGGTGTTCTGGGTGATTGCTAGGGTGTTGCCAGATGGTTGCTGGGGTGTTCTGGTTTGTTTCTAGGTTGTTCTGGGTGGTTGCTAGGCTGTTGCTTGGTGGTTGCTAGGGTGTTCTGGTTGGTTGGAGATTTACTTCTCATTATGTCATTTCAGCCAGAAAAATATTTTACCTACTGATCATGTTTCTGGCCCAAAAGTACTTGATCTTGAATTTTCCATACATACTCATAGACTATGTAATATAACATTCTGATGTTATAATACATAGGTCAATTTTTGACCTCCATGAACACTTTTATGGCCCACGGATCTGTGGGTTAATATAACAAGAAATTTACATCTCATGATGTCATTTCAGCCAGACAAATATTTGACCTACTGAACACACACACACACACACACACACACGCACGCACGCACGCACGCACGCACGCACACAATGGGCAAAACCCCTCAATTCTAGTGCAAAATGAAACTTTACATTCAAAACAATATTCTCAAAATGCTATTTTGTTTTCAAATGACACACACAAACCATTATATGAATAGACATTTATAAGAACCAGTTGAACACTGATGTGCTCAATGTAAAACACATGATCAATGGAAAACACTTCTTCTCCATTCATCATAATGACTTTTTTTTGTTCAGTGTTACACTTACTACAGACATTACATACATGAGTGTGTTGTAAAATATTTGAGAATATTGTTTTTATACCCAGTACACACAAATACACGGTAACAAATATATTTTATTTTTCCCACAAAAACAAAGGGAAGTAGATCGCACATTTCGTACATCCCAGCAACACAAATTTGCACATAAAGTGGTCTACACACAGTGGTCAACACAACAGAAAAATGTACTGTATACAGTTACAGTAAAAACAAACAAATAAATAAATAAATATGCTGCATCCTCTCTTCTGTTTCAGTCTTGTATGCTAAAGCTCTGATTGCTAATTGTAAAACTGTGTGACATGTGTTTGTGACGAGTCAGTGTGAATATTTGAATGGCAGTGTTTTCCTCGTGAAAATAATTTCTGGATGAAAATTGTGCCAAATGCAGAGAATTTGTGTGTAGTGTTTTGAAAAAAGTGTGTTTTAGAACTGCAATTTGAGTGTAAAGCAGGAATTGTGCTTGTAGTTTAGCAGAATTGGTTCAGGGGGGTGGCGAAAGAGTTATATGTTGTGGTCAATGTGTCTCAAGTACCAGAATTTGTGTGTAAACAATTGAGAAAAACTTCAAAGTCATAAGCTGACATCATCCAATTCCACAAAAGTAGTGCCACAAAATCCACAAAGATGTGTCTTACTGTAACATAAACCATACATCTGAAAGTGACAACAAAGCCCTTTTATGGTGCCAGAGGAAGGAGTGGTGTTCTGCTTTGTCCTGCCTGTCCAGCATTTATTTGAAGAGAGAGTGACGGTAGGTGAAGGGGCCAGTCCTGCCACTATCATCAGTCCTTAAACCCTGCACACAGTGCACAGGCTTTTTCCAGTACAGGTATTGGGGAAACTCTGGGAGGCCCTGACACGAGTACCAGGGAGAAAAACTAAATGCTATAAAACTAAAAGTAAAAAACTAAACACTTTTATTTTACTTTACACAAGTACCAAAACAAGTACAGAGCACTGCCTTTACCCGGTGGTTCACCAAACAGAATTAAACCCCCAAAAAGCGCTAAAAGATCTGAAAGTCCCAGCTCATTTTTGACCGAGTAATGCTGGGTTTCACACACAAGTAGGTCTACATAACTAATGAGAACTACAAGCTGCATTAACCCTTGTGCATCCTTATGGACATTTTTGTCCTTTTCAGTTTTTTTTTTATCACTTTACCTGTGTTAATGCTAATTTGGTACAGGTGTGTATTTTTATGAAATTTTACTATTTCACCGCCATTTTCTTCGAAAAATAATAATAATTTTGCATTAGGTACACAAAATACTCCCTATCAGCGCCTTTTGGACAAAAATGTCCCCATTGAAACCGCAATTTTTAATCCCAGGGCCATTTAACTATGCAATCTTTGTTAAGATATTTTCTTTGTTTTATTCTGTTGGCAAGGCTCCAATTTTTTTTTTTTTACTATTTTTTTTTTTTTTTTTTACCAGATGGTGCCAGCAGAATAACCTATACTTAACAACTGCCATCATTATTTGATACAAGACCAATTGAGAACATAAGTTTTGATAATATTTATTGAATATAATTTATGGAATTCTACTTTAAAATAGCCTACTTTTTTCAGATAAAGTTCATGCAGCGTAGTGATGCACTTCTCCATCATCTATTGTGATATCTGTCATTGCACAGTCCAAATGATACACTGAGCTGCAGTCAGAGGGACTGTAAGCAAACAGAAGTTTAATGCATATGCTGATTAAGACACATAAGGCTAGGTGTAGGCTACAGACACATTCTCATTTCTTAATTTTATGCCATTCTAAAACAATTTTATGTTAATATTTAAGCTTTGAAATATAAAGACAGTGCTGTAAGTCTGATCATAAGTAAGGACATTAAATTATGGACATGACTGTTCAAAAGTTACTGGAAACATTTTGTTGCAGTTATTGCTGATGTAATCAGCGTTGACAGGCTGTTTTTTTGTAATGTAATTATGTTTTTGTTATTTTTATTTATTTATTTATTTATTTTATTTATATAGCGCTTTTCACAACACATTGTATCAAAGCAGCTTCACAGTGATAACATGAAAGTAGTACAACACAGATCAATAATATTGCTAAACACTAAATAACCCCAACTGAGCAAGCCAAAAGCAAGGCGACAGTGGCAAGGAACCAAAACTCCATCAGATTGGATGGAGAAAAAACCTTGGGAGAACCCAGGCTCAGTCGGGGGCCAGTTCTCCTCTGGCTTAATCATATTGTTTATATATAAATATTAAATATAAATATTGTTTATGTATAAAACGGCGCCATAACATATCGCAGGCGTTCGTGTCTATGGCACGAATGTCATTTCTCGTGGCATTTATACGCCAAAAACAGTTTTTGCGTGTATTTGGCACGCGATTTTCGCGTACATATGATACGCACTTTTTTGCGTATAATACGCACGAACTCCCCACCCCCCTCCCCCCTAAACCTAACCCGGGGTTTTTTAGTGCGTACCATATACACGAAAAAAACACTTTTGGCGTATAAATGCCACGAGAAATGACACTCGTGGTATAGATACGCATCTTCATGAGACTGTGTTGTCTCTTCACAGGCGTTGGTTTTCTCATCACAGGCGTTGGGGCATCCGAAATCCCCGTGAGAGGCTGGAGACAAAACTGGACCTGACGAACGCCATTTTTCTCGGGACAAGCGTCCCGAGATAACAGCAGAAAGGCAGATGGGAAATAATTAGCATAGCTGATGTTCATAATGATTTCCATTATACGGGAGTCGGTGTTAGAAACCACTATCTCACAAACTCTCCGTAACCTGAACTTCTTTAGGTTAGTTATTGCGTGGATAGTTATAACTAGGAACAAGTTAGATATGTCATGCAATGCAAAGAAAAACATCTTAGTTGTTTTCTTTTCATTGCACAGAGGTTAGTTATTGCGTGAATATGCATGACGAGGAACAAGTTAGATATGTCATGCAATGCACTGAAACACATCTTAGGTGTTTTCTTTTCATTGCACAGAGGTTCGTTATTGCGTGCATATGCATAACGAGGAACAAGTTAGATATGTCATGCAATGCACTGAAACACATCTTAGGTGTTTTCTTATCATTGCACAGAGTTAGTTATTGTGTGCATATGCATGACGAGGAACAAGATAGATAAGTCATGCAATGCACTGAAACACATGTTAGGTGTTTTCTTTTCATTGCACAGAGGTTCGTTATTGCGTGCATATGCATAACGAGGAACAAGTTAGATATGTCATGCAATGCACTGAAACACATCTTAGGTGGTTTTCTTTTCATTGGACAGAGGTTAGTATCGCGTGCATGTGCAATTCAATCCTAAAGCACAAGCATTGCAAATCTCTTCGTTGCACAAAGGAACAAGTTATTGTGTACATTGTAAAGCGATCGCTCTTGTGATGTTTTCTCGTCAAAACACAAATTAATTAGTTGTAGAATGGAAATGCATGGTAAAGCACGCGTGTTTTATCTTTTCTTTTCATTGCAAAGAAGAACAAGTTAGAAAATTTAAGCATTGCAATGAAACAACACACGCTATCCAGTCAAAGCACTAAAGGGTTTAGTTCTTGAATGCAATAAAGTGCATTTTACATATATGTTATTTTTGATGCACAACGTTCTTCATGCACAATCCATATCTCTTCATTGCACAAAGCAACGGGTGTTGTTTTATTGCAATGTATAAAATATCGAACTTGTTCCTCTTTGCAATAAAAAGAAAATGTATGCATGTGCTTTCGCATGCATTTCTAGTTTACAAACTAGATTGTTTGTGCACAGACGAGAAAACATCACGTTATGCCTTTTCATTGCAACGAAGAACAAGTTAGATTGTTATGCAACATATTAGGTGTTTTCTTTTCATTGGACAGAGTAACATGTTAGTTATTTCGTGCATATTCTTTAATGCACAACGTTAGACGTTAGATGTGTTTTCGTTGAAAAACGGAATGAATTCGTTATTGCATGCGTTGTAAGGAAACAGCTAATGGCAACGATTTCTCTTCATCACAGAAATGCAACAACTAATGCAATTATTTCTCTTGTTACAAAATGCATTACACATCTCTTTGTTGCACAAAGGAACGAGTAAGTTATTGCATTGAACGACCGCTCAAGTGATGTTTTTTCGTCAGTGCACAAAAGAATTAGTAGTAGAATCCATGCGAAAGAGTCAAAGGGTCCTCAAAGGTTTTAATAAATATTAACTTATTGACTTTTGATGATTTATAAGCTATAGATAGGTTCCTTTTTGTCCTAGTGAACATATTTCTGGCTCACAGGTACTTGATTCTAAGCCATGGAGAAGTCCATATCTGACCTATTGAATTAATTTCTGGTGTATGTTTCCTCAAAAGTTTTTAAATAATATCAACTGATAGACTCAATCTGATGTTATATACATAGGTTCCTTTTTGACCTATTGAACATATTTCAAGCCCATGGGTAATTAATTGATCCTTCTCATGATGTTATTTCAACAAAGAAAGATATTTGACCTACTGAACATGTTTCTGGCCCAAAAGTACTTGATCTTGAACTTCCAAACATACTCATAGAGTCCAACAGATGCTTCCTAAGCCATAGAGAAGTCCATATCTGACCTATTGAACCCATTTCTGGTCAAAGATTCCTCAAAAGGTTTTAAACAATATAAACTTATAGACTCCTGATGTTACATTAGCTATACATAGGTCAATTTTTGACCTCCAGAAACACATATATGGTCCACGCGTATTTAATATTTGGGTTAATATACCGAGAGCTTTGCTTCTCATGATGTAATTTCAGCCAGAAAGATATATGACCTACTGAACATATTTCTGGCCCAAAAGTACTTGACCTTGTACTTTCCATTCATACTCATAGACTCCAACAGATGCTTCCTAAGCCATAGAGAAGTCCATATCTGACATATTGAACTCATTTCTGTTCAAAGGTTCCTCAAAAAGTTTAAAACAATATAAACTTTTAGACTCCTTTTGATGTTATATTAGATATACATAGGTGAATTTTGACCTCCATGAACACATTTATGGCACATTTCCAGAAAAAAAAAAAGTGAAGTGGAGCTTGAGCGGCAAATCTCAGCACCCGGTTGCTAGGGTGTTGTGGGAGGTTGCTACGGTGTTCTGGGTGGTTGCTAGGTGTTTTTTTAGGGTATTTTGGGTGGTTGCTATGGTTTTGCTATGCGGTTGCTAGGGTATTCTGGGTGGTTGCGAAGGTGTTCTGGGTAGTTGCTAGGCGGTTGCTGGGGTGTTTTGGGTGCTTGCTAGGGTGTTGCCAGATGGTTGCTGGGGTGTTCTGGTTTGTTTCTAGGTTGTTCTGGGTGGTTGCTAGGCTGTTGCTTGGTGGTTGCTGGGGTGTTCCGGGTGGTTGCTAGGGTGTTGCCAGATGGTTGCTGGGGTGTTCTGGTTTGTTTCTAGGGTGTTTGGGGTGGTTGCTAGGCTGTTGCTTGGTGGTTGCTAGGGTGTTTTGGTTGGTTGGAGATTTACCTCTCATGACGTCTTTTTAGCCAGAAAAATATTTTAGCTACTGAACACGTTTCTGGCCCAAAAGTACTTGAACTTGAACTTTACATGCATACTCATAGACTATGTAATATAACATTCTGATGTTATAATACATAGGTCAATTTTTGACCTCCATGAACACTTTTATGGCCCACGGGTACTTGATCTGTGGGTTAATATAATGAGAGATTTACATCTCATGATGTCATTTCAGCCAGACAAATATTTGACCTACTGAATATGTTTCTGGCCCAAAAGTACTTGAACTTGAACTTTCCAAACATACTCATAGACTCCAACAGATGCTTCCTAAGCCATAGAGAAGTCCATATCAGACATATTGAACTCATTTCTGGTCAAAGGTTCCTCAAAAAGTTTAAAACAATATAAACTTTTAGACTCCTTTTGATGTTATATTAGATATACATAGGTAAATTTTGACCTCCAGGAACACATGTATGGCACATTTCCAGAAGAAAATGTGAAGTGGAGCTTGAAGCGGCAAATCTCAGCACCCGGTTGCTAGGGTGTTCTGGGAGGTTGCTACGGTTTTCTGGGTGGTTGTTAGGTGTTTTTTTAGGGTATTCTGGGTGGTTGATATGGTGTTGCTATGCGGTTGCTAGGGTATTCTGGGTGGTTGCGAAGGTGTTCTGGGTGGTTGCTAGGGTGTTGCTAGGCGGTTGCTGGGGTGTTCTGGGTGGTTGCTAGGGTGTTGCCAGATGGTTGCTGGGGTGTTCTGGTTTGTTTCTAGGTTTTTCTGGGTGGTTGCTAGAATGTTGCTTGGTGGTTGCTAGGGTGTTCTGGTTGGTTGGAGATTTACTTCTCATTATGTCATTTCAGCCAGAAAAATATTTTACCTACTGAACACGTTTCTGGCCCAAAAGTACTTGATCTTGGACTTTCCATACATACTCATAGACTATGTAATATAACATTCTGATGTTATAATACATAGGTCAATTTTTGACCTCCATGAACACTTTTATGGCCCACGGGTACTTGATCTGTTGGTTAATATAACGATAGATTTACATCTCATGATGTCATTTCAGCCAGACAAATATTTGACCTTCTGAACATGTTTCTGGCCCAAAAGTACTTAAACTTGAACTTTCCAAACATACTCATAGAGTCCAACAGATGCTTCCTAAGCCATAGAGAAGTCCATATCTGACCTATTGAACTCATTTCTGGTCAAAGATTCCTCAAAAGGTTTTAAACAATATAAACTTATAGTTCCCTTTCGTAGTCACTTCGAGTTACGTCAGAAGTGACGGAGATTGGGGGTTTCGCATAGAAAGCCAATCCTCTTCGAGTATTTAAACACGAGCCAATGGCATGCAATGCCTTGGGGCTGCGGAAATTTGCATAGCGTACTCCGCCCTACTCCGTGAGTATAAAAGGAGGAAGTGAACGCAACCGCAGTATGTTTTCGCTTCGGAGCCAAGAGAACCTCTTCACTCCTAAAAGCTGATTCAAGACTCTTCGAGAACGAGCGTCCTCTTCAGTGTTGGTGTGACGGCGGTACCCAGCGAGATTTTGCATTGCCTGCGATCTGAGCAGTGGTCTGCCAGACTTTGCACTTCTCCCTGGCAGCTTCAGCGCTGAAAGAGTGAATTTCTCCTTTCTCATAAAAGTGAAAGTGAAAGAGCTGCACGCGGCACGTCTTTTTAAAGATGGTTCGCCCGTGCCCTTCTGGATGTGGTAGATTTCTGTCGTCATCTGATGGTCACGAACGCTGCTTTGTATGCCTGGGCATTCAGCATGCAGCAGCAGCGTTCGTGGATGACTCATGTTCCTTCTGTGGGAGCATGACCATCTCCACACTGAGGTCGAGGCTCAATGATCTCACTAGAGTGAGAGCCCCGGTCCCCCCTACTCGATCGGCTTCCTTCACGGAAGGGGGCCCGTCGACTCGGGGACCCGGCGATCTAACGGTGACGGTGTGGGATAAAGCCCCGACGATTCCTCGGGCCACACCTCCCGCCTCAGTGCGTGAGCCAGCGAGCGCTAGCGCGACTCGGTCGGTTGTCTCTTCGGCGGCACCGGCTGCTTCGAGCAGCGCTCCAGATGATGATGTGATGTCTATCACAGCATCACTAGGCGGGCTTGAGTCCTCGGGAGAGGAAGATGCGGCTGCGTTGCCCCCTTCGGGAGTGCCAGCGTTGCCCGTGTCAGATCCCGAGCTGACGGCCATGCTGTCTCGAGCCGCTGGGAGTATCGGGCTAGAATGGAAACCTCCATCCTGCCCCGATCTCTCGCGGATGGATAACTGGTATCTGGACAAAGCTGCCGCCGCAAGGCCACGGCCAACTCCAATACCTTTTTTCCCCGAGCTGCATGCGGAGTTATCGCGCTCTTGGGGGGCTCCTTTGTCCACTCGAGAGCGCGATCTCTCCCCCGCCTTTCCCCCCCTCGACGGTGGGGCCGCCCGTGGGTACACTGGGATGCCCCCGGTGGAGCGCTCTGTTGCGATGCAGCTGTGTCCACAGAGCGCCTCCACCCGTGGTCCTCCTAAGCACCCATCCAAAGCCTGTGGGTTCTCGTCTGCTATGGCGGCGCGGGCCTATAGAGCGGCGGGACAGGCGGCTTCCGCTTTGCATGCCATGAGCACTTTGCAGGTCTTCCAAGCGAAGATGCTCAGAGACATGCACGAGGGCGGGACTGACTCGACGGCATTTAAAGATCTGCGGTCCGCCACTGACCTTGCTCTCCGGGCAACGAAAGTGGCCGCTCGCGCCGTCGGTCAGGTGATGGCCACTTCGGTGGTTCAGGAGCGCCATCTCTGGCTCAACCTGGCGGACACGCGGAGCGCTGAGCGGACTCGTCTGCTCGACGCTCCGCTCTCCCAGGTTGGCCTTTTCGGCGGTGCGGTCGAGGACTTCGCCCAGCAGTTCTCCACCGCCCAGAAGCAGACGGAGGCCATTAAACACATCCTGCCCCGACGACCAGCTGCTGCCTCCACCCAGTCATCGGCGCAGGTGCCTCCCTCTGCTCGCCGCCGAGGACGCCCCCCTGCGGCTCCCCTCCCTCCCGCCCGGCCCCAGCAGCAGCCTTCACCCGGGCCCCGGCGTCGAGGAGGCCGCAGGCCGGCGTCTCAGCCCCCTCAGGCCGCTCGCCCCGCTAAACGCCAGGCCAAGCGAAGATCCTGACACGGGCCGCTCAGTGACGATCTCGAGTCTTTCTCAGGAGGCGGTAGCAGGCCCCCTCCTTCCCCCGGTGGAGGGCCGGGGGAGAATCTTTTGTTCTCAGCTCCCCGCTGCTCACCCACGGGTGGGCAGCACCCTGAACTGGTTAAAGAAAGACTTGACATCCTCACTGAGCTCACAGACTGGAGTGGGTGCGCTCGATGCCCCCGTGCGTCAGCCCACACACTCCTCTCTGTCTCTGAGGGCGCGGAAGGGTGCGTGTGTCGTCCCCGGGCTACACCAATCCCTTCCCCCTCTGTCGCCAGACCCCCGGCAGAACAGACCCCCGTGGAACGCTCCGCTCTCCCTGGTCCCTTCTGTCGGGGAGCGGGCTTCGACGCATCCGAGCGGGGTAACCCCTGCACGCGTGCCAGTCGACCCGCACCGCTGCCCCTCCGGGGGGACGTCTGTGGTTCGCATGACCCCGTTGGCTCATTTCCTGGAAGCCTGGCTAGCGCTGCCCGGGATATCCCGCTGGGTCATCAGAACGATCAGATTCGGCTACGCGATTCAGTTCGCACGGTCTCCTCCCCGCTTCAGGGGAGTTCGCTCCACGATAGTTGGTGGCAATGCCCCAGTCCTGAGAGCGGAGATTGCGACCCTGCTGGCGAAGGGTGCAATCGAGACGGTCCCTCCAGCCGAGGTGAAGTCCGGGTTTTACAGCCCCTACTTCATTGTCCCCAAGAAGACCGGTGGGTTACGACCGATCCTGGACCTGCGCATTTTGAACCGTTCTCTCCATCGACTACCGTTCAAAATGCTCACGGCCAAACGCATTTTCGAATGTGTTCGGTATCAGGATTGGTTTGCAGCGATCGACCTGAAGGACGCGTACTTCCATGTGTCCATCTTACCTCGACACAGACCGTTTCTTCGGTTTGCCTTCGAGGGCCAGGCATATCAGTACGCCGTTCTCCCATTCGGGTTAGCTCTGTCCCCTCGCGTCTTCACGAAGATCGTCGAGGCAGCCCTTGTTCCCCTTCGCGAACACGGGGTTCGCATCCTGAATTATCTCGACGACTGGCTGATACTAGCACACTCTCGAGCTCAGCTTTGCGAACACAGAGACTTGGTGCTCCGGCACCTAGCCCGTTTGGGCCTTCGGGTCAACCGGGAGAAGAGCAAACTTTGCCCCGTGCAGAGGATCTCTTTTCTCGGCATGGAGATAGACTCGGTCGCCATGTCCGCGCAGCTCACGAACGAGCGCGCGCACTCACTGCTGACTTGTCTTCGACAGTTCGAGGGCAAGAGTGCGGTTCCACTGAAACTATTTCAGAGGCTCCTGGGGCATATGGCATCCGCGGCCGCGGCAACGCCGCTCGGTTTGCTTCATATGAGACCGCTTCAGCTGTGGCTTCGCGATCGAGTCCCGAGGTGGGCATGGCATCGCGGCTCGCTCCGAGTTCCAGTAACTCCAGCGTGCCGCCGAACCTTCTTTCCGTGGTCGAACCTCAGCTTTTTACGGACCGGCGTCCCTATTCAGCGAGTTTCCAGGCATCTCGTTGTCTCCACGGATGCATCTACCACGGGTTGGGGTGCCATGTGCAATGGGCATGCAGCCGCCGGTTCCTGGACAGGAGCCCAGCGCCTCATGCACATCAATTGCCTCGAGCTGTTGGCAGTACGGCTCGCCCTTCGCCGCTTCCGAGCGTTGCTCAAGGGCCAGCATGTGCTTGTCCGCTCAGACAACACTACGGCAGTAGCGTACATCAACCACCAGGGGGGTCTACGCTCACGCCAGTTGTCGCAGCTCGCCCGCCACCTCTTGATATGGAGTCAGAAGCACCTGAGGTCCCTTCGTGCAGTTTACATTCCTGGAGACCGGAACTGGGCAGCCGACGAGCTGTCCCGGGTCCGCCCCATCTCCGGCGAGTGGCGACTCCATCCCCAGTCGGTCCAGCTGATTTGGGACGAGTTCGGGGAGGCACAGATAGACCTGTTCGCCTCTCGGGACTCGTCCCACTGCGCCCAGTTTTATTCTCTGACCCGCGGCACTCTCGGCTCGGATGCGCTGGCGCACAGCTGGCCACGGGGCCCACGCAAGTATGCGTTTCCCCCAGTGAGCCTCCTTGCACGGGTGTTGTGCAAGATCAAGGAGGACGAGGAGCAGGTCTTGCTGGTAGCCCCCTACTGGCCCACCAAGACGTGGTTCTCCGATCTCATGCTCCTCGCGACAGCACCTCCTTGGCCTATTCCTCTGAGACCAGACCTACTCTCTCAGAGACGGGGCACTCTGTGGCACCCTCGTCCCGATCTTTGGAGGCTGCACGTGTGGCTCCTGGACGGGACGAGGCAGGTTTGAGTTCGCTGCCACCTGCGGTGGCGGCAACCATCACTTCCGCAAGAGCGTCGTCCACGAGACACCTTTATGCGTTGAAGTGGAACCTCTTCGTCAATTGGTGCTCTTCTCGCGGAGAAGACCCCCGGAGATGTTCGATCAGTGTCGTGCTTTCCTTCCTGCAAGAAGGGTTGGAGCGCAGGCTGTCGCCCTCCACCCTTAAGGTTTACGTCGCGGCCATTGCCGCTTCTCATGAAGCAGTGGAAGGTAAGTCCTTAGGGAAGCACGACCTGGTCATCAGGTTCCTGAGGGGAGCGAGGAGGCTGCATCCGCCTCGTCCTCCCCTCGTACCCTCTTGGGACCTCTCGGTAGTTTTAAGTGCTCTGCAGAGGCATCCCTTTGAGCCTTTGCAATCGGTAGAGTTAAAGTTTCTGTCCATGAAGACAGCGCTCCTGGTTGCATTGGCCTCCATCAAGAGGGTGGGGGACCTGCACGCATTCTCCGTTGACGAAGCGTGCCTGGAGTTCGGGCCGGCTTACTCTCACGTGATCCTGAGACCCCGGCCTGGATATGTGCCCAAGGTTCCCACCACTCCCTTCCGGGACCAGGTGGTGAACCTGCAAGCGCTGCCCCCGGAGGAGGCAGACCCAGCCTTGGCACTGCTCTGTCCGGTACGTGCTCTCCGCACCTATGTCGACAGAACGCAGTGTTTCAGGACCTCAGACCAGCTCTTTGTCTGTCATGGAGGGAGCCAGAAGGGAAGAGCTCTCTCAAAGCAACGGCTGTCCCACTGGATTGTGGATGCCATTGCTTTGTCTTACCAGCAGCAAGGCCTTCCGTGCCCCCTTGGTGTGACGGCCCATTCCACTCGGAGTGTGGCCTCCTCTTGGGCTTTAGCGCACGGCGCCTCGCTAACAGACATCTGCAGAGCTGCAGGCTGGGCGACACCCAACACCTTCGCCAGATTCTATAATCTGCGAATTGAGCCGGTATCCTCTCACGTACTCGTTTCGGCCAGTTCTGGATCCGCTCAGGTGTCTTCGCTTGCTCGCCACTCCACTCCCCGGACTGGATAAGTGCGATATTTCCTCAGTTCTTCCATTGAAGCCTTGAGTCCTCCAGCACCGACGATGCGGGCACCACTGCTGTGGCTCTGGATGCTGGCTAGGTGCCTCCATGCGTACGGTTCCCCCTTGGTAACCGTCTCATGTGTATTATCCACTGTAAGCCTCTCTGAGCATGTGTCTTCCCTTGGCAAGCCATCTGCCACCCCTGGAGCTGAAATTAGTAGCCACCTGCGGTTGGTGCTCCAGTGATTCCATATGTGTTCCTATGTGGCCATATGTGTATTCGTAAGTCCTCCCTTCGGTAGGCAGCTGGTAGCATGTCCCCTTCGGGATATGTTTCCCAGTGTACCTTGGTAATCCTGTGTTAAGTCGGATCCCCTAAGGAAAACAGGTAAGGCTCGGGGGTTCAGACTTTCGCAGGGCACTGGAAGACAGCCTGAAGTTGGCGTGATGGCACAGACCCCCAATCTCCGTCACTTCTGACGTAACTCGAAGTGACTACGAAAGGGAACGTCTCGGTTACGTATGTAACCCTCGTTCCCTGAGTAGGGAACGGAGACGTTACGTCTCCCTGCCACTTCTGCTGTATCGCTGGGTAGATGCCGAGTTCAGTCTTGGCTCCTCAGCGAAGACATACTGCGGTTGCGTTCACTTCCTCCTTTTATACTCACGGAGTAGGGCGGAGTACGCTATGCAAATTTCCGCAGCCCCAAGGCATTGCATGCCATTGGCTCGTGTTTAAATACTCGAAGAGGATTGGCTTTCTATGCGAAACCCCCAATCTCCGTCACTTCTGACGTAACGTCTCCGTTCCCTACTCAGGGAACGAGGGTTACATACGTAACCGAGACGACTCCTGATGTTACATTACCTATACATAGGTCAATTTTTGACCTCCAGAAACACATTTATGGTCCACGGGTATTTATTATATTGGGTTAATATACCGAGAGCTTTGCTTCTCATGATGTAATTTCAGCCAGAAAGATATTTGACCTACTGAACATATTTCTGGCCCAAAAGTACTTGAACTTGTACTTTCCATTCATACTCATAGACTCCAACAGATGCTTCCTAAGCCATAGAGAAGTCCATATCTGACATATTGAACTCATTTCTGGTCAAAGGTTCCTCAAAAAGTTTAAAACAATATAAACTTTTAGACTCCTTTTGATGTTATATTAGATATACATAAGTAAATTTTGACCTCCAGGAACACATGTATGGCACATTTCCAGAAGAAAATGTGAAGTGGAGCTTGAAGCGGCAAATCTCAGCACCCGGTTGCTAGGGTTTCTGGGAGGTTGCTACGGTGTTCTGGGTGGTTGCTAGGTGTTTTTTTTAGGGTATTCTGGGTGGTTGCTATGGTGTTGCTATGCGGTTGCTAGGGTATTCTGGGTGGTTGCGAAGGTGTTCTGGGTGGTTGCTAGGGTGTTGCTAGGTGGTTGCTGGGGTGTTCTGGGTGGTTGCTAGGGTGTTGCCAGATGGTTGCTGGGGTGTTCTGGTTTGTTTCTAGGTTGTTCTGGGTGGTTGCTAGGCTGTTGCTTGGTGGTTGCTAGGTTGTTCTGGTTGGTTGGAGATTTACTTCTCATTATGTCATTTCAGCCAGAAAAATATTTGACCTACTGAACACGTTTCTGGCCCAAAAGTACTTGATCTTGAACTTTACATACATACTCATAGACTATGTAATATAACATTCTGATGTTATAATACATAGGTCAATTTTTGACCTCCATGAACACTTTTATGGCCCACGGGTACTTGATCTGTGGGTTAATATAACGAGAGATTTACATCTCATGATGTCATTTCAGCCAGACAAATATTTGACCTACTGAATATGTTTCTGGCCCAAAAGTACTTGAACTTGAACTTTCCAAACATACTCATAGAGTCCAACAGATGCTTCCTAAGCCATAGAGAAGTCCATATCTGACCTATTGAACTCATTTCTGGTCAAAGATTCCTCAAAAGGTTTTAAACAATATAAACTTATAGACTCCTGATGTTACATTAGCTTATACATAGGTCAATTTTTGACCTCCAGAAACACATTTATGGTCCACGGGTATTTAATATTTGGGTTAATATACCGAGAGCTTTGCTTCTCATGATGTAATTTCAGCCAGAAAGATATTTGACCTACTGAACATATTTCTGGCCCAAAAGAACTTGAACTTGAACTTTCCAAACATACTCATAGAGTCCAACAGATGCTTCCTAAACCATAGAGAAGTCCATATCTGACCTATTGAACTCATTTCTGGTCAAAGATTCCTCAAAAGGTTTTAAACAATATAAACTTATAGACTCCTGATGTTACATTAGCTATACATAGGTCAATTTTTGACCTCCAGAAACACATTTATGGTCCACGGGTATTTAATGTTTGGGTTAATATACCGAGAGCTTTGCTTCTCATGATGTAATTTCAGCCAGAAAGATATTTGACCTACTGAACATATTTCTGGCCCAAAAGTACTTGACCTTGTACTTTCCATTCATACTCAGAGGCTCCAACAGATGCTTCCTAAGCCATAGAGAAGTCCATATCTGACATATTGAACTCATTTTTGGTCAAAGGTTCCTCAAAAAAGTTTAAAACAATATAAACTTTTAGACTCCTTCTGATGTTATATTAGATATACATAGGTAAATTTTGACCTTCAGGAACACATTTATGGCACATTTCCAAAAGAAAATGTGGAGTGGAGCTTCAAGCGGCAAATCTCAGCACCCGGTTGCTAGGCTGTTCTGGGAGGTTGCTACGGTGTTCTGGGTGGTTGCTAGGTGTTTTTTAGGGTATTCTGGGTGGTTGCTATGGTGTTGCTATGCGGTTGCTAGGGTATTCTGGGTGGTTGCGAAGGTGTTCTGGGTGGTTGCTAGGGTGTTGCTAGGCGGTTGCTGGGGTGTTCTGGGTGGTTGCTAGGGTGTTGCCAGATGGTTGCTGGGGTGTTCTGGTTTGTTTTCTAGGTTGTTCTGGGTGGTTGCTAGGCTGTTGCTTGGTGGTTGCTAGGGTGTTCTGGTTGGTTGGAGATTTATTTCTCATTATGTCATTTCAGCCAGAAAAATATTTTACCTACTGAACACATTTCTGGCCGAAAAGTACTTGAGCTTGAACTTTCCAGACATACTCATAGACTATGTAATATAACATTCTGATGTTATAATACATAGGTCAATTTTTGACCCTTCATGAACACTTTTATGGCCCACGGGTACTTGATCTGTTGGTTAATATAACGATAGATTTACATCTCATGATGTCATTTCAGCCAGACAAATATTTGACCTACTGAACATGTTTCTGGCCCAAAAGTACTTGAACTTGAACTTTCCAAACATACTCATAGAGTCCAAGAGATGCTTCCTAAGCCATAGAGAAGTCCATATCTGACCTATTGAACTCATTTCTGATCAAAGATTCCTCAAAAGGTTTTAAACAATATAAACTTATAGACTCCTGATGTTACATTAGCTATACATAGGTCAATTTTTGACCTCCAGAAACACATTTATGGTCCACGGGTATTTAATGTTTGGGTTAATATACCGAGAGCTTTGCTTCTCATGATGTAATTTCAGCCAGAAAGATATTTTACCTACTGAACATATTTCTGGTCCAAAAGTACTTGAACTTGTACTTTCCATTCATACTCATAGACTCCAAAAGATGCTTCCTAAGCCATAGAGAAGTCCATATCTGACATATTGAACTCATTTCTGGTCAAAGGTTTCTCAAAAAGTTTAAAACGATATAAACTTTTAGACTCCTTCTGATGTTATATTAGATATACATAGGTAAATTTTGACATTCAGGAACACATTTATGTCACATTTCCAGAAAAAAAATCTGAAGTGGAGCTTGAAGCGGCAAATCTCAGCACCCGGTTGCTAGGGTGTTGTGGGAGGTTGCTACGGTGTTCTTGTTGGTTGCTAGGTGGTTTTTTAGGGTATTTTGGGTGGTTGCTATGGTATAGCTATGCGGTTGCTAGGGTATTCTGGGTGGTTGCGAAGGTGTTCTGGGTGGTTGCTAGGGGGTTGCTAGGGGGTTGCTGGGGTGTTCGGTGTGGTTGCTAGGGTGTTGTTAGATGTTTGCTGGGGTGTTCTGGTTTGTTTCTAGGTTGTTCTGGGTGGTTGCTAGGTTGTTCTGGGTGGTTGCTAGGCTGTTGCTTGGTGGTTGCTAGGGTGTTCTGGTTGGTTGGAGATTTATTTCTCATTATGTCATTTCAGCCAGAAAAATATTTTACCTACTGAACACGTTTCTGGCCCAAAAGTACTTGATCTTGAACTTTCCATACATACTCATAGACTATGTAATATAACATTCTGATGTTATAATACATAGGTCAATTTCTGACCTCCATGAACACTTTTATGGCCCACGGGTACTTGATCTGTTGGTTAATATAACGAGAGATTTACATCTCATGATGTCATTTTAGCCAGACAAATATTTGACCTACTGAACATGTTTCTGGCCCAAAAGAACTTGAACTTGAACTTTCCAAACATACTCATAGAGTCCAACAGATGCTTCCTAAGCCATAGAGAAGTCCATATCTGACCTATTGAACTCATTTCTGGTCAAAGATTCCTCAAAAGGTTTTAAACAATATAAACTTAGAGACTCCTGATGTTACATTAGCTATACATAGGTCAATTTTTGACCTCCAGAAACACATTTATGGTCCATGGGTATTTAATATTTGGGTTAATATACCGAGAGCTTTGCTTCTCATGATGTAATTTCAGCCAGAAAGATATTTGACCTACTGAACATATTTCTGGCCCAAAAGTACTTGAACTTGTACTTTCCATTCATACTCATAGACTCCAACAGACGCTTCCTAAGCCATAGAGAAGTCCATATCTGACATATTGAACTCATTTCTGGTCAAAGGTTCCTCAAAAAGTTTAAAACAATATAAACTTTTAGACTCCTTTTGATGTTATATTAGATATACATAGGTAAATTTTGACCTCCAGGAACACATGTATGGCACATTTCCAGAAGAAAATGATAAGTGGAGCTTGAAGCGGCAAATCTCAGCACCCGGTTGCTAGGGTGTTCTGGGAGGTTGCTACGGTTTTCTGGGTGGTTGTTAGGTGTTTTTTTAGGGTATTCTGGGTGGTTGATATGGTGTTGCTATGCGGTTGCTAGGGTATTCTGGGTGGTTGCGAAGGTGTTCTGGGTGGTTGCTAGGGTGTTGCTAGGCGGTTGCTGTGGTGTTCTGGGTGGTTGCTAGGGTGTTGCCAGATGGTTGCTGGGGTGTTCTGGTTTGTTTCTAGGTTTTTCTGGGTGGTTGCTAGGCTGTTGCTTGGTGGTTGCTAGGGTGTTCTGGTTGGTTGGAGATTTACTTCTCATTATGTCATTTCAGCCAGAAAAATATTTTACCTACTGAACACGTTTCTGGCCCAAAAGTACTTGATCTTGAACTTTCCATACATACTCATAGACTATGTAATATAACATTCTGATGTTATAATACATAGGTCAATTTTTGACCTCCATGAACACTTTTATGGCCCACGGGTACTTGATCTGTTGGTTAATATAACGATAGATTTACATCTCATGATGTCATTTCAGCCAGACAAATATTTGACCTTCTGAACATGTTTCTGGCCCAAAAGTACTTAAACTTGAACTTTCCAAACATACTCATAGAGTCCAACAGATGCTTCCTAAGCCATAGAGAAGTCCATATCTGACCTATTGAACTCATTTCTGGTCAAAGATTCCTCAAAAGGTTTTAAACAATATAAACTTATAGACTCCTGATGTTACATTAGCTATACATAGGTCAATTTTTGACCTCCAGAAACACATTCATGGTCCACGGGTATTTAATATTTGGGTTAATATACCGAGAGCTTTGCTTCTCATGATGTAATTTCAGCCAGAAAGATATTTGACCTACTGAACATATTTCTGGCCCAAAAGTACTTGACCTTGTACTTTCCATTCATACTCAGAGGCTCCAACAGATGCTTCCTAAGCCATAGAGAAGTCCATATCTGACATATTGAACTCATTTTTGGTCAAAGGTTCCTCAAAAAAGTTTAAAACAATATAAACTTTTAGACTCCTTCTGATGTTATATTAGATATACATAGGTAAATTTTGACCTTCAGGAACACATTTATGGCACATTTCCAAAAGAAAATGTGGAGTGGAGCTTCAAGCGGCAAATCTCAGCACCCGGTTGCTAGGCTGTTCTGGGAGGTTGCTACGGTGTTCTGGGTGATTGCTAGGTGTTTTTTAGGGTATTCTGGGTGGTTGCTATGGTGTTGCTATGCGGTTGCTAGGGTATTCTGGGTGGTTGCGAAGGTGTTCTGGGTGGTTGCTAGGGTGTTGCTAGGCGGTTGCTGGGGTGTTCTGGGTGGTTGCTAGGGTGTTGCCAGATGGTTGCTGGGGTGTTCTGGTTTGTTTCTAGGTTGTTCTGGGTGGTTGCTAGGCTGTTGCTTGGTGGTTGCTAGGGTGTTCTGGTTGGTTGGAGATTTATTTCTCATTATGTCATTTCAGCCAGAAAAATATTTTACCTACTGAACACATTTCTGGCCGAAAAGTACTTGAGCTTGAACTTTCCAGACATACTCATAGACTATGTAATATAACATTCTGATGTTATAATACATAGGTCAATTTTTGACCTCCATGAACACTTTTATGGCCCACGGGTACTTGATCTGTTGGTTAATATAACGATAGATTTACATCTCATGATGTCATTTCAGCCAGACAAATATTTGACCTACTGAACATGTTTCTGGCCCAAAAGTACTTGAACTTGAACTTTCCAAACATACTCATAGAGTCCAAGAGATGCTTCCTAAGCCATAGAGAAGTCCATATCTGACCTATTGAACTCATTTCTGGTCAAAGATTCCTCCAAAGGTTTTAAACAATATAAACTTATAGACTCCTGATGTTACATTAGCTATACATAGGTCAATTTTTGACCTCCAGAAACACATTTATGGTCCACGGGTATTTAATGTTTGGGTTAATATACCGAGAGCTTTGCTTCTCATGATGTAATTTCAGCCAGAAAGATATTTTACCTACTGAACATATTTCTGGTCCAAAAGTACTTGAACTTGTACTTTCCATTCATACTCATAGACTCCAAAAGATGCTTCCTAAGCCATAGAGAAGTCCATATCTGACATATTGAACTCATTTCTGGTCAAAGGTTTCTCAAAAAGTTTAAAACAATATAAACTTTTAGACTCCTTCTGATGTTATATTAGATATACATAGGTAAATTTTGACATTCAGGAACACATTTATGTCACATTTCCAGAAAAAAAATCTGAAGTGGAGCTTGAAGCGGCAAATCTCAGCACCCGGTTGCTAGGGTGTTGTGGGAGGTTGCTACGGTGTTCTTGTTGGTTGCTAGGTGGTTTTTTAGGGTATTTTGGGTGGTTGCTATGGTATAGCTATGCGGTTGCTAGGGTATTCTGGGTGGTTGCGAAGGTGTTCTGGGTGGTTGCTAGGGGGTTGCTAGGGGGTTGCTGGGGTGTTCGGTGTGGTTGCTAGGGTGTTGTTAGATGTTTGCTGGGGTGTTCTGGTTTGTTTCTAGGTTGTTCTGGGTGGTTGCTAGGTTGTTCTGGGTGGTTGCTAGGCTGTTGCTTGGTGGTTGCTAGGGTTTTCTGGTTGGTTGGAGATTTATTTCTCATTATGTCATTTCAGCCAGAAAAATATTTTACCTACTGAACACGTTTCTGGCCCAAAAGTACTTGATCTTGAACTTTCCATACATACTCATAGACTATGTAATATAACATTCTGATGTTATAATACATAGGTCAATTTCTGACCTCCATGAACACTTTTATGGCCCACGGGTACTTGATCTGTTGGTTAATATAACGAGAGATTTACATCTCATGATGTCATTTTAGCCAGACAAATATTTGACCTACTGAACATGTTTCTGGCCCAAAAGAACTTGAACTTGAACTTTCCAAACATACTCATAGAGTCCAACAGATGCTTCCTAAGCCATAGAGAAGTCCATATCTGACCTATTGAACTCATTTCTGGTCAAAGATTCCTCAAAAGGTTTTAAACAATATAAACTTAGAGACTCCTGATGTTACATTAGCTATACATAGGTCAATTTTTGACCTCTAGAAACACATTTATGGTCCACGGGTATTTAATATTTGGGTTAATATACAGAGAGCTTTGCTTCTCATGATGTAATTTCAGCCAGAAAGATATTTGACCTACTGAACATATTTCTGGCCCAAAAGTACTTGACCTTGTACTTTCCATTCATACTCATAGACTCCAACAGATGCTTCCTAAGCCATAGAGAAGTCCATATCTGACATATTGAACTCATTTCTGGTCAAAGGTTCCTCAAAAAGTTTAAAACAATATAAACTTTTAGACTCCTTCTGATGTTATATTAGATATACATAGGTCAATTTTGACCTCCAGGAACGCACATTGTATGGCACATTTCCAGAAGAAAATGTGAAGTGGAGCTTGAAGGGGCAAATCTCAGCACCCGGTTGCTAGGGTGTTCTGGGAGGTTGCTACGGTGTTCTGGGTGGTTGCTAGGTGTTTTTTAGGGTATTCTGGGTGGTTGCTATGGTGTTGCTATGCGGTTGCTTGGGTATTCAGGGTGGTGCGGTTGCTAGGGTGGTTGCTACGGTGATGCTAGGCGGTTGCTTGGGTGTTCTGGGTGGTTGCTAGGGTGTTGCCAGATGGTTGCTGGGGTGTTCTGGTTTGTTTATAGGGTGTTTTGGGTGGTTGCTAGGCTGTTGCTTGGTGGTTGCTAGGGTGTTCTGGTTGGTTGGAAATTTACTTCTCATGATGTCATTTCAGCCAGAAAAATATTTTACCTAACTGAACATGTTTCTGGTCCAAAAGTACTTGATCTTGAACTTTCCATTCATACTCATAGACTGTGTAATATAACATTCTGATGTTATATTAAATAGGTCAATTTTTGACCTCCATGAACACTTTTATGGCCCACGGGTACTTGATCTGTGGGTTAATATACCGAGAGATTTACATCTCATGATGTCATTTCAGCCAGACAAATATTTGACCTACTGAACATGTTTCTGGCCCAAAAGTACTTGATCTTGAACTTTCCATACATACTTATAGAGTCCAACAGATGCTTCCTAAGCCATAGTGATGTCCATATCTGACCTATTGAACTCATTTCTGGTCAAAGGTTCCTCAAAAGGTTTTAAACAATATAAACTTTTAGACTCCTTCTGATGTTATTAGTCAGAAGGAGTCTGACTATAACATCAGATAAAATAGATACATAGATAGCTATAACATCAGATAAAATAGATACATAGATAAGTTTTTGACCTCCAGGAACACATTTATGGCACATTTCCAGAAGAAAATGTGAAGTGGAGCTTGAAGAGGCAAATCTCACCACCCCGTTCTAGGGCATTCTGTTTTGTTGCTACGGTGTTCTGGGTGGTTGCTAGGTGTTTTTTTAGGATATTCTGGGTGGTTGATATATGTGTTGCTATACCGTTGCTAGGGTATTCTGGTTGTTGCTAGGGTGTTGCTAGGCGGTTGCCGGTGTGTTCTGGGTGGTGGCTAGGGTGTTGCTAGCTGGTTGCTGGGGTGTTCTGGTTTGTTGCTAGGGTGTTGCTAGTTGGTTGCTAGGGTGTTCTTGTTGATTGGAGATTTACTTCTCATGATGTCATTTAAGGCAGAAAAATATTTTACCAACTGAACATGTCTCTGTCCCAAAAGTTCTTGATCTTGAACTTTCCATACAGACTCATAGACTCCAATAGATGCTTCCTAAGCCATAGAGAAGTCCATATCTGACCTATTGAACTCATTTCTGGTCAAAAGTTCCTCAAAATAGTTTAAAACAATATAAACTTATAGATTCCTTCTGATGTTATATTAGCTATACATAGGTCAATTTTTGACCTCCGTGAACACATTTATGGCTCACGGGTACTTGATCTGTGGGTGAGTACACCGAGAGATTTACTTCTCATGATGTCATTTCAGCCAGACAAATATTTGACCTCCTGTGATGTTATATAAGCTATACATTGATCAATTATATTAGATATACATAGGTCAATTTTTGACCTCTAGGAACACATTTATGTCCCATGGGTACTTGATCTGTGGGTTAATATACCGATAGATTTACTTCTCGTGATGTCATTGAACTAATTTCTGGTCAAAGGTTCCTCAAAAAGTTTAAAACAATACAAACTTTTAGACTCCTTCTGATGTTATATTAGATATACATAGGTCAATTTTTGACCATCAGGAACACATTTATGGCACATTTCCAGAAGAAAATGTGAAGTTGAGCCTGAAGTGGCAAATCTCACCACCTGGTTGCTAGGGTGTTCTGGGTGGTTGCTAGGTGGTTGTTAGGGTATTCTGGGTGGTTGCTATGGTGTTTTTATGTGGTTGCTAGGGTATTCTGGGTGGTTGCTAAGGTGCTAATGTTGCTAGGTTGTTGCTAGGCTGTTGCCAGGTTGTTGCTGCTTTGTTCTTGTTTGTTGGTGGGGGTTTCTGGGTGGTTGCTAGGGTGTTGCTAAGTTGTTCTGGGTGGTTGCTAGGCGGTTGCTAGAGTGTTGCTAGGGTGTTCTGGGTGGTTGCTAGGGTGTTTTAGGTGGTTACTATGGTAGTCTGTGTGGTTCCTATGGTGTTTCTAGGTGGTTGGTAGTGTCCAAATTACTATAGAGTTTTTATAATGTTTTTGGCAATTGATTTATATATCATCAAAAGGAGTCCATAAGTTTTTCAGAAATAATTTCAATAGGTCAGATGTGGACAATTCTATATGGCCTAGGAACCATCATAAGGAGTCTATGAGTATGTAGAAAGTTCAAGATCAAGTACACATGGGCAAGAAATGTAGTCTGTAGAATATCTGTCTGGCTAAAATAACATGATAAGAGGTCATTCTGTATAGTATCCTGATTTTCAAAGAACACTTTAGCCAGAAAAATGTCCAGTAGTTAAAATAAGGACTCTTGTATGGCTTCAGTAACATCAAAAAGAGTTAATTGAGTATGTTTAGAGTGTTCAAGGTCAAGTACTCGTGGGCCAGAACTATGTTCAGTCTGTCAAAAAGCAACCACCAAGAATAGGGTATTCTTGGTGGTTGCTATGGTGTTGCTAGGGTGTTCTGGGTGGTAACTAGGATCTTGCTAGGCGGTTGCTAGGGTGTTCTGGGTGGTTTCTAGGGTGTTGCTAGGTGGTTGCTAGGGTGTTGTTAAGGTGTTCTGGGTGGTTGCTAGATGGTTGCTAGAGTGTTGCTAGGGTGTTATGGGTGGTTGCTAGGGTGTTTTAGGTGGTTACTATGGTAGTCTGTGTGGTTCCTATGGTGTTTCTAGGTGGTTGGTAGTGTCCAAATTACTATAAAGTTTTTATAATGTTTTTGGCAATTGATTTATATATCATCAAAAGGAGTCCATAAGTTTTTCAGAAATAATTTCAATAGGTCAGATGTGGACAATTCTATATGGCCTAGGAACCATCATAAGGAGTCTATGAGTATGTAGAAAGTTCAAAATCAAGTACACATGGGCAAGAAATATAGTCTCTAGGTCAAATATCTGTCTGGCTAAAATAACATGATAAGTGGTCATTCTGTATAGTATCCTGATTTTCAAAGAACACTTTAGCCAGAAATATGTTCAGTAGTTAAAATAAGGACTCTTGTATGGCTTCAGTAACATCAAAATGAGTTAATGGAGTATGTTTAGAGTGTTCAAGGTCAAGTACTCGTGGGCCAGAACTATGTTCAGTAGGTTAAAAAGGAACCTATCTATAGCTCATGTAATATCAGAAGGAGTCTAAAAGTTTTTCTTGTTTAAAAACTTTTGAGGACCCTTTGACCAGACATGAGTTAAATACTTAAGATATGGACATTCTATATGGCTTAAGAAGCATCAAAAGGAGTCTATGAGAATTTATAGAAAGTTCGAGACCTAGTACTCGTCGGCCAGGACTATGTTTGTGGGTCAAAGAGGAACCTCTAGGCCAAGGAAGTAGTCTAAGAAGTAGCATAAGAAGTAGTCTGATTAATTTGTATAGAAAGTTCAATATCAATATCGTGGGACACATATTTGTTCAGTCGGTCAAATATCTTCCTGCTCATAAAACATCATAAGTAGTAAATATCAATGTATAGTAACCTAATGATCAAGTACCCTTTGACCAGAAATGAGTTCAAATGGGTCAGATATAAACAATCCATATGGCTAATGGTTCATTATGTAAAATAAGCACTCTTGTATGTCTTCAGTAACATCAAAAGGAGTCAATGAGCATGTTTAGAAGTTTAAGATCTAGTACTCGTGGGCTAGTTCTGTAGGTCAAATAGGAACCTTTGTATAGCTTATATATCATCAAAAGGTGTCTATAAGCTTATATTGTTTAAAAACTTTTGAGGACCCTTTTGTCAGAAATGAGCTCAATAGCTATACTATGCACTGTAAAGCTCATGTGATGTTTTCTCGTCTGTGTACAAATAAATTAGTTTGTAAAATAGAAATGCATGCAAAATCACGGTATATCTTTTCATTGCAACGAGGAACAAGTTAGATATGTTATGTAATGCAATGAAACACATCTTAGGTGTTTTCTTTTCATTGCACAGAGGTTAGTTATTGCGTGCATATGCATAACGAGGAACAAATTAGATAGGTCATACAATCCAATGAAACACATCTTAGGTGTTTTCTTTTCATTGCACAGAGGTTAGTTATTGCGTGGATAGTTATAACTAGGAACAAGTTAGATATGTCATGCAATGCACTGAAACACATCTTAGGTGTTTTCTTTTCATTGCACAGAGGTTCGTTATTGCGTGCATGCGCATAACGAGGAACAAGTTAGATATGTCATGCAAAATGCACTGAAACACATGTTAGGTGTTTTCTTTTCATTGCACAGAGGTTAGTTATTGCGTGGATAGTTATAACTAGGAACAAGTTAGATATGTCATGCAATCCAATGAAACACATCTTAGTTGTTTTCTTTTCTTTGCACAGAGGTTAGTTATTGCGTGCATAAGCATAACGAGGAACAAGTTAGATATGTCATGCAATGCACTGAAACACATGTTAGGTGTTTCTTTTCATTGCAGAGAGGTTAGTTATTGCGTGCATATGCATAACGAGAAACAAGTTATATCTAACATGCAATGCAATGAAACACATCTTAGTTGTTTTCTTTTCATTGCACAGAGGTTAGTTATTGCGTGAATATGCATAACGAGGAACAAGTTAGATATGTCATGCAATGCACTGAAACACATTTTAGTTGTTTTCTTTTTTTTATTGCACAGAGGTTAGTTATTGCGTGCATAAGCATAACGAGGAACAAGTTAGATATGTCATGCAATGCACTGAAACACATCTTAGGTGTTTTCTTTTCATTGCACAGAGTTAGTTATTGCATGCATATGAATGACGAGGAACAAGTTAGATAAGTCATGCAATGCACTGAAACACATGTTAGGTGTTTTCTTTTCATTGCACAGAGGTTCGTTATTGCGTGCATATGCATAAAGAGGAACAAATTAGATAGGTCATGCAATGCAATGAAACACATCTTAGTTGTTTTCTTTTCATTGCACAGAGGTTAGTTATTGCGGGCATATGCATAACGAGGAACAAGTTAGATATGTCATGCAATGCACTGAAACACATTTTAGGAGTTTTCTTTTCAATGCACAGAGTTAGTTATTGCGTGCATATATGCATGGCGAGGAAAAAGATATGTCATATAGTGCGATGAAACGCATGTTAGGTGTTTTATTTTCACTGCAGAGAGGTTAGTTATTGCGTGCATATGCATAACGAGAAACAAGTTATGTCTATCATGCAATGCAATGAAACACATCTTAGGTGTCTTCTTTTCATTGCACAGAGCTTAGTTATTGCGTGCATATGCATAACGAGGAACAAATTAGATAGGTCATGCAATGCAATGAAACACATCTTAGGTGTTTTCTTCTCATTGCACAGAGGTTAGTTATTGCATGGATAGTTATAGGAACAAGTTAGATATGTCATGCAATGCACTGAAACACATGTTAGGTGTTTTCTTTTCATTGCAGAGAGGTTAGTTATTGCGTGCATATGCATAACGAGAAACAAGTTACATCTACCATGCAATGCAATGAAACACATGTTAGTTGTTTTCTTTTCAATGCACAGAGGTTAGTTATTGCGTGAATATGCATAACGAGGAACAAGTTAGATATGTCATGCAATGCACTGAAACACATCTTAGGTGTTTTCTTTTCATTGCACAGAGTTAGTTATTGCGTGCATATGCATGACGAGGAACAAGTTAGATAAGTCATGCAATGCACTGAAACACATACTAGGTGTTTTCTTTTCATTGCACAGAGGTTCGTTATTGCGTGCATATGCATAACGAGGAACAAGTTAGATATGTCATGCAATGCACTGAAACACATCTTAGGTGTCTTCTTTTCATTGCACAGAGTTAGTTATTGCGTGCAAATGCATGACGAGGAACAAGTTAGATGTCATGCAATGCACTGAAAGTCATGCAATGCACTGAAACACATGTTAGGTGTTTTCTTTTCATTGCACAGAGGTTCGTTATTGCGTGCATGTGCATGACGAGGAACAAGTTAGATAAGTCATGCAATGCACTGAAACACATGTTAGGTGTTTTCTTTTCATTGCACAGAGGTTAGTTATTGCGTGCATGTGCATGACAAGGAACAAGTTAGATAAGTCAATGCACTGAAACACATGTTAGGTGTTTTCTTTTCATTGCA
Organism: Pimephales promelas; assembly: GCF_988280905.1. NCBI lineage: Eukaryota > Metazoa > Chordata > Actinopteri > Cypriniformes > Leuciscidae > Pimephales > Pimephales promelas. The sequence goes on along the minus strand of NC_142784.1, from coordinate 7,341,423 downwards.
CAGAGGTTAGTTATTGCGTGCATGTGCATAATGAGGAACAAATTAGATAGGTCATGCAATGCAATGAAACACATCTTAGTTGTTTTCTTTTCATTGCACAGAGGTTAGTTATTGCGTGCATAAGCATAACGAGGAACAAGTTAGATATGTCATGCAATGCACTGAAACACATGTTAGGTGTTTTCTTTTCACTGCAGAGAGGTTAGTTATTGCGTCCATATGCATAACGAGAAACAAGTTATATCTATCATGCAATGCAATGAAACACATCTTAGTTGTTTTCTTTTCATTGCACAGAGGTTAGTTATTGCGTGCATATGAATGACGAGGAACAAGTTAGATAAGTCATGCAATGCACTGAAACACATGTTAGGTGTTTTCTTTTCATTGCACAGAGGTTAGTTATTGCGTGCATATGAATGACGAGGAACAAGTTAGATAAGTCATGCAATGCACTGAAACACATGTTAGGTGTTTTCTTTTCATTGCACAGAGGTTCGTTATTGCGTGCATATGCATAACGAGGAACAAGTTAGATATGTCATGCAATGCACTGAAACACATCTTAGGAGTCTTCTTTTCATTGCACAGAGTTAGTTATTACGTGCATATGCGTGACGAGGAACAAGTTAGATAAGTCATGCAATGCACTGAAACACATGTTAGGTGTTTTCTTTTCATTGCATAGAGGTTAGTTATTGCGTGCATGTGCATAATGAGGAACAAATTAGATAGGTCATGCAATGCAATGAAACACATCTTAGGTGTTTTCTTTTCATTGCACAGAGGTTAGTTATTGCGTGGATAGTTATAACTAGGAACAAGTTAGATATGTCATGCAATGCACTGAAACACGTTAGGTGTTTTCTTTTCACTGCAGAGAGGTTAGTCATTGCGTGCATATGCATAACGAGAAACAAGTTATATCTATCATGCAATGCAATGAAACACATGTTAGTTGTTTTCTTTTCATTGCACAGAGGTTAGTTATTGCGTGAATATGCATAACGAGGAACAAGTTAGATATGTCATGCAATGCACTGAAACACATCTTAGGTGTTTTCTTTTCATTGCACAGAGTTAGTTATTGCGTGCATATGCATGACGAGGAACAAGTTAGATAAGTCATGCAATGCACTGAAACACATGTTAGGTGTTTTCATTGCACAGAGGTTCGTTATTGCGTGCATATGCATAACGAGGAACAAGTTAGATATGTCATGCAATGCACTGAAACACATCTTAGGTGTCTTCTTTTCATTGCACAGAGTTAGTTATTGCGTGCAAATGCATAACGAGGAACAAGTTAGATATGTCATGCAATGCACTGAAACACATCTTAGGTGTCTTCTTTTCATTGCACAGACTTAGTTATTGCGTGCAAATGCATGACAAGGAACAAGTTAGATAAGTCATGCAATGCACTGAAACACATGTTAGGTGTTTTCTTTTCATTGCACAGAGGTTCGTTATTGCTTGCATGTGCATGACGAGGAACAAGTTAGATAAGTCATGCAATGCACTGAAACACATGTTAGGTGTTTTCTTTTCACTGCAGAGAGGTTAGATATTGCGTGCATATGCATAACGAGAAACAAGTTATATCTATCATGCAATGCAATGAAACACATCTTAGTTGTTTTCTTTTCATTGCACAGAGGTTAGTTATTGCGTGAATATGCATGACGAGGAACAAGTTAGATATGTCATGCAATGCACTGAAACACATCTTAGGTGTTTTCTTTTCATTGCACAGAGGTTAGTTATTGCGTGCATATGAATGACGAGGAACAAGTTAGATAAGTCATGCAATGCACTGAAACACATGTTAGGTGTTTTCTTTTCATTGCACAGAGGTTCGTTATTGCGTGCATATGCATAACGAGGAACAAGTTAGATATGTCATGCAATGCACTGAAACACATCTTAGGAGTATTCTTTTCATTGCACAGAGGTTAGTTATTGCGTGCATATGCGTGACGAGGATCAAGTTAGATAAGTCATGCAATGCACTGAAACACATGTTAGGTGTTTTCTTTTCATTGCATAGAGGTTAGTTATTGCGTGCATGTGCATAATGAGGAACAAATTAGATAGGTCATGCAATGCAATGAAACACATCTTAGGTGTTTTCTTTTCATTGCACAGAGGTTAGTTATTGCGTGGATAGTTATAACTAGGAAAAAGTTAGATATGTCATGCAATGCACTGAAACACATGTTAGTTGTTTTCTTTTCACTGCAGAGAGGTTAGTTATTGCGTGCATATGCATAACGAGAAACAAGTTATATCTATCATGCAATGCAATGAAACACATGTTAGTTGTTTTCTTTTCATTGCACAGAGGTTAGTTATTGCGTGAATATGCATAACGAGGAACAAGTTAGATATTGTTGCAGAGGGACTATTGGCTATGTAGGCCGGGGTGGAACCCGGAACCTTTGTTTTGTAATTGTGTTTCACGCGGGTCCTAGTTAAGTGGGGGGGCTCCCCGGATGTTTTGGTTGTGGCCGTTTTTGCAAGCCGCTTTTCTGTACCGTCTGCTGAGTTTATTAAAAAGGCTAAACAGCAACGTCTGCGTGCATCTTTATCTGCTCGGGTTACCACACTGGCGACGAGGATTAAAACCGATATTAACCAAACCAAGGTCCCAGTAAGTCAGCCGGTTCGGCGGCAAAGAAGTTGGCGCATAATTAAACAAAAACTATGACGGCTACGGTCGGCTCGCTCAGTGAGTTCTCTGAGAAGGACGGCGACTGGGTGGAATATGTCGAGAGACTGGAGCACTTTTTCCTGGCTAATGACATTGTGGATGGGGAGAAGCAACGATCAATTCTTCTGAGTGTGTGCGGGGCTAAAACGTACAGACTGATCCGAAATCTGGCAACGCCGCAGAAACCGGGAGAGATCGGGTTTAAGGAAATTGTGGAGATGGTGCAAAATCACCTCAATCCCAAGCCCTCGGTGATTGTGCAGCGTTTCAAGTTTCACACGCATTCGCGCAAGCCAGGAGTGACAGTGGCGGAGTTCGTGGCGGAGCTGAGACGGCTATCCGAGCACTGTGAGTTCAGGGCGGTGCTGGAGGACATGTTGCGGGACAGGTTAGTCTGTGGGATTAACGATGATGTCATACAGCGCCGCTTATTGGGTGAAGCCACACTGACTTTCAAAAAGGCTTTAGATATTGCCCTAGCAATGGAAACGGCGGCAAACAACGCGATTGACATAAAAAATGCAGGCGGAGGGACGCTATCAGATACTGCACATTTTGTAGCAAAAGAAGGCAAAAGTGTTTCAGGAAAACTCACGGAGTGTTATCGTTGTGGGGGTCCACATTTTGCAAATGACTGTGGCTTTAAAGACGCCGTTTGCCATAATTGCCAGAAAAGAGGGCATATTGCAAAAAAGTGCAGGGGTGCTAAAACTAAGCAGACAAAAGGATGGGGAAAAGCATCTAAGCCCAACACACATCACCTGCAGAGTGAGGATTTGGAGGAGCAGTGCTCATTCAACATGTTTAATATCCGTGACCAGCCCCGGGCTCAGCCCATATACGCAACAATTACAGTAAATGGCAAAGAGCTGAACATGGAAGTGGACACGGGGGCCTCAGCTTCAGTAATCAGTCAAACCACGTTCAACAGGTTGTGGAGCTCAGGGGGTGCACCAGCAATGGAAGAGACGAGTGTTAGGCTCAGAACGTATACGGGTGAGTGCATTCCACTCGCGGGGGCAATCAAGGTGGACATTGTGTATCAGGAACAGCAGGCTGCGGCGACACTGCTGGTGGTTGAGGGGGAGGGACCGAGCTTGTTGGGGCGGGATCTCCTCCAGAAAATTCACCTGAATTGGGGACAGATCTGGGGTGAAATCAAACATACCACTGTGGTACAAGACATCATAGGGAAGTATGCGGATGTTTTTAAAGATGAACTGGGTACCCTCAGAGGGACCACAGTTAAACTGTGTGTTGACCCCAAAGCACAACCTCGTTTCTTCAAACCGCGAACGGTACCATATGCCATGAAAGCAAAGGTGGAGGCGGAGTTAGAAAGGCTACAAAGGGCAGGGGTGATCGAGCCCGTGGAGTTTTCTGACTGGGCAGCCCCAATAGTGCCAGTGGTGAAGGAGGATGGGGAAGTGCGCATATGTGGGGATTACAAAATGACCATTAATCAGGCCTCACAACTCGACACATACCCCCTACCGCGAGTGGAGGACCTATTTGCGACACTCGCAGGTGGAAAAACATTCACTAAACTAGACATGAGTCACGCATATCAGCAACTTTTACTGGATGAAGACTCTAAACAATATGTGACCATAAACACTCACAAGGGCCTATTCAAATATAACCGTCTAGTGTTTGGCGTTGCCTCAAGCCCGGCTATTTTCCAACGCACCATGGACAATCTGTTTCAGAACATTCCCCAGGTAGCTGTTTACCTGGACGACATTCTCGTCACAGGTAAAACCGAAGAAGAACACCTGCGAAACCTTGAACTGGTGTTAAAGAGAATGTCTGAGGCGGGGCTACGTCTGAAGTGCAGTAAGTGTGTTTTTCAGGCTCCTAGTGTCACATATCTGGGCCATCGGATTTCAGCTCAGGGTTTGTCTCCAGTCGAAGACAAAGTGAGAGCAATTAAGGAAGCTCCAACACCAAAGGACGTTGCGGAGCTCAGGTCGTTCCTGGGTCTGGTGAACTATTATGGGAAGTTTTTACCAGACCTCTCGACCGTTCTGGCCCCACTCTACCTGCTGCTACACAAAGGCTGTGTGTGGAGATGGCAGCAGGATCAGGACGACGCCTTCCAGCATGTAAAGGGACTGTTACACTCAACACGACTGCTGGTACACTTTGACCCAGACAAGGAGGTAATTCTATCGTGTGATGCCTCCCCGTATGGACTAGGTGCCGTTCTTTCGCACCGCATGGAGGATGGAAGCGAAAAGCCAATCAGCTATGTGTCACGTACTCTTGCTGCGGCAGAAAAGGGGTACTCGCAATTAGAGAAGGAGGGGCTGGCGGTTGTTTTTGCAGTCAAGCGTTTCCACCACTACCTGTTTGGTCGCCCTTTTACTATCTTCACAGACCATAAGCCTCTAATGGGTCTGTTCAGTGAAAAAAAAGGCATTCCACCCATGGCCTCAGCAAGAATACAGCGCTGGGCATTAACCCTGTCAGCATACCAGTATAGCATAGAGTACAAGGCGGGTAGCGACAATGCAAATGCTGATGCTTTTAGCCGTCTGCCTCTCCCAGACACACCACACCACACAGGCTTTCCCCCAGAGACTGTTTTTCTGATGGACAGACTGTCCCAGGCTCCAGTGACAGCAAAGCAAATAAAGCTGTGGACTGAAAGAGACCCAGTGTTGTCGCAGGTGAAGAGGTGGGTGATGCAGGGGTGGCCTTCCAATGTGGAGCAGGAGGGGTTCAAACCTTACGTCAAGCGCAAACTGGAATTAAGTGTCCTTGATGGCTGTCTCCTCTGGGGTTCCAGAGTGATTGTCCCACCTCCTGGGCGGGCTCAAGTGATGGAGGAGCTACATGAGGCCCACCCGGGGGTCTCCCGTATGAAAAGTCTTGCCAGATCATTTGTGTGGTGGCCTGGGATGGACAGTGCCTTGGAAGAAAGGGTGAAGGGATGTTCTCAGTGTCAAAGCAACCTGAAGATGCCTGCAGCAGCGCCACTGCACCCATGGCAGTGGCCCGGCCGTCCGTGGTCCAGACTTCACCTGGATTTTGCTGGCCCATTTATGGGTCGGATGTTTTTAGTGCTAGTGGACGCGCACTCAAAGTGGCTCGAGGCACAGATAATGTCAAACATTACTGCACCTACTACTACAGACACCCTGAGAAGCATTTTCGCAACACATGGGTTGCCAGACACAATTGTGACGGACAACGGGCCTACTTTCACCAGCGAGGTTTTCAAGGAATTTATGAATAGAAATGGGATTCGCCATGTCTGCACTGCCCCCTATCATCCCGCGTCCAACGGCTTGGCAGAGCGGGCTGTGGAGACTTTCAAAGAGGGGCTGCGGAAGATGTCAGGACAATCTCTGGAAACCAAGCTCACACGCTTCCTGTTTCAATACAGGATTACTCCACACACAACTACGGGAGTGGCTCCAGCTGAGATGTTGCTGGGGAGGAGACCAAAGTCTCATCTAGACCTCCTCCAGCCAGACATCAGAGCGAGGGTTGCCAGGAATCAGGAGGAGCAAAAAGCAAGGCGGGACCAACATGCTAAAGAGAGACATTTTTACCCAGGGGACAATGTATATGTCAAGAACTTTGCCATAGGTGCACTCTGGTTGCCAGGGGTTATCCACCGCCAGACAGGGCCGGTATCTTTTGTTGTGGAATTATGTGATGGTAGGCAGGTGCGCAGGCACCAAGATCACTTGAGGGTCCGCCATGATGGGGGAGGGAAGAGTGCCCACGGGGTTTCATGCAAAGACAGTGTGGGCGGCTCTGAGGACGCCGTACCAGTCGATCCAGGGCACGCGGAAATGTCACATGAGGGTCTGTCTGAGCCCTCACAGGAGGCACCTGATGAACTGTCGGAGCAAGCAGCTTCGGCTGACCCTGCTCAGAGCCTACTTGGGGGACCAGAGCTTTCCTCCAGTTCGGAGGATACTATTCCTGAGCTTAGGAGATCTAAGAGACAACACAAACCTCCAAACAGACTGTTATGTTGAGTTATAAATGCAAATATTAAAGATACCTTATATAAGAGTGTTGGTTGTTTAAAAAAAAAAAAAAAAAACTGATGTTCATATTGGTACCAATGTTTTTTCCTAGAGACACTTATGTTTTTAGTGTGTCTTAATGTTTTATGTTTGCACTTAAAGAGGGAGAAGTGTTGCAGAGGGACTATTGGCTATGTAGGCCGGGGTGGAACCCGGAACCTTTGTTTTGTAATTGTGTTTCACGCGGGTCCTAGTTAAGTGGGGGGGCTCCCCGGATGTTTTGGTTGTGGCCGTTTTTGCAAGCCGCTTTTCTGTACCGTCTGCTGAGTTTATTAAAAAGGCTAAACAGCAACGTCTGCGTGCATCTTTATCTGCTCGGGTTACCACAGATATGTCATGCAATGCACTGAAACACATCTTAGGTGTTTTCTTTTCATTGCACAGAGTTAGTTATTGCGTGCATATGCATGACGAGGAACAAGTTAGATAAGTCATGCACTGAAACACATGTTAGGTGTTTTCTTTTCATTGCACAGAGGTTCGTTATTGCGTGCATATGCATAACGAGGAACAAGTTAGATATGTCATGCAATGCACTGAAACACATCTTAGGTGTTTTCTTTTCATTGCACAGAGTTAGTTATTGCGTGCATATGCATAACGAGGAACAAGTTAGATATGTCATGCAATGCACTGAAACACATCTTAGGAGTTTACTTTTCATTGCACAGAGTTAGTTATTGCGTGCATATGCATGGCGAGGAAAAAGATATGTCATATAGTGCGATGAAACGCATGTTAGGTGTTTTATTTTCACTGCAGAGATGTTAGTTATTGCGTGCATATGCATAACGAGAAACAAGTTATGTCTATCATGCAATGCAATGAAACACATCTTAGGTGTTTTCTTTTCATTGCACAGAGCTTAGTTATTGCGTGCATATGCATAACGAGGAACAAATTAGATAGGTCATGCAATGCAATGAAACACATCTTAGGTGTTTTCTTCTCATTGCACAGAGGTTAGTTATTGCGTGGATAGTTATAACTAGGAACAAGTTAGATATGTCATGCAATGCACTGAAACACATGTTAGGTGTTTTCTTTTCACTGCAGAGAGGTTAGTTATTGCGTGCATATGCATAACGAGAAACAAGTTATATCTATCATGCAATGCAATGAAACACATGTTAGTTGTTTTCTTTTCATTGCACAGAGGTTAGTTATTGCGTGAATATGCATAACGAGGAACAAGTTAGATATGTCATGCAATGCACTGAAACACATCTTAGGTGTTTTCTTTTCATTGCACAGAGTTAGTTATTGCGTGCATATGCATGACGAGGAACAAGTTAGATAAGTCATGCAATGCACTGAAACACATGTTAGGTGTTTTCTTTCATTGCACAGAGGTTCGTTATTGCGTGCATATGCATAACGAGGAACAAGTTAGATATGTCATGCAATGCACTGAAACACATCTTAGGTGTCTTCTTTTCATTGCACAGAGTTAGTTATTGCGTGCAAATGCATAACGAGGAACAAGTTAGATATGTCATGCAATGCACTGAAACACATCTTAGGTGTCTTCTTTTCATTGCACAGACTTAGTTATTGCGTGCAAATGCATGACAAGGAACAAGTTAGATAAGTCATGCAATGCACTGAAACACATGTTAGGTGTTTTCTTTTCATTGCACAGAGGTTCGTTATTGCTTGCATGTGCATGACGAGGAACAAGTTAGATAAGTCATGCAATGCACTGAAACACATGTTAGGTGTTTTCTTTTCATTGCACAGAGGTTAGTTATTGCGTGCATGTGCATGACGAGGAACAAATTAGATAGTTCATGCAATGCACTGAAACACATGTTAGGTGTTTTCTTTTCATTGCACAGAGGTTAGTTATTGCGTGCATGTGCATTATGAGGAACAAATTAGATAGGTCATGCAATGCAATGAAACACATCTTAGGTGTTTTCTTTTCATTGCACAGAGGTTAGTTATTGCGTGGATAGTTATAACTAGGAACAAGTTAGATATGTCATGCAATGCAAAGAAAAACATCTTAGTTGTTTTCTTTTCATTGCACAGAGGTTAGTTATTGCGTGCATAAGCATAACGAGGAACAAGTTAGATATGTCATGCAATGCACTGAAACACATGTTAGGTGTTTTCTTTTCACTGCAGAGAGGTTAGTTATTGCGTGCATATGCATAACGAGAAACAAGTTATATCTATCATGCAATGCACTGAAACACATCTTAGGTGTTTTCTTTTCATTGCACAGAGTTAGTTATTGCGTGCATATGCATGACGAGGAACAAGTTAGATATGTCATGCAATGCACTGAAACACATGTTAGGTGTTTTCTTTTCATTGCACAGAGGTTAGTTATTGCGTGCATAGCATAACGAGGAACAAAATAGATATGTCATGCAAAGCACTGAAACACATCTTAGGTGTTTTCTTATCATTGCACAGAGTTAGTTATTGCATGCATATGCTTGACGAGGAACAAGTTAGATAAGTCATGCAATACACTGAAACACATGTTAGGTGTTTTCTTTTCATTGCACAGAGGTTCGTTATTGCGTGCATATGCATAACGAGGAACAAGTTAGATATGTCAAGCAATGCACTGAAACACATCTTAGGTGGTTTTCTTTTCATTGGACAGAGGTTAGTATCGCGTGCATGTGCAATGCAATCCTAAAGCACAAGCATTGCAAATCTCTTCGTTGCACAAAGGAACAAGTTATTGTGTGCATTGTAAAGCGATCGCTCTTGTGATGTTTTCTCGTCAAAACACAAATTAATTAGTTGTAGAATGGAAATGCATGGTAAAGCACGCGTGTTTTATCTTTTCTTTTCATTGCAAAGAAGAATAAGTTAGAAAATGTAAGCATTGCAATGAAACAACACACGCTATCCGGTCAAAGCACTAAAGGGTTTAGTTCTTGAATGCAATAAAGTGCATTTTACATATATGTTATTTTTGATGCACAACGTTCTTCATGCACAATCCATATCTCTTCATTGCACAAAGCAACGGGTGTTGTTTTATTGCAATGTATAAAATATCGAACTTGTTCCTCTTTGCAATAAAAAGAAAATGTATGCATGTGCTTTCGCATTCATTTTTAGTTTACAAACTAGATTGTTTGTGCACAGACGAGAAAACATCACGTTATGCCTTTTCATTGCAACGAAGAACAAGTTAGATTGTTATGCAATCCAATGAAACATATTAGGTGTTTTCTTTTCATTGGACAGAGTAACATGTTAGTTATTTCGTGCATAGTCTTTAATGCACAACGTTAGACGTTAGATGTGTTTTCGTTGAAAAACGGAATGAATTCGTTATTGCATGCGTTAAGGAAACAGCTAATGGCAACGATTTCTCTTCATCACAGAAATGCAACAACTAATGCAATTATTTCTCTTGTTACAAAATGCATTACACATCTCTTTGTTGCACAAAGGAACGAGTAAGTTATTGCATTGAACGACCGCTCAAGTGATGTTTTTTCGTCAGTGCACAAAAGAATTAGTAGTAGAATCCATGCGAAAGAGTCAAAGGGTCCTCAAAGGTTTTAATAAATATTAACTTATTGACTTTTGATGATTTATAAGCTATAGATAGGTTCCTTTTTGTCCTAGTGAACATATTTCTGGCTCACAGGTACTTGATTCTAAGCCATGGAGAAGTCCATATCTGACCTATTGAACTAATTTCTGGTGTATGTTTCCTCAAAAGTTTTTAAATAATATCAACTGATAGACTCAATCTGATGTTATATACATAGGTTCCTTTATGACCTATTGAACATATTTCTAGCCCATGGGTAATTAATTGATCCTTCTCATGATGTTATTTCAACAAAGAAAGATATTTGACCTACTGAACATGTTTCTGGCCCAAAAGTACTTGATCTTGAACTTTCCAAACATACTCATAGAGTCCAACAGATGCTTCCTAAGCCATAGAGAAGTCCATATCTGACCTATTGAACTCATTTCTGGTCAAAGATTCCTCAAAAGGTTTTAAACAATATAAACTTATAGACTCCTGATGTTACATTAGCTATACATAGGTCAATTTTTGACCTCCAGAAACACATTTATGGTCCACGCGTATTTAATATTTGGGTTAATATACCGAGAGCTTTGCTTCTCATGATGTAATTTCAGCCAGAAAGATATATGACCTACTGAACATATTTCTGGCCCAAAAGTACTTGACCTTGTACTTTCCATTCATACTCATAGACTCCAACAGATGCTTCCTAAGGCATAAAGAAGTCCATATCTGACATATTGAACTCTATATACATAGGTAAATTTTGACCTCCATGAACACATTTATGGCACATTTCCAGAAGAAAATGTGAAGTGGAACTTGAAGCGGCAAATCTCAGCACCCGGTTGCTAGGGTGTTTTGGGAAGTTGCTACGGTGTTCTGGGTGGTTGCCAGGTGTTTTTTTTAGCGTATTCTGGGTGGTTGCTATGGTTTTGCTATGCGGTTGCTAGGGTATTCTGGGTGGTTGCGAAGGTGTTCTGGGTAGTTGCTAGGCGGTTGCTGGGGTGTTTTGGGTGGTTGCTAGGGTGTTGCCAGATGGTTGCTGGGGTGTTCTGGTTTGTTTCTAGGTTGTTCTGGGTGGTTGCTAGGCTGTTGCTTGGTGGTTGCTGGGGTTTTCCGGGTGGTTGCTAGGGTGTTGCCAGATGGTTGCTGGGGTGTTATGGTTTGTTTCTAGGGTGTTTGGGGTGGTTGCTAGGCTGTTGCTTGGTGGTTGCTAGGGTGTTTTGGTTGGTTGGAGATTTACCTCTCATGACGTCTTTTTAGCCAGAAAAATATTTTACCTACTGAACATGTTTCTGGCCCAAAATTACTTGATCTTGAACTTTCCATACATACTCATAGACTATGTAATATAACATTCTGATGTCATATTACATAGGTCGATTTTTGACCTCCATGAACACTTTTATGGCCCACGGGTACTTGATCTGTGGGTGAATATACCGAGAGATTTACATCTCATGATGTCATTTCAGCCAGACAAATATTTGACCTACTGAACATGTTTCTGGCCCAAAAGTACTTGATCTTGAACTTTCCATACATACTCATAGACTCCAACAGATGCTTCCTAAGCCACAGGGAAGTCCATATCTGACCTATTGGATATCATTTTTGGTCAAAGGTTCCTCAAAAGGTTTTAAACAATATAAACTTATAGACTCCTGATGTTACATTAGCTATACATAGGTCAATTTTTGACCTCCAGAAACACGTTTAAGGTCCATGGGTATTTGATGTTTGGCTTAATGTACCGAGAGCTTTGCTTCTCATGATGTCATTTCAGCCAGAAAGATATTTGACCTACTGAACATATTTCTAGCCCAAAAGTACTTGACCTTGTACTTTCCATTCATACTCATAGACTCCAACAGATGCTTCCTAAGCCATAGAGAAGTCCAAATCTTACATATTGAACTCATTTCTGGTCAAAGGTTCCTCAAAAAGTTTAAAACAAAATAAACTTTTAAACTCCTTCTGATGTTATATTAGATATACATAGGTCAATTTTGACCTCCAGGAACACATGTATGGCACATTTCCAGAAGAAAATGTGAAGTGGAGCTTGAAGCGGCAAATCTCAGCACCCGGTTGCTAGGGTGTTCTGGGAGGTTGCTACGGTGTTCTGTGTGGTTGCTAGGTGTTTTTTAGGGTATTCTGGGTGGTTGCTATGGTGTTGCTATGTGGTTGCTAGGGTATTCTGGGTGGTGTTCCTGGTGGTTGCTACGGTGATGCTAGGAGGTTGCTTGGGTGTTCTGGGTGGTTGCTAGGGTGTTGCCAGATGGTTGCTGGGGTGTTCTGGTTTGTTTCTAGGGTGTTTGGGGTGGTTGCTAGGCTGTTGCTTGGTGGTTGCTAGGGTGTTCTGGTTGGTTGGAAATTTACTTCTCATGATATCATTTCAGCCAGAAAAATATTTTACCTAACTGAACATGTTTCTGGCCCAAAAGTACTTGATCTTGAACTTTCCATTCATACTCATAGACTCCAACAGATGCTCCTAAGCCATAGAGAAGTCCATATCTGACATATTGAACTCATTTCTGGTCAAAGGTTCCTCAAATAGTTTAAAACAATATAAACTTTTAGACTCCTTCTGATGTTATATTAGATATACATATTTCAATTTTGATCTCCAGGAACACATTTATGGCACATTTCCAGAAAAAAATGTGAAGTGGAGCTTGAAGCGGCAAATCTCAGCACCCGGTTGCTAGGGTGTTGTGGGAGGTTGCTACGGTGTTCTGGGTGGTTGCTAGGTGTTTTTTTATGGTATTTTGGGTGGTTGCTATGGTATAGCTATGCATTTGGTAGGGTATTCTGGGTGGTTGCGAAGGTGTTCTGGGTGGTTGCTAGGGTGTTGCTAGGGGGTTGCTGGGGTGTTCTGGGTGGTTGCTAGGGTGTTGCCAGATGGTTGTTGGGGTGTTCTGGTTTGTTTCTAGGTTGTTCTGGGTGGTTGCTAGGCTGTTGCTTGGTGGTTGCTAGGGTGTTCTGGTTGGTTGGAGATTTACTTCTCATTATGTCATTTCAGCCAGAAAAATATTTTACCTACTGATCATGTTTCTGGCCCAAAAGTACTTGATCTTGAATTTTCCATACATACTCATAGACTATGTAATATAACATTCTGATGTTATAATACATAGGTCAATTTTTGACCTCCATGAACACTTTTATGGCCCACGGGTACTTGATCTGTGGGTTACAGTTTTTCTCGATTGTTTACACACATTTTCTGAAAGAATGCCTCATATTCTCAGAACTCTACACACAAATCTAAAAACACTCACACAATTGGCAAAACCCCTCAATTCTCCTGCAAAATGAAACTTTACATTCAAAACAATGTTATTTCTTCTCAAAATGGTATTTTGTTTTCAAATGACACACACAAACCATCATATGAATAGACATTTATAAGAACCAGTTGAACACTGATGTGCTCAATGGAAAACACTATGATCAATGGAAAACACTCCATTCATCATAATGACTTAGGCCATTTTTGTTCAGTGTTACACTTACAACAGATATTACATACATAACTGTGTTGTAAAATATTTGAGAATATTGTTTTTTATACACGGAACACACAAATACACGGTAACAAATATATTTTATTTTTCCCACAAAATCAATGGGAGATAGATCCAACATTTTGTACACCCCAACCAACACAAAGTTGCACATACAGTGGTCTACATACAAAACAACAGAATTTCTTATGCTGTTACAGTAAAAAAAATAAATAAAAAAAAAATATCTATGCTGCATCCTCTCTTTGGTTTTGGTATTTTATGCCAAAGCTCTGATCGCTAATTGTAAAACTGTGTGAAATGTGTTTGCCCATGTGACGAGTCAGTTTGAATATTTGAATGGCAGTGTGTTCCTCATGAAAACAAGAGATTTTCTGCATGAAAATTGTGCCAAATGCAGAGAATTGTGTGTAGTGTTTTGAAAAAAGTGTGTTTTTGAACTGCAATTTGAGTGTAAAGCAGGAATTGTGCTTGTAGTTCAGTAGAATTGGTTCAGGGGGTTGGTGAATGAGTTACATGTTGTGGTCATTGTGTCTCAAGTACCAGAAAATGTGTGTAAACAAGCGAGAAAAACTGTAATATAACGAGAGATTTACATCTCATGATGTCATTTCAGCCAGACAAATATTTGACCTACTGAACATGTTTCTGGCCCAAAAGTACTTGATCTTGAACTTTCCAAACATACTCATAGAGTCCAACAGATGCTTCCTAAGCCATAGAGAAGTCCATATCTGACCTATTGAACTTATTTCTGGTCAAAGATTCCTCAAAAGGTTTTAAACAATATAAACTTATAGACTCCTGATGTTACATTAGCTATACATAGGTCAATTTTTGACCTCCAGAAACACATTTATGACCCACGGGTATTTAATATTTGGGTTAATATACAGAGAGCTTTGCTTTTCATGATATAATTTCAGCCAGAAAGATAATTGACCTACTGAACATATTTCTGGCCCAAAAGTACTTGACCTTGTACTTTCCATTCATACTCATAGACTCCAACAGATGCTTCCTAAGCCATAGAGAAGTCCATATCTGACATATTGAACTCATTTCTGGTCAAAGGTTCCTCAAAAAGTTTCAAACAATATAAACTTTTAGACTCCTTCTGATGTTATATTAGATATACATAGGTAAATTTTGACCTTCAGGAACACATTTATGGCACATTTCCAGAAGAAAATGTGGATTGGAGCTTGAAGCGGCAAATCTCAGCACCCGGTTGCTAGGGTGTTCTGAGAGGTTGCTACGGTGTTCTGGGTGGTTGCTAGGTGTTTTTTTTAGGGTATTCTGGGTGGTTGCGAAGGTGTTCTGGGTGGTTGCTATAGGGTGTTGCTAGGCGCTTGCTGGGTGTTCTGGGTGATTGCTAGGGTGTTGCCAGATGGTTGCTGGGGTGTTCTGGTTTGTTTCTAGGTTGTTCTGGGTGGTTGCTAGGCTGTTGCTTGGTGGTTGCTAGGGTGTTCTGGTTGGTTGGAGATTTACTTCTCATTATGTCATTTCAGCCAGAAAAATATTTTACCTACTGATCATGTTTCTGGCCCAAAAGTACTTGATCTTGAATTTTCCATACATACTCATAGACTATGTAATATAACATTCTGATGTTATAATACATAGGTCAATTTTTGACCTCCATGAACACTTTTATGGCCCACGGATCTGTGGGTTAATATAACAAGAAATTTACATCTCATGATGTCATTTCAGCCAGACAAATATTTGACCTACTGAACACACACACACACACACACACGCACGCACGCACGCAAGCACGCACGCACACAATGGGCAAAACCCCTCAATTCTAGTGCAAAATGAAACTTTACATTCAAAACAATATTCTCAAAATGTTATTTTGTTTTCAAATGACACACACAAACCATTATATGAATAGACATTTATAAGAACCAGTTGAACACTGATGTGCTCAATGTAAAACACATGATCAATGGAAAACACTTCTTCTCCATTCATCATAATGACTTTTTTTTGTTCAGTGTTACACTTACTACAGACATTACATACATGAGTGTGTTGTAAAATATTTGAGAATATTGTTTTTATACCCAGTACACACAAATACACGGTAACAAATATATTTTATTTTTCCCACAAAAACAAAGGGAAGTAGATCGCACATTTCGTACATCCCAGCAACACAAATTTGCACATAAAGTGGTCTACACACAGTGGTCAACACAACAGAAAAATGTACTGTATACAGTTACAGTAAAAACAAACAAATAAATAAATAAATATGCTGCATCCTCTCTTCTGTTTCAGTCTTGTATGCTAAAGCTCTGATTGCTAATTGTAAAACTGTGTGACATGTGTTTGTGACGAGTCAGTGTGAATATTTGAATGGCAGTGTTTTCCTCGTGAAAATAATTTCTGGATGAAAATTGTGCCAAATGCAGAGAATTTGTGTGTAGTGTTTTGAAAAAAGTGTGTTTTAGAACTGCAATTTGAGTGTAAAGCAGGAATTGTGCTTGTAGTTTAGCAGAATTGGTTCAGGGGGGTGGCGAAAGAGTTATATGTTGTGGTCAATGTGTCTCAAGTACCAGAATTTGTGTGTAAACAATTGAGAAAAACTTCAAAGTCATAAGCTGACATCATCCAATTCCACAAAAGTAGTGCCACAAAATCCACAAAGATGTGTCTTACTGTAACATAAACCATACATCTGAAAGTGACAACAAAGCCCTTTTATGGTGCCAGAGGAAGGAGTGGTGTTCTGCTTTGTCCTGCCTGTCCAGCATTTATTTGAAGAGAGAGTGACGGTAGGTGAAGGGGCCAGTCCTGCCACTATCATCAGTCCTTAAACCCTGCACACAGTGCACAGGCTTTTTCCAGTACAGGTATTGGGGAAACTCTGGGAGGCCCTGACACGAGTACCAGGGAGAAAAACTAAATGCTATAAAACTAAAAGTAAAAAACTAAACACTTTTATTTTACTTTACACAAGTACCAAAACAAGTACAGAGCACTGCCTTTACCCGGTGGTTCACCAAACAGAATTAAACCCCCAAAAAGCGCTAAAAGATCTGAAAGTCCCAGCTCATTTTTGACCGAGTAATGCTGGGTTTCACACACAAGTAGGTCTACATAACTAATGAGAACTACAAGCTGCATTAACCCTTGTGCATCCTTATGGACATTTTTGTCCTTTTCAGTTTTTTTTTTATCACTTTACCTGTGTTAATGCTAATTTGGCACAGGTGTGTATTTTTATGAAATTTTACTATTTCACCGCCATTTTCTTCAAAAAATAATAATAATTTTGCATTAGGTACACAAAATACTCCCTATCAGCGCCTTTTGGACAAAAATGTCCCCATTGAAACCGCAATTTTTAATCCCAGGGCCATTTAACTATGCAATCTTTGTTAAGATATTTTCTTTGTTTTATTCTGTTGGCAAGGCTCCAATTTTTTTTTTTTTACTATTTTTTTTTTTTTTTTTTTACCAGATGGTGCCAGTTGTCCAGGTTTGGCCTATAAAACAAATATTGCTTTATTCCTGTTTTCTGCTTATTAACAATAATTGTGTGGGTGGATGTCAGAGTGTGGTTTGTATGTGTGTAATACATTTTTTTGTGTGTGTATATGTTTGTGTACTTGTAATATTTGAGAGAGAAAAACTCATTTGCAAATCTAAAATCCAATCACTGTGTGCACCAATGGAGTTTTGCTGGCACCCAATGGGGAAAATCTGTTACTGCACCCAAACAAACCCTTACCGAAAGCTCATTTTTTTGAGATAGGCCTATCCAACTCAAATTTGGAACACAACCTATTCAGATGCATGGGTTTGATTTTCTTGCAGTTTTAGAGTTCAACCTGATTTATAAAATATATATAATAAACTTATATATATAATAAACATATATATAATTTTTTAAAATATATATAATAAATATATTTTCATAAACTTATACCTATTTAACTTTTTTTTGGATTTACTTATTATTTTAATTAAGCTTTAGTTTACTTCAGCAATAATCTGCCATGGGTCTTCTTTAAAATGATACCAACTTAAGTCTGTGCTCCAAGCTTCACATTTTTATGACAGTTTTTTTGACACGAACATTTTTGTCAATCAATTATACGGACCTTAATATAATTGATGCACAAGGGTTAAAAATATTTAATCTACTTAACTAACATAATAATATTACACTGGAGAAAAATGCAAAGGAAAAATAAAAAGTTTTAAAACTTTCTAGATTTGTTTTGGAAGAGTTTTGTTTTGACACAGAAGGGGTAACAGTAGATGGTGGAAGCTGAGAGTTTTTAGCAGCTATAGTGCTATAGTATAGGTATAGAAAGGGGAGCTGGAAGGCAGGTGAAGTTCAGTTTTTTTATTTTAAAAAATATGATTTATGAAATATATATTTTATAAATTATGTTTTTGCACAGTGACATCCTGGCTCTGGCTAAATCTACATCTGTCCACTGCAGAGGCTAATAACCACAACCTGGAGGAGGAACTATAAATGTATAAAAGTATATAACCTTATAACATTTAGCTACAGTAGATTTTAGTCTTCACTCACCCACTATGCTTGTAAAACATTTTAGGCCATATATGCTAGTAAAAGAGTTGCAATGCAGAGCCCTGCATAGGCTACATAGCTGTAGGCCCTATTCACCAATGGTTTTTACAAATGTTTAATTCTCCCAAACAGTTTTAGTTTTAATTTTTATTTCAGTTAACTAAAGTGTTATTCACACCCAGTGCTACTTTAGTTGTACTAAAAAAAGTTATATTGGTTCAGTTTTAGTCTACAATCATCTCGCTAACTGTAGTTACTTTTATTTTGAAAGTGTTTCCGGTTACATTCGCTTCCAAAAAAGGAATGGACCACGTAACTTCCGTTTTTGGTTTATAAACTAAAAACGAATTGACAAAAGTTCAAAGACTCACTCTCTCATTCTTTGTTCAAAAGGAATAACGATAAAATTATCTCAAAAAAACGAAAAACGGGCAGTTTTTAATTGGTTTTTCGTTTTTTGATTCTTACACCAAAAACGGTTATTTGGTTTTTCTATTTGAAACAAAAAACAAAAAACGGTATTTTCGTTTC
This sequence comes from Pimephales promelas, assembly GCF_988280905.1. Lineage (NCBI taxonomy): Eukaryota > Metazoa > Chordata > Actinopteri > Cypriniformes > Leuciscidae > Pimephales > Pimephales promelas. Next base: position 7,322,513 of record NC_142784.1, on the reverse strand, counting down.
ATGATTACAAACTAATTACAGATTATCCAGAGATCCCCTGACCGTTCTCAGTCCACCAATAATCCAACGAAGTTTAAAACTTCGAGTAGTATGAAGCTGCAGACTCGGAGACCTGCATCTAGAGTCCCCCTGCACCTAGAGTCCCGCATTCTCAGACCCCTCGTTTTTCGAGACAGCGCCTCCTATCAAATTGTATCGGATAACATGTGAAGAACTTAAGCCAAAAAGTGAGTAGGCTACCTATCTTCAATTTTATTTAGCGAATCGTAGTAGCCTCGTTTGATTTATTTTTTTATAAAACTAATTTAGCTCGTCGATACAACATTATGAATAGTCCATTTAATATTTGTAAAGATAGTTTGTAACAAGATTTGAGCCGTTAATGTATGTTTTTTTCACCCTCTTCCCCCCGAAAATATTTTGATGGCTAGCGTTAGCCTTTATCCTTGGACTTTTTGTAGATATGTCATAAGTGCTGCAGTTATTTTCACTGGCCATTTGTGCCCCCATATATTTCAAACCCACAAAGTTGTCCAAAGTTCAAAAACATCTCAAGGGACATTTCAACAGAGCAATGTAACATTTGCAAACAACTTTTTTCTTTTTCTTTCTTTTCTTTCTTTTTTTTTTTTTTTTTGAAACATCATAAGACATGTGCTATCGGGCCTATACTGTTGTAGGTTATTCCAGGGTACACCATCAATCGATGGAGTTACCCCTAACCCAGCAACATATCATTTTATGATTATGCAAAGCGACTTGAGTTTTTTTAATGCAATGGAAGACGAAAAGTAGTCACGAACACAGTTTTTTCTTCCTTTTTTCTTTACAGCAAGATGATGTTTAGGTTATCATTAAATAAAGTACAGAATTGTTTATTATTGGTGTTTTGTCTATTCTGATTTGTTTTGCTTCGCATTCAAAATATCATAAAACAGATTTTGTAATGTTAGCATCATAATGTTAATTAGACTATTATAGGTTGAACTGAAAGAAAAATTGGAATTTGAATAAAACAAATATAAAAAAACATTGTAGCAATATAATATCGTATACTATTTTTCAGAAGATAGATCTGTAATTGTATCCTTCCATCTGTTACAATGAGTTTTTTTTTTTTGGCACATGCATTAAGCAGGTAACGCAAATATTTATTGGATAATTTATTTGGAGACTGTTAATATTGCATCCTGTTGTTTTTTAATTGCATTTGGATAACCGTACGCTGGACTCTGTGTGCGGGTGTTATTCGATCTGTTGAACAGCAGGAGGCGCTGTGTTCGAAAAACGAGGGGTCTGAGAATGCGGGACTCTCGGTGGGGGACTGTAGATGCAGGCTCCGAGTCTGGGCAGTTCAAAACGATTACAAAAACATACCAGTAGGTGTCGCACTGTGTCTGCTGTGTGCGATCATGGAGATATTGATTTATGTTCTGTAATAAAAACTTTCCATTATAACTGTGCTTTCACAAATCATGTGTTTTAGCACTGCTGCTTAAGGCCTACTCTTAGGCCTACAGTAGCCTACTCACCAAAATAAGCTCTTTCTCCTCATGTTTGGCATATTTGATCATGTAGCCATACAGTATCATGATTTGGCAATTATTAAATAATAAAACAGTAGATCAACATGAAAATCACCGCAGGGGTCTGTGATATTTAGAACAAGAATCTGGTGGATTTTTCTAAAAAAATGAGTTTATTATGTTTTTTTTTTTTAAGTCTGCCGACACCAAGGCATACACCTTGAGCCTACGCAACTTCGTGTCCCAGCTAGCATGAACAATCAGCCCGAGCTCGGCTGCCCCGCGGCGTCTGCGGCTACGTGTTAACCGGGCCGATTGTGGCCGGCAGCTCGCTCTGGAACATGCATTTTTGTTACGGCTGTAAAACACTGGGCCGACTCCACCATAAAAACCGGCTCCAGCTGTATGATCTAGACCACTTATTGACTCGGCTTAGGTTAAATCAAGGATGGTTTAATAAGCAATAGCCTAATAACATTAAAAACATATAGGGCCTATTAAAATTGACGTAAATTCCTGACCGTATCAGATAATGTTAGATGTGGTAGTTATATGCGGTAAATAATAATTAAATAGTGTTGTTTTGCACAGAGGATTCTTTAATATACCAAAGCGAAAATATTTAGTTGTCATGAAAATTCTTTACATTTATGTATTTTAAACATGCATTCGCGTTTAAGCGGACAATATAGCAATATAGCTATGTTTAAGCGTAAATGGCGCGACCATGGGCGCGAACTTCTCCGAAGAACAGATTGCGTGACAGCGGTAGGCAGCTTTGAAAAGCTGTCTATGGAAAAATCTACAGAAAAGTTTGGGCCCATGGTGGGACTATCATTGGATACCACCAGATGAATTTTGTTTTTAGCACCTCATATTCATTGTATAATAGTCTTCTTTTAAATGTGTACCTTGAAATATTTTACATTCCAGATTGATTATAAAGGCCAGATGTTGTCAGCAATATTGGCAATGAGCAGAATAACCTATACTTAACAACTGCCATCATTATTTGATACAAGACCAATTGAGAACATAAGTTTTGATAATATTTATTGAATATAATTTATGGAATTCTACTTTAAAATAGCCTACTTTTTTCAGATAAAGTTCATGCAGCGTAGTGATGCACTTCTCCATCATCTATTGTGATATCTGTCATTGCACAGTCCAAATGATACACTGAGCTGCAGTCAGAGGGACTGTAAGCAAACAGAAGTTTAATGCATATGCTGATTAAGACACATAAGGCTAGGTGTAGGCTACAGACACATTCTCATTTCTTAATTTTATGCCATTCTAAAACAATTTTATGTTAATATTTAAGCTTTGAAATATAAAGACAGTGCTGTAAGTCTGATCATAAGTAAGGACATTAAATTATGGACATGACTGTTCAAAAGTTACTGGAAACATTTTGTTGCAGTTATTGCTGATGTAATCAGCGTTGACAGGCTGTTTTTTTGTAATGTAATTATGTTTTTGTTATTTTTATTTATTTATTTATTTATTTTATTTATATAGCGCTTTTCACAACACATTGTATCAAAGCAGCTTCACAGTGATAACATGAAAGTAGTACAACACAGATCAATAATATTGCTAAACACTAAATAACCCCAACTGAGCAAGCCAAAAGCAAGGCGACAGTGGCAAGGAACCAAAACTCCATCAGATTGGATGGAGAAAAAACCTTGGGAGAACCCAGGCTCAGTCGGGGGCCAGTTCTCCTCTGGCTTAATCATCTTGTTTATATATAAATATTAAATATAAATATTGTTTATGTATAAAACGGCGCCATAACATATCGCAGGCGTTCGTGTCTATATGGCACGAATGTCATTTCTCGTGGCATTTATACGCCAAAAACAGTTTTTGCGTGTATTTGGCACGCGATTTTCGCGTACATATGATACGCACTTTTTTGCGTATAATACGCACGAACTCCCCACCCCCCTCCCCCCTAAACCTAACCCGGGGTTTTTTAGTGCGTACCATATACACGAAAAAAACACTTTTGGCGTATAAATGCCACGAGAAATGACACTCGTGGTATAGATACGCATCTTCATGAGACTGTGTTGTCTCTTCACAGGCGTTGGTTTTCTCATCACAGGCGTTGGGGCATCCGAAATCCCCGTGAGAGGCTGGAGACAAAACGTCTCGGTTACGTATGTAACCCTCGTTCCCTGAGTAGGGAACGGAGACGTTACGTCAGAAGTGACGGAGATTGGGGGTTTCGCATAGAAAGCCAATCCTCTTCGAGTATTTAAACACGAGCCAATGGCATGCAATGCCTTGGGGCTGCGGAAATTTGCATAGCGTACTCCGCCCTACTCCGTGAGTATAAAAGGAGGAAGTGAACGCAACCGCAGTATGTCTTCGCTGAGGAGCCAAGACTGAACTCGGCATCTACCCAGCGATACAGCAGAAGTGGCAGGGAGACGTAACGTCTCCGTTCCCTACTCAGGGAACGAGGGTTACATACGTAACCGAGACGTTCCCTTTCGTAGTCACTTCGAGTTACGTCAGAAGTGACGGAGATTGGGGGTCTGTGCCATCACGCCAACTTCAGGCTGTCTTCCAGTGCCCTGCGAAAGTCTGAATCCCCGAGCCTTACCTGTTTTCCTTAGGGGATCCGACTTAACACAGGATTACCAAGGTACACTGGGAAACATATCCCGAAGGGGACATGCTACCAGCTGCCTACCGAAGGGAGGACTTACGAATACACATATGGCCACATAGGAACACATATGGAATCACTGGAGCACCAACCGCAGGTGGCTACTAATTTCAGCTCCAGGGGTGGCAGATGGCTTGCCAAGGGAAGACACATGCTCAGAGAGGCTTACAGTGGATAATACACATGAGACGGTTACCAAGGGGGAACCGTACGCATGGAGGCACCTAGCCAGCATCCAGAGCCACAGCAGTGGTGCCCGCATCGTCGGTGCTGGAGGACTCAAGGCTTCAATGGAAGAACTGAGGAAATATCGCACTTATCCAGTCCGGGGAGTGGAGTGGCGAGCAAGCGAAGACACCTGAGCGGATCCAGAACTGGCCGAAACGAGTACGTGAGAGGATACCGGCTCAATTCGCAGATTATAGAATCTGGCGAAGGTGTTGGGTGTCGCCCAGCCTGCAGCTCTGCAGATGTCTGTTAGCGAGGCGCCGTGCGCTAAAGCCCAAGAGGAGGCCACACTCCGAGTGGAATGGGCCGTCACACCAAGGGGGCACGGAAGGCCTTGCTGCTGGTAAGACAAAGCAATGGCATCCACAATCCAGTGGGACAGCCGTTGCTTTGAGAGAGCTCTTCCCTTCTGGCTCCCTCCATGACAGACAAAGAGCTGGTCTGAGGTCCTGAAACACTGCGTTCTGTCGACATAGGTGCGGAGAGCACGTACCGGACAGAGCAGTGCCAAGGCTGGGTCTGCCTCCTCCGGGGGCAGCGCTTGCAGGTTCACCACCTGGTCCCGGAAGGGAGTGGTGGGAACCTTGGGCACATATCCAGGCCGGGGTCTCAGGATCACGTGAGAGTAAGCCGGCCCGAACTCCAGGCACGCTTCGTCAACGGAGAATGCGTGCAGGTCCCCCACCCTCTTGATGGAGGCCAATGCAACCAGGAGCGCTGTCTTCATGGACAGAAACTTTAACTCTACCGATTGCAAAGGCTCAAAGGGATGCCTCTGCAGAGCACTTAAAACTACCGAGAGGTCCCAAGAGGGTACGAGGGGAGGACGAGGCGGATGCAGCCTCCTCGCTCCCCTCAGGAACCTGATGACCAGGTCGTGCTTCCCTAAGGACTTACCTTCCACTGCTTCATGAGAAGCGGCAATGGCCGCGACGTAAACCTTAAGGGTGGAGGGCGACAGCCTGCGCTCCAACCCTTCTTGCAGGAAGGAAAGCACGACACTGATCGAACATCTCCGGGGGTCTTCTCCGCGAGAAGAGCACCAATTGACGAAGAGGTTCCACTTCAACGCATAAAGGTGTCTCGTGGACGACGCTCTTGCGGAAGTGATGGTTGCCGCCACCGCAGGTGGCAGCGAACTCAAACCTGCCTCGTCCCGTCCAGGAGCCACACGTGCAGCCTCCAAAGATCGGGACGAGGGTGCCACAGAGTGCCCCGTCTCTGAGAGAGTAGGTCTGGTCTCAGAGGAATAGGCCAAGGAGGTGCTGTCGCGAGGAGCATGAGATCGGAGAACCACGTCTTGGTGGGCCAGTAGGGGGCTACCAGCAAGACCTGCTCCTCGTCCTCCTTGATCTTGCACAACACCCGTGCAAGGAGGCTCACTGGGGGAAACGCATACTTGCGTGGGCCCCGTGGCCAGCTGTGCGCCAGCGCATCCGAGCCGAGAGTGCCGCGGGTCAGAGAATAAAACTGGGCGCAGTGGGACGAGTCCCGAGAGGCGAACAGGTCTATCTGTGCCTCCCCGAACTCGTCCCAAATCAGCTGGACCGACTGGGGATGGAGTCGCCACTCGCCGGAGATGGGGCGGACCCGGGACAGCTCGTCGGCTGCCCAGTTCCGGTCTCCAGGAATGTAAACTGCACGAAGGGACCTCAGGTGCTTCTGACTCCATATCAAGAGGTGGCGGGCGAGCTGCGACAACTGGCGTGAGCGTAGACCCCCCTGGTGGTTGATGTACGCTACTGCCGTAGTGTTGTCTGAGCGGACAAGCACATGCTGGCCCTTGAGCAACGCTCGGAAGCGGCGAAGGGCGAGCCGTACTGCCAACAGCTCGAGGCAATTGATGTGCATGAGGCGCTGGGCTCCTGTCCAGGAACCGGCGGCTGCATGCCCATTGCACATGGCACCCCAACCCGTGGTAGATGCATCCGTGGAGACAACGAGATGCCTGGAAACTCGCTGAATAGGGACGCCGGTCCGTAAAAAGCTGAGGTTCGACCACGGGAAGAAGGTTCGGCGGCACGCTGGAGTTACTGGAACTCGGAGCGAGCCGCGATGCCATGCCCACCTCGGGACTCGATCGCGAAGCCACAGCTGAAGCGGTCTCATATGAAGCAAACCGAGCGGCGTTGCCGCGGCCGCGGATGCCATATGCCCCAGGAGCCTCTGAAATAGTTTCAGTGGAACCGCACTCTTGCCCTCGAACTGTCGAAGACAAGTCAGCAGTGAGTGCGCGCGCTCGTTCGTGAGCTGCGCGGACATGGCGACCGAGTCTATCTCCATGCCGAGAAAAGAGATCCTCTGCACGGGGCAAAGTTTGCTCTTCTCCCGGTTGACCCGAAGGCCCAAACGGGCTAGGTGCCGGAGCACCAAGTCTCTGTGTTCGCAAAGCTGAGCTCGAGAGTGTGCTAGTATCAGCCAGTCGTCGAGATAATTCAGGATGCGAACCCCGTGTTCGCGAAGGGGAACAAGGGCTGCCTCGACGATCTTCGTGAAGACGCGAGGGGACAGAGCTAACCCGAATGGGAGAACGGCGTACTGATATGCCTGGCCCTCGAAGGCAAACCGAAGAAACGGTCTGTGTCGAGGTAAGATGGACACATGGAAGTACGCGTCCTTCAGGTCGATCGCTGCAAACCAATCCTGATACCGAACACATTCGAAAATGCGTTTGGCCGTGAGCATTTTGAACGGTAGTCGATGGAGAGAACGGTTCAAAATGCGCAGGTCCAGGATCGGTCGTAACCCACCGGTCTTCTTGGGGACAATGAAGTAGGGGCTGTAAAACCCGGACTTCACCTCGGCTGGAGGGACCGTCTCGATTGCACCCTTCGCCAGCAGGGTCGCAATCTCCGCTCTCAGGACTGGGGCATTGCCACCAACTATCGTGGAGCGAACTCCCCTGAAGCGGGGAGGAGACCGTGCGAACTGAATCGCGTAGCCGAATCTGATCGTTCTGACGACCCAGCGGGATATCCCGGGAAGCGCTAGCCAGGCTTCCAGGAAATGAGCCAACGGGGTCATGCGAACCACAGACGTCCCCCCGGAGGGGCAGCGGTGCGGGTCGACTGGCACGCGTGCAGGGGTTACCCCGCTCGGATGCGTCGAAGCCCGCTCCCCGACAGAAGGGACCAGGGAAAGCGGAGCGTTCCACGGGGGTCTGTTCTGCCGGGGGTCTGGCGACAGAGGGGGAAGGGATTGGTGTAGCCCGGGGACGACACACGCACCCTTCCGCGCCCTCAGAGACAGAGAGGAGTGTGTGGGCTGACGCACGGGGGCATCGAGCGCACCCACTCCAGTCTGTGAGCTCAGTGAGGATGTCAAGTCTTTCTTTAACCAGTTCAGGGTGCTGCTCACCCGTGGGTGAGCAGCGGGGAGCTGAGAACAAAAGATTCTCCCCCGGCCCTCCACCGGGGGAAGGAGGGGGCCTGCTACCGCCTCCTGAGAAAGACTCGAGATCGTCACTGAGCGGCCCGTGTCAGGATCTTCGCTTGGCCTGGCGTTTAGCGGGGCGAGCGGCCTGAGGGGGCTGAGACGCCGGCCTGCGGCCTCCTCGACGCCGGGGCCCGGGTGAAGGCTGCTGCTGGGGCCGGGCGGGAGGGAGGGGAGCCGCAGGGGGGCGTCCTCGGCGGCGAGCAGAGGGAGGCACCTGCGCCGATGACTGGGTGGAGGCAGCAGCTGGTCGTCGGGGCAGGATGTGTTTAATGGCCTCCGTCTGCTTCTGGGCGGTGGAGAACTGCTGGGCGAAGTCCTCGACCGCACCGCCGAAAAGGCCAACCTGGGAGAGCGGAGCGTCGAGCAGACGAGTCCGCTCAGCGCTCCGCGTGTCCGCCAGGTTGAGCCAGAGATGGCGCTCCTGAACCACCGAAGTGGCCATCACCTGACCGACGGCGCGAGCGGCCACTTTCGTTGCCCGGAGAGCAAGGTCAGTGGCGGACCGCAGATCTTTAAATGCCGTCGAGTCAGTCCCGCCCTCGTGCATGTCTCTGAGCATCTTCGCTTGGAAGACCTGCAAAGTGCTCATGGCATGCAAAGCGGAAGCCGCCTGTCCCGCCGCTCTATAGGCTCGCGCCGCCATAGCAGACGAGAACCCACAGGCTTTGGATGGGTGCTTAGGAGGACCACGGGTGGAGGCGCTCTGTGGACACAGCTGCATCGCAACAGAGCGCTCCACCGGGGGCATCCCAGTGTACCCACGGGCGGCCCCACCGTCGAGGGGGGGAAAGGCGGGGGAGAGATCGCGCTCTCGAGTGGACAAAGGAGCCCCCCAAGAGCGCGATAACTCCGCATGCAGCTCGGGGAAAAAAGGTATTGGAGTTGGCCGTGGCCTTGCGGCGGCAGCTTTGTCCAGATACCAGTTATCCATCCGCGAGAGATCGGGGCAGGATGGAGGTTTCCATTCTAGCCCGATACTCCCAGCGGCTCGAGACAGCATGGCCGTCAGCTCGGGATCTGACACGGGCAACGCTGGCACTCCCGAAGGGGGCAACGCAGCCGCATCTTCCTCTCCCGAGGACTCAAGCCCGCCTAGTGATGCTGTGATAGACATCACATCATCATCTGGAGCGCTGCTCGAAGCAGCCGGTGCCGCCGAAGAGACAACCGACCGAGTCGCGCTAGCGCTCGCTGGCTCACGCACTGAGGCGGGAGGTGTGGCCCGAGGAATCGTCGGGGCTTTATCCCACACCGTCACCGTTAGATCGCCGGGTCCCCGAGTCGACGGGCCCCCTTCCGTGAAGGAAGCCGATCGAGTAGGGGGGACCGGGGCTCTCACTCTAGTGAGATCATTGAGCCTCGACCTCAGTGTGGAGATGGTCATGCTCCCACAGAAGGAACATGAGTCATCCACGAACGCCGCTGCTGCATGCTGAATGCCCAGGCATACAAAGCAGCGTTCGTGACCATCAGATGACGACAGAAATCTACCACATCCAGAAGGGCACGGGCGAACCATCTTTAAAAAGACGTGCCGCGTGCAGCTCTTTCACTTTCACTTTTATGAGAAAGGAGAAATTCACTCTTTCAGCGCTGAAGCTGCCAGGGAGAAGTGCAAAGTCTGGCAGACCACTGCTCAGATCGCAGGCAATGCAAAATCTCGCTGGGTACCGCCGTCACACCAACACTGAAGAGGACGCTCGTTCTCGAAGAGTCTTGAATCAGCTTTTAGGAGTGAAGAGGTTCTCTTGGCTCCGAAGCGAAAACATACTGCGGTTGCGTTCACTTCCTCCTTTTATACTCACGGAGTAGGGCGGAGTACGCTATGCAAATTTCCGCAGCCCCAAGGCATTGCATGCCATTGGCTCGTGTTTAAATACTCGAAGAGGATTGGCTTTCTATGCGAAACCCCCAATCTCCGTCACTTCTGACGTAACTCGAAGTGACTACGAAAGGGAACTGGACCTGACGAACGCCATTTTTCTCGGGACAAGCGTCCCGAGATAACAGCAGAAAGGCAGATGGGAAATAATTAGCATAGCTGATGTTCATAATGATTTCCATTATACGGGAGTCGGTGTTAGAAACCACTATCTCACAAACTCTCCGTAACCTGAACTTCTTTTGAGGACCTTGTAAAATCTTCTTACCTTAGGGCTTAACAAATATTCTGCAGCCATTGATTGTACATCCAATGCCTTTGAAAGCATGAATGTGCTATATAAAGTTTTAAGATGGATTCTCTTCACTTGCATGACACTATAAAGAGTTGTGTATTTTATACACACTGGAATGTGTATAGAGAAGAAAGATTCACACAGCACACTTGTAAATCATTCTTTTGGCCAGATGGCCTACATTAGGACATTTCTGATGTGAGTTTGTTGTCTGAGCTGCTAAAAAGCTGATAGCAGTGTTAGAATCGAATCAGGTTAAAACAGAAGCAGGTTTAAATCTGGGCTGGATAAATGATGATGATGATGATGATAACTAGGCAAATAAAATCAAAAACCAAATAAAATGAACAACAATAAATATAACTGTATCAGTAGTCTTGATTTTAAACAGTTACCATACCATACAGTCAGTCATTTAAATACTGCCACCTGCTGGTAGAAACAGTGGTCCATTACGGTGGGAAACCACATTAAATATAATTATATAATATAGCGCTAACAGTAACAACTCTGCACAGACAATATGTTCTTAGGTTAACCTATATTACCAACTGTATTGAGCAAAACAATGCACTCATTAAACGTGACTGGTGATGTCTGGATAGGCATGATATTAAATAGCTGTAATAAACTACTGTTGCTAACATATTTATTCCGGTCCAGGTTTCTATTTATTCAATGATTTTTCTTCTTCTAACGTGACTCTGGTATAACGTTAGTGCTGCATATTATGACCGTTCTAAAAGCTTGGCTTTTATTTTGATAGGCCATATTTAATATTACTTCCGGGTCACGTGACCAACCTGGTCACGACCAAACGTACACGGACATCCGGGCCACGTGACCAACCTGTCCGTGTTTTAATGCGTAGAAATATACATGTATATGTCTATGGTTTTAACCCTCAGGTGTTCTTCGGTCATTTCTGACCGAAAAATGTTCTGTTTTGAAATTTTAAAAATCACAGCTTCATCGGAATGTTACGAAACTTGGTGACTTTTATGGCATTGGGTCTATGCATTGGGTATGTGAACATAAAAAAAAATTTAGGTCATGATCCGAGCAGGCTAAGTGGTCGTAAAAAAAATAGTCACACTTGTGCTCTTCCAACCCGATCTCACGACCAAGTCGTACGAATTCGACGAATGATTAAAAAGTGGCTAATTCGTAACAATTCATACGACCTCACTCGTACGAATTAATACGATTTTGCTAAATCGTACATATTTTACGAATTGGCCAATTCGTATGAATTCATACGAATGACCTACCCCTTACCCCGCCCCTAAACTTAACCATCACGTGGGTTTAGACAAATCGTACGAATTAGTACGAGTGAGGTCGTACGAATTAGTACGAATTAGACACTTTTTAATCATGCGTCAAATTCGTACGAATTGGTCGTGAGATAGTGTTGGCTCTTCGGTCAAAAATGACCGACCATAGGAAATGAATGGGAAATTGACAAAAACACAAAAACTTTGAGAATTTTTGTGTGTACAATCTACAAATCGGCCACGATGCAGAAAAAAAAGTGCTCAGAATTGAAGGGGTGACACTGTAAAACATCAAGAGTGCAAAACAGACATACCCACCCCTACGCACACACATACACACACACTTTTATACACAAAAACACCAATAAATTGTGATTAAAGAAATCTGTTTTGAATATTTAAAAATCACAGCTTCTTCAGAAAATTACGAAACTTGGTGACTTTTATGGCATTGGGTATGTGAACACACTAAAAATTGAGGTCATGATTCGAGCAATTTAAGTGGTCGTAAAAAAATGAGTCACACTTTTGCTCTTCTGTCAAAAATGACAACCCATAAGAAATGAATGGGAAATTGATAGAAAAAAAAAATTCTCTGAATTTTTGTATGTACAATCTACAAATCGGCCACAATTCTAAAAAATTGTGACACTCTACAACATCTAGAGTGCAAAACAGACACACCCACCAACACACACACACATACAAACACACTTTTATACACATACACACTAATACATTTTGATTACAAAAAGTATGTTTTGAATTTTTAAAAATCACAGCTTCATCGCGATGTTACGAAACTTGGTGACTTTTATGGCATTATGTATGTGAACACACAAAAAAATTGAGGTCATGATCTGAGCATGCTAAGTGGTCTTAAAAAAAATAGTCACACTTGTGGTCTTTGGTCAAAAATGACCCCATAGGAAATGAATGGGAAATTGCAAAAAAAAAGAAAAAAAAATTGTGAATATTTGTTTTTTGTCATTTTTTTAATAAGAAATAATTTTTGAGATTGTTTTAACTATATATACAAATCCACCACCAACAACAACAAAAATGTGCAACCATAAATATTGCATAAATATTAATAAATTCATTTAAATTGTCTCAAAATACTAAATTAAAAATAATAAATATTATAGAACAAAAATGGTCAGGGGATCTCTGGATAATCCGTAATTCGTTTGTAATTATAAAACGAAAATACCGTTTTTCTGTTTTTTGTTTCAAATGGAAAGACCAAATAACCGTTATGGTGTTCAGAATCAAAAAACGAAAAACCAATTAAAAACTGCCCTTTTTTCGTTTTTTGAAGATCATTTTATCGTTATTCGTTTTTGAACAAAGAATGAAGTGAGTCTTTGAACTTCTGTCAATTCGTTTTTCGTTTATAAACCAAAAACGGAAGTCACGTGGTCCATTCCTTTTTTGGAAGCGAATGTAACCGGAAACACTTTCAAAATAAAAGTAACTACATTTAGCGAGATGATTGTAGACTAACACTGAACTAATATAACTTTTAACTTTTAAATAACACTTTAGTTAACTGAAATAAAAATTAAAACTAATAAAATAATAATTCTGGCTGTTAGGGAGAATTAAACATTTGTAAAAACCATTGGTGATTAGGGCCTACATCTATGTAGGCTATGCTATGAGCAGGGCTCTGCATTGCAACTCTTTCACTAGCATATATGGCCTAAAATGTTTTACAAGCTTAGTGGGTGAGTGACGACTAAAATCTACTGTAGCTAAATGTTATAAGGCTATATACTTTTATACATTTATAGTTCCTCCTCCAGGTTGTGGTTATTAGCCTCTGCAGTGGACAGATGTAGATTTAGCCAGAGCCAGGATGTCACTGTGCAAAAACATAATTTATAAAATATATATTTCATAAATCATATTTTTTTTTTAAATAAAAAACTGAACTTCACCTGCCTTCCAGCTCCCCTTTTTGTACCTATACTATAGTACTACTGTATAGCTGCTAAAAACTCTCAGCTTCCACCATCTACCCCTTCTGTGTCAAAACAAAACACTTCCAAAACAAATCTAGAAAGTTTTAAAACTTTTTATTTTTCCTTTGCATTTTTCTCCAGTGTAATATTATTATGTTAGTTAAGTAGATTAAGTATTTTTAACCCTTGTGCATCAATTATATTGAGGTCCGTATAATTGATTGACAAAAATGTCTGTATCAAAAAAACTGTCATAAAAATGTGAAGCTTGAAGCACAGACTTAAGTTGGTATCATTTTAAAGAAGACCCATGGCAGATTATTGCTGAAGTAAACTAAAGCTTAATTAAAATAATAACTAAATCCAAAAAAAAGTTATATAGGTAGCCTATAAGTTTATTAAAATTATTTATTAAAAAATATGATTTATAAAATACATATTTTATAAATCAGGTTGAACTCTAAAACTGCAAGAAAATCAAAGCCATGCATCTGAATAGTTTGTGTTCCAAATTTGAGTTGGATAGGCCTATCTCAAAAAAAAAAAAAGAGATTTCGGTAAGGGTTTGTTTGGGTGCAGTAACAGATTTTCCCCATTGGGTGCCAGCAAAACTCCACTGGTGCACACAGTGATTGGATTTTAGATTTGCAAATTAGTTTTTCTCTTTCAAATATTACAAGTACACAAACACATATACACACACAAAAAAAATTTATTACACACATACAAACCACACTCTGACATCCACCCACACAATTATTGTTTATAAGCAGAAAACAGGAATAAAGCAATATTTGTTTTATAGGCCAAACCTGGACAACTGGCACCATCTGGTAAAAAAAAAAAAAGAAAAAAATAGTATTAAAATTTTGGAGCCTTGCCAACAGAATAAAACAAAGAAAATATCTTAACAAAGATTGCATCATTTTATAGTTACTGTAAATGGCCCTGGGATTAAAAATTGCGGTTTCAATGGGTTTCAATGGGGACATTTTTGTCCAAAAGGCGCTGATAGGGAGTGTTTTTTGTACCTAATGGAAAATTGTTATTATTTTTTTAAGAAAATCGCGGTCAAATAGTAAAATTTCATAAAAATACACACCTGTGCCAAATTAGCATTAACACAGGTAAAGTGATAAAAAAAACACTGAAAAGCACAAAAATGTCCAAGTATGCACAAGGGTTAATGCAGCTTGTAGTTCTCATTAGTCATGTAGACCTACTTGTGTGTGAAACCCAGCATTACTCGGTCAAAAATGAGCTGGGACTTTCAGATCTTTTAGCGCTTTTGGGGGGTTTAATTCTCTTTGACGAACCACCGGGTAAAGGCAGTGCTCTGTACTTGTTTTGGTACTTGTGTAAAGTAAAATAAAAGTGTTTAGTTTTTTACTTTTAGTTTTTTAGCATTTAGTTTTTCTCCCTGGTACTCGTGTCAGGGCCTCCCCAATACCTGTCCTGGAGGATGTGAGCCTGTGCACTGTGTGCAGGGTTTAAGGACTGATGATAGTGGCAGGACTGGCCCCTTCACCTACCGTCACTCTCTCTTCAAATAAATACTGGACAGGCAGGACAAAGCAGAACACCACTCCTTCCTCTGGCACCATAGGGCCTTGTTGTCACTTTCAGATATGTATGGTTTAAGTTAAGACACATCTTTGTGGATTTTGTGGCACTACTTTTGTGGAATTGGATGATGTCAGCTTATGACTTTACAGTTTTTCTCAATTGTTTACACACAAATTCTGGTACTTGAGACACATTGACCACAACATATAACTTATTCGCCAACCCCCTGAAACAATTCTGCTGAACTACAAGCACAATTCCTGCTTTACACTCAAATTGCAGTTCTAAAACACACTTTTTTCAAAGCACTACACACAAATTCTCTGCATTTGGCACAATTTTCATCCAGAAAATCTCTTGTTTTCACGAGGAAAACACTGCCATTCAAATATTCACACTGACTCATCACATGGGCAAACACCCGCCACACAGTTTTAGAATTAGCAATCAGAGCTTTGGCATACAAGACTGAAACAGAAGAGAGGATGCAGCATATTTATTTATTTATTTGTTTTTTTTTTTACTGTAACTGTATAGAGTACATTTTTCTGTTGTGTTGACCACTGTGTGTAGACCACTGTATGTGCAAATTTGTGTTGCTGGGATGTACGAAATGTGCGATCTATCTCCCTTTGTTTTTGTGGGAAAAATAAAATATATTTGTTACCGTGTATTTGTGTGTACTGGGTATAAAAACAATATTCTCAAATATTTTACAACACACTTATGTATGTAATGTCTGTAGTAAGTGTAACACTGAACAAAAAAAAGGCCTAAGTCATTATGATGAATGGAGAAGAAGTGTTTTCCATTGATCATAGTGTTTTACATTGAGCACATCAGTGTTCAACTGGTTCTTATAAATGTCTATTCATATAATGGTTTGTGTGTGTCATTTGAAAACAAAATAACATTTTGAGAATATATAACATTGTTTTGAATGTAAAGTTTCATTTTGCACTAGAACTGAGGGGTTTTGCCCATTGTGTGTGTTTTTAGATTTGTGTGTAGAGTTCAGAGAGTATGAGGCACGCTTGCAGGAAATGTGTGTAAACAATCGAGAAAAACTGTACAATGTACAAATGTACATCATAATGTACTACGGTACAGTGAAGCATGGCTCTGCATTGCAACTCTTTCACTTGCACACACAACCAACACCACACTTTATGTAAACAAGATTGGAGAGCATTATTTATTATCTTTAACTTCAGTAAAGCAGATGTAAAACACTACAAGGGGAATGTGTTGCTCTCAGGAGGAGGCTGTATTTGCACACTGACATCCTGGCTCTGGCTAAATCTACATCTGTCCACTCGTCCATATTGTGGCTATAATAACCACAATCTGGATGAGGAACTATGTAAGTGTAATATAACCTTTTAACATTTACAGTAGGTTTTAGTCTTCACTCACCCACTATGCTTGTAAAACATGTTAGGCCATATATGCTAGTGAAAGAGTTGCAATGCAGAGCCCAGCTCATAGCATAGGCTACATACAGTAGCTGTATTCACCAATGCTCTTAAATGTTTCATTCTCCCTAACAACCAGAGCTATTATTTTATTAGTTTTAATTTTTATTTTAGTTAACTAAATTGTTTTTTTACACCCAGTGCTACTTTAGTGTGTAAAAGTTATATTAGTTCAGTTTTAGTCTACCATCACGTCGCTATAGTTACTTTTATTTTGAAAGTGTTTCCGGTTACATTCGCTTCCAAAAAAGGAATGGACCACGTGACTTCCGTTTTTGGTTTATAAACGAAAAACGAATTGACAGAAGTACAAAGACTCACTTCATTCTTTGTTCAAAAAGGAATAACGATAAAATGATCCCCCCAAAACGAAAAACGGGCAGTTTTTAATTGGTTTTTCGTTTTTTGATTCTGACACCAAAAACGGTTATTTGGTTTTTCTATTTGAAACAAAAAACAAAAAAACGGTATTTTCGTTTCATAATTACAAACGAATAACGGATTATCCAGAGATCCCCTGACCCCCCACCCACAAGGGAAAATTCGATTATCAAGTGGTTTTTCTGATTTCTGTACAAGAACGGAAAACCAAATATCAAGTCATAATTTCGTTTCCCTTTCGTAGTCACTTCGAGTTACGTCAGAAGGGACGGAGATTGGGGGTTTCGCATAGAAAGCCAATCCTCTTCGAGTATTTAAAAATGAGCCAATGGCATGCAATGCCTTGGGGCTGCAGAAATTTGCATAGCGTACTCCGCCCTACTCCGTGAGTATAAAAGGAGGAAGTGAACGCAACCGCAGTATGTTTTCGCTTCGGAGCCAAGAGAACCTCTTCACTCCTGAAAGCCATTCTCACTGTTCAAGACTCTTCGAGACGAGCGTCCTCTTCAGTGTTGGTGTGACGGCGGTACCCAGCGAGATTCTGCATCGCCTGCGATCTGAGCAGTGGTCTGCCAGACTTTGCACTTCTCCCTGGTCGCCTTAGCGCTGAAAGAGTGAATTTCCTCCTCTCTGTAAAAGAGCTACACGCGGCACGTCTTTTTAAAGACGGTTCGCTCGTGTTCTTCTGGATGCGGTCGATTTCTGTCGTCATCTGATGGTCACGATCGCTGCTTTGTATGCCTGGGCATTCAGCATGCAGCAGCAGCGTTCGTGGATGATTCATGTTCCTTCTGTGGGAACATGACCATCTCTACACTGAGGTCGAGACTCAATGATCTCACTTGAGTGAGAGTCCCGGTCCCCCCCGCTCGATCGGTTTCCTCCATAGGGGGCCCGTCGACCCGGGGACCTGGTGATTTTACGGTGACGGTGTGGGACAAAGCCCCGACGATTTCTCGGGCCACATCTCCCGCCTCGGTGCGAGAGCCAGCGAGTGTTAGTTCGATTCAGTCGGCCGCTTCTTCGGTGGTACCGGCTGCTTCGGGCAGCGCTCCAGATGATGATGCGATGTCGATCACAGCATCACTAGGCGGGCTAGAGTCCTCGGGAGATGAGGATGCGGCTGCGTTGCCTCCTTCGGGAGTACCAGCCGCGTCGGATCCCAAGCTGACGGCCATGCTGTCTCGAGCCGCTGGGAGTATCGGGTTAGAATGGAACCCTCCATCCTACCCCGATCTCTCACGGATGGATAACTGGTTTTTGGACAAAGCTGCTGCCGCAAGGCCACGGCCAACTCCATTACCTTTTTTCCCCCGAGCTGCATGTGGAGTTATCGCGCTCTTGGGGGACTCCCCTGTCCACTCGAGAGCGCGATCTCTCCCCCGCCTTTCCCCCCCTCGAGGGTGGGGCCACCCGTGGGTGCACTGGGATGCCCCCGGTGGACCGCTCTGTTGCGATGGCTGTGTCCACAGAGCGCCTCCTCCCGTGGTCCTCCTAGGCACCCATCCAAAGCCTGTAGGTTCTCGTCTGCGATGGGCAGTGCCCTGAGTTGGTTAAAGAAAGGCTGGACTATCTCGACGACTGGCTGATACAGGCACACTCTCGAGCTCAGGTTTGCGAACACAGAGACCTGGTGCTCCGGCACCTAGCCCGTCTGGGCCTTCGGGTCAACCGGGAAAAGAGCAAACTTTGCCCCGTGCAGAGGATCTCTTTTCTCGGCATGGAGATAGACTCGGTCGCCATGTCCGCGCAGCTCACGAACGAGCGCGCGCACTCACTGCTGACTTGTCTTCAACAGTTCGAGGGCAAGAGTGAGGGCAAGTATGCGTTTCCCCAGTGAGCCTCCTTGCACGGGTGTTGTGCAAGATCAAGGAGGACGAGGAGCAGGCCTTGCTGGTAGCCCCCTACTGGCCCACCAAGACGTGGTTCTCCGAACTCTTGCTCCTCGCGACAGCACCTCCTTGGCCTATTCCTCTGAGACAAGATCTACTCACTCAGAGACGGGGCACTCCGTGGCACCCTCGTACTGATCCTGGAGACTACACATGTGGCTCCGGCATGGGACGGGGCAGGTTTAAGTTCGTTGCCACCTGCGGTGGCGGCAACCATCACTTCCGCTAGAGCGTCGTCCACGAGACACCTGTACGCGTTGAAGTGGAACCTCTTCGTCAGCTGGTGCTCTTCTCGCTGAGAAGACCCCCGGAGATGTTCGATCGGAGTCATGCTTCCTTCCTGCAAGAAGGGTTGGAGCGTAGGCTGTCGCCCTCCACCCTTTGGATTTATGTCGCGGCCATTGCCGCGTCTCATGAGGCAGTGAAAGGTAAGTCTATGGGAAGCATGACCTGGTCATCAGGTTCCTGAGGGGAGCGAGGGGGCTAAATCCCCTCCTTGATTTATGGACCAAATTTTCAGATCAAGTTTATGGACCAAGTTAATTTAATTAATAAACTAATTATATAAAACTATTGTCAATGCACTACAATTAAACTGGTTATATAATGCCTTTACTTATAAAAAATTTAAATAAAAACATATTTAAAACATACCAGGCTTAAGAAATGTATTTTCTTTTTCTGCAGGCCAGACACACAGCAGTGAAATGGTTAAGCCCCCTCCCCCTAAAAACACACACACACCCAGACAGGCAGAGGCAGAGACACAGAGATGTAGGCTCAGAGCGAGCATGACCACATTCAAATAAACATATCTGACTTTCTGTGGGTCCTAGCTAATGAGTGTCAATTAGAAAGTTGTCCGGCTTGAGGAGTACAATATACATACCGATTTTTGTAACTGTAGATAAAACTAACAACTCCACTTTTGTCAAAAGATGGCGCTACTGAGCCCTCACCACGCCCGTTTCTGAAACTTTGCACATGTCTACTGGCTAATAAATGTGATGTGTCTGATGAGTTTCATGCAATTTGAAGCATGCTAAGGGTCTCAAAAGCATCCTAAAAGAATGGTAAAGTTTGATGCGTTGCCACTGCAACAGTTTCAAAGATATTAAGAATCCATTCACAGGTCTACATCTGCCGTATGTTTACATTATACAGATGAAGTTTGAAGCAAATCGGGCAAATCCGGCTTCACCGGAAATACCGCCGTGCATAGAGCCCATTGCACGATACAAAAAATAAGCTCGATAATTTAATAATTAATTTTTCTAAAGCAATGAGACGTGAACATATAAGAATTTATCAAGATTTTTTTCTAAATGTGTGCTTCTTTGTTTGGACTACAAGCGCTCTTCATTCGTTTCATTCCTCAATAGAATAGTAAAAATGATCAGCTTCATTGCACCTAATTTATTTTTGTTTGTTTGTTTATTATTAGCCTATATATATATTTTTTTTTTTTGTTATCGCGCTGCTCCCCCGGGGAATACAGGCAACCGACGTCTAGAAAGGCCTACAATATAAAAGGCTTTATTGTTCTGGCCTAATAAATATATATTTGGTTGACTACTTTAGGTGTTTGCCAATGATTGTCTTGAAAGGCATCCTCAAAACTAGTGAGCAGGGGCCTGTTTCAGAAAGGAGGTTAAGTGAAAACTCTTAGTATGTTAACCCTGAAATGAGGGAAACACTGGGTTTTCCGTTTCAGAAAGGGGGGTATATCAAACCCAAGAAAGCAGAGTAAGTCAAGCCCGTTTCTGAAAGAGAGGTAACTTATACTCAGAGTTATTTTTTTATAAAAAATAAGATGTTAATCTTATTCATAATCAATTATTGAAGTTAGTTGATTACATATGTTTTATTGAACAAATGTTTAATTTATTTAACTGTCATTTTAACTGATGATAATAATAACCGTAATTTGATAATGCAGTTTATATATTTAATAATTGTTTAATACCATAAACCGTGATATTTTCTGAGAAGTTCTCATACTGTGAAACTCTCATACGTTACAACCCCACATGGGGGAGTCCCCCACCCCACCCCTGCTGTTAAACAAGTTACTCAGCAACTTTTACTCATGTTTTAAATTAACTACTTTTTACTTGAGTAGATTTTTAGGTTGGTATTTTTACTTTTACTTAAGTAAAAATGTATCAAAGTAATAGTAACCTACTTTAGGTTGAATAACATTCTTCCAGTTTCACCTCTTGATATTATAACAGCAAGTTACTCTAAAATAGTTATGAATTATTAACTACAAATGACATCTTCAGCGGTGTAGTTAGATTAATCTTCCAGTTTCTAGAGATAATTACTATCTCTAGAAAGTATTGGTCTACATATTACTAATTACTAAATCCTATAGACAACCTCAACCACTTGAACAATACAAGGAGGAGAAACAGGAAACTGCACTTTTAATTCTTTCAAATTAACAATATACAATTGCATGAATTATTCTTGAATTGATCAAAGTGTGTAGAGGGAGAAGGTTACATAAAAATTTACCTTTTAAAAATGTATGTTAAATCCACTATTGTTTTGTACTGAATTGGTCTATAGTTTATGCAGTAGCCTATTTAATGTAATTGCATCATATTTTATTTTAAATTACAGAAGAATTCAGAGTAATCCCTTTTTACTTGGTAATTAATTACACCCAACACCTCTTTTTGTCTGCGCTGTTGCCATGGTGACTCATAATATCTGTGCTCCATTGATAATGGCTTTTTATAGTTGTGGTGCACGCGCTTAACTCAGAGTCAGTCAACTCAGAGTTGATTGAACTAACTCATTTCAGCTGTTCTGTAACCGAAAACTCAAAGTTTCCCATCTCAGGGTAAGTCAACTCAGAGTTCAAGCTTTAACTTAGAGTTGGTTGAACCTCCTTATTGAAATGGGCCCCCCAGGAGTAGCCTATTAAGTAACCTATATATTGCGATGGAATGCAATATATAAACTATAAAGGGCCTTCACTCCATTCTGCCTTTTGTCTGATAAACACCGTGACAACTTCAATGCTTGAACATGTTTACATTTAGGCTATTTCAATAGATTTTTTCAGTCAGTGAAGCCAAATAATTGGGTGACAAATAGCATGCATATAGACTATTAATTTTATAGGCTAACAAACACAGTGTTTGGAAAATTCTTAATTTGAAAAACAATGAATGCATATCCTGCCAATCAGATTTAGGCCCACCCACAGGGGAAAATCAGAATATCAAGTGGTTTCTCTGTTCCCTTTCGAAGGGAACTCAACAATACGTCGAATGACGCAATGGGGAACGCCTCAGGCGTGACAGGTGTCTGAAATCAAATATCAACTCACAGTAATCAGGTTGACCGGCGACAGCCCGTGCATCATCAGCTTGAATGATGAGCGCGTCAATCTGGATGTATAAGAAGGGCGCCTTGAAACCATGACAACATCTTTTCGTCTTCAGGGACTGTTTGTCTGTGTGATAGTATCAACGATTAAGCGCGCAGAGACGTGGAGAAACACTTTGCGCGAGTGTGCCGACTTGTGTCTAGATATTTGACACCGGAGGATTCACACGATCTGTGCGTGTTCTGCCTGAGAGAAGAGCATTCGCGGGAAGCTCTCGAGGGAGTTTTTTCCGCGAACTGAGAGTTTTCCTTTCAGAACTCTCTGCTCTCGTCTGACCCACTTCTCGAGGGAAGTGGGCGCGGCATCTGAACCCCGCGGTTCCGGTTCCCGCTCGGGCTGAGGCTCAGTGGCGGTTGAGCTCGTGGAGCTTTCAGATGGAGCTGGCAGATTATCGGGAGAGGGGCGTTAACCTCGCGGATGATCTACCAGCTGACGAGGGTGAGTTACAGATTAACGCTGAACATCTAAGAAGAGAGAAAATGAGCGCTCTCTCTCTTTGGTGAATCTGTAACTGTTCTCTTCGGGCAGGGCAGGAGTTGGCTGTAATATGTAATATATATATATATATATATATATATATATATATATAGAAAAGGATGTCAGTTTGGTTGAGAGCGAACCATTTCAGCCCTCCTGCCCAGTGCACGCTGAGCTGGTTGACATTATGGGGCGCGCCACAGACAGATTGCAGTTGCAGTGGAGGCGCGTCTGGGAGGAACCCGCTCATGGTATTTTGGATGGCTGGTTCCTCCCCACCCATAAGCCACCAGCCCGGATGAGCCTTCCATTCCTTTCTAGAAAAAAAGCCGTCGGTGGCCACGGAGAGACATCTGTGGGAGCTCCCACATACTGTGGTTGCCGGGTTACAGGCCTCACCAGGCCTTCCTGGTTATGAGCTTCCACTGATTGTGGTCGCCAGGTTACAGGCCTCACCAGGCCTTCCTGGTTATGAGCTCCCACATGCTGTGGTCGCTGGGTTACAGGCTTCACCAGGCCTTCCTGGTTATGAGCTCCCACATACTGTGGTCGCCAGGTTAAAGGCCTCACCAGGCCTTCCTGGTTATGAGCTCCCATACATTGTGGTCGCCAGGTTACAGGCCTCACCAGGCCTTCCTGGTTATGAGCTCCCACATACTGTGGTCGCCAGGTTGAAGGCCTCACCAGGCCTTCCTGGTTATGAGCTCCCACATGCTGTGGTCGCTGGGTTACAGGCTTCACCTGGTTATGAGCTCCCACATACTGTGGTCACCAGGATACGAGCTCTCACATACTGGGGTCGCCAGGTTAAAGGCTTCACCAGGCCTTCCTGGTTATGAGCTCCCACACATTGTGGTCGCCAGGTTGCAGGCCTCACCAGGCCTTCCTGGTTATGAGCTCCCACTTTCTGTGGTCGCCAGGTTACAGGCCTCACCAGGCCTTCCTGGTTATGAGCTCCCACACATTGTGGTCGCTAGGTTACAGGCCTCACCAGGCCTTCCTGGTTATGAGCTCCCACTTTCTGTGGTCGCCAGGTTACAGGCCTCACAGGGCCTTCCTGGTTATGAGCTCCCACACATTGTGGTCGCTAGGTTACAGGCCTCAAAGGGGCCTTCCTGGTTATGAGTTCCTGGTTATGAGTTCCCACATACTGTGGTAGTCAGTTTACAGGCCTCACCAGCCTTCCTGAATGTGGGCTCCCACATGCTGCGGTAGCCAGACTACAGCCTCACCACCTTTCCTGAGCACTTTGCTCCCACTCTGTGGTCACCAGGCTTCAGGCTTCATTGGCCTTCCTGGTTATGAGTTTTCACATGTCAGGTTGCAGGCTTCACCAGGCCTTCCTGAATGTGAAACCCCCACTTTTCGTCGTCGCTAAGTTGTAGTGGTGAGTCTTCACATGTCAGGCTGCAGGCCTCAGCGGCCTTCCTGAATGTGAGCTCCCCATGCATTGGGACTATCGGGTGTTAGGCCTTGTCAGGCCTTCCTGATTATGGGTTCCCACTTGTTATGGCTGCCAGGTTACAGGCCTCAAGTTCGGCCTTCCTGAATTCAGAGTGAAGTACACGAACCCATACTTCACCTATTATTGTGGTAAATCACATGACGGGATATCTTGTGTACTTTATAAAATCCATTTCGTATGGTAAGGGTCACGCGCGGCATGCTTCGGTCCCTTCTTATGTGGGTCAGACCCCGGTCTTCCCTTGGGTCCCACTTTAAGAGGCGTCCTGTCACTTAAGTAGGCTACAGGGACGACCTTCTCTGGCTAACTTTTGGAAGAAGTAGCCTCCACTTGGTGGAGTAAGCTCCCACAGGTTGTGGTCACCAGGCTGGGTCTCACTGACCTTCCTGAGTATGAGCTCCCACCCAATGTGGTCGCCAGGTTACAGGCCTTAACAGGCCTTCCTGGTCATGAGCTCCCACACACTGTGGTCGGCAGGTTACAGGCCTCAACAGGCCTTCCTGGTTATGAGCTCCCACATATTGTGGTTGCTGGGTTACAGGCCTCACCAGGCCTTCCTGAATTCAGAGTGAAGTACACAAACCCATACTTCACCTATTATTGTGGTAAGTCACCCGACGAGATGTCTTGTGCACTTTTTAAAATCCATTCCTTATGGTGAGGGTCACGCGCGGTATGCTTCGGTCCCTTCTTATGTGGCTCAGACCCCGGTCTTTCCTCGGGTCCCACTTTAAGAGTTCTTAAGAGCTAACTTCTGGAAGTAGCTCCCACTTGGTGTGGTTTTTCAGGTACACCAGGCTGGGTCTCCCTGACCTTCCTGAGTACGAGCTGCCACCGGATGTGGTCGCCAGGTTACAGGCCTTACCAGGCCTTCCTGGTCACGAGCTCCCACACACTGTGGTCGCCAGGTTACAGGCCTCACTAGGCCTTCCTGGTTATGAGCTCCCACATACTGTGGTCGCCAGGTTACGAGCTCCCGCATACTGTGGTCGCCAGGTTACAGGCCTTACCAGGCCTTCCTGGCCATGAGCTCCCACACACTGTGGTCGCCAGGTTACAGGCCTCAACAGGCCTTCCTGAGTTCAGAGTGAAGTACACAAACCCATACTTCACCTATTATTGTGGTAAGTCACCCGACGAGATGTCTTGTGCACTTTTTAAAATCCATTTCATTATTGTGGTAAATCACATGACGGGATGTCTTGTGTACTTTCTAAAAATCCATATCGTATGGTAAGGGTCACGCGCGGTATGCTTCGATCCCTTCTTATGTGGCTCAGACCCCGGTGTTCCCTTGGGTCCCACTTTAAGAGGTGTCCTGTCACTTAAGTAGGCTACAGGGACACCCTTCTCTGGCTAACTTCTGGAAGAAGTAGCTTCCACTTGGTGGAGTAAGCTCCCACAGGTTGTGGTCACCAGGCTGGGTCTCACTGACCTTCCTGAGTACGAGCTCCCACCCAATGTGGTCGCCAGGTTACAGGCCTTAACAGGCCTTCCTGGTCATGAGCTCCCACACACTGTGGTCGGCAGGTTACAGGCCTCAACAGGCCTTCCTGGTTATGAGCTCCCACATATTGTGGTTGCTGGGTTACAGGCCTCACCAGGCCTTCCTGAATTCAGAGTGAAGTACACAAACCCATACTTCACCTATTATTGTGGTAAGTCACCCGACGAGATGTCTTGTGCACTTTTTAAAATCCATTCCTTATGGTGAGGGTCACGCGCGGTATGCTTCGGTCCCTTCTTATGTGGCTCAGACCCCGGTCTTTCCTCGGGTCCCACTTTAAGAGTTCTTAAGAGCTAACTTCTGGAAGTAGCTCCCACTTGGTGTGGTTTTTCAGGTACACCAGGCTGGGTCTCCCTGACCTTCCTGAGTACGAGCTGCCACCGGATGTGGTCGCCAGGTTACAGGCCTTACCAGGCCTTCCTGGTCACGAGCTCCCACACACTGTGGTCGCCAGGTTACAGGCCTCACTAGGCCTTCCTGGTTATGAGCTCCCACATACTGTGGTCGCCAGGTTACGAGCTCCCGCATACTGTGGTCGCCAGGTTACAGGCCTTACCAGGCCTTCCTGGCCATGAGCTCCCACACACTGTGGTCGCCAGGTTACAGGCCTCAACAGGCCTTCCTGAGTTCAGAGTGAAGTACACAAACCCATACTTCACCTATTATTGTGGTAAGTCACCCGACGAGATGTCTTGTGCACTTTTTAAAATCCATTTCATTATTGTGGTAAATCACATGACGGGATGTCTTGTGTACTTTCTAAAAATCCATATCGTATGGTAAGGGTCACGCGCGGTATGCTTCGATCCCTTCTTATGTGGCTCAGACCCCGGTGTTCCCTTGGGTCCCACTTTAAGAGGTGTCCTGTCACTTAAGTAGGCTACAGGGACACCCTTCTCTGGCTAACTTCTGGAAGAAGTAGCTTCCACTTGGTGGAGTAAGCTCCCACAGGTTGTGGTCACCAGGCTGGGTCTCACTGACCTTCCTGAGTACGAGCTCCCACCCAATGTGGTCGCCAGGTTACAGGCCTTAACAGGCCTTCCTGGTCATGAGCTCCCACACACTGTGGTCGGCAGGTTACAGGCCTTAACAGGCCTTCCTGGTTATGAGCTCCCACATATTGTGGTTGCTGGGTTACAGGCCTCACCAGGCCTTCCTGAATTCAGAGTGAAGTACACAAACCCATACTTCACCTATTATTGTGGTAAGTCACCCGACGAGTTGTCTTGTGCACTTTTTAAAATCCATTTCTTATGGTGAGGGTCACGCGCGGTATGCTTCGGTCCCTTCTTATGTCGCTCAGACCCCGGTCTTTCCTCGGGTCCCACTTTAAGAGTTCTTAAGAGCTAACTTCTGGAAGTAGCTCCCACTTGGTGTGGTTTTTCAGGTACACCAGGCTGGGTCTGACTGACCTTCCGGAGTACGAGCTCCCACCTGATGTGGTCGCCAGGTTACAGGCCTTACCAGGCCTTCCTGGTCACGAGCTCCCACACTGTGGTCGTCAGGTTACAGGCCTCACTAGGCCTTCCTGGTTATGAGCTCCCACATACTGTGGTTGCCAGGTTGCGAGCTCCCACATACTGTGGTCGTCAGGTTACAGGCCTTACCAGGCCTTCCTGGCCATGAGCTCCCACACACTGTGGTCGACAGGTTACAGGCCTCAACAGGCCTTCCTGAATTCAGAGTGAAGTACACAAACCCATACTTCACCTATTATTGTGATAAGTCACCCGACAAGATGTCTTGTGCACTTTTTAAAATCCATTTCTTATGGTGGGGGTCACGCGCGGTATGCTTCGGTCCCTTCTTATGTGGTTCAGACTCCGGTTCTTCACTTTGGGTCCCACTCTAGATGTGTCTTTGTCGCAATACATTACGACAGGCACTTCCCTTGTTCGAGCTATCTCCCACAACTGGTGGTTTTAGGTCTCATTAGACCTTTTTCGAAGGTAGCCCAACATTGTGGGTCTGTCAGGTTCTAGCCTCTGGCTTTCCTGAAGGATGAGCTTCCACATGCTGTGGTCGTTGGGTTTCAGGCCGCACAATGTACGGCCTTCCTGACATGAGCCCTCATGTATCGGAGCTCCCCACACATGGGGTCATCAGGTCTTAAGTCTCTTCGACCTTCCTGATTTTGATCCCTCTCTTACTTCCTCAGTGCTCAAAAGCGAGCACTGGGTGGAAACTCGTGGATTGAGTGTACGATTCCCGTTGTTTTGAGGTTGAGTCACACTCTCCGGAGGATCCCGTCTCTGTGATCTGAAACTCGATGGTTTCTGCCAGCTTTGCGGGCCTTCAGTTTTTGGATGCCTTTTCTAGGCAATTTCCAGAGGCTCTGTCTTGGACGGACAGGCTATGGCCAGACTGTGTGTCTTAGTACAGCTCACCAGGCCAGCCTGGGGGCATTTCAGGAGGAGTGTTCTCCTGAATAGTGACTGGCTGGGGGTCCCTTTGGCCCCCTAGCCACACTCCCTAGAAGGGACCCCTTCTATTTTGAAGTTGTGGTCCTAAAGCCTTTGAGCTGGCCCTGATTTACCCACGTTATTACGTTCTGGTTTTTCTTGGTTCATTAGCTTGGGCTATGACCGGTAGGGAGTGCTGTCACTGACAGCCCGATGTAACATAGGGTGAGTGGTTTCAGTGTTCCTTGGAATTACTGGTTCTGACAGTTGTCACTGCCTTTTCGGCATGCACTCCCCTCAGCATGGCGGAGTGGGTATTTCGTTCCCCATTGCGTCATTCGACGTATTGTTGAGTTCCCTTCGAAAGGGAACGTCTCAGGTTACGACTGTAACCTATGTTCCCTGAGAACAGGGAACGAGACAATACGTCTCGTTGCCATGCCTCGGGCCTGCCTGCAACAGTCCCTTCAGACGATAGGATGTTGTCATGGTTTCAAGGCGCCCTTCTTATACATCCAGATTGACGCGCTCATCATTCAAGCTGATGATGCACGGGCTGTCGCCGGTCAACCTGATTACTGTGAGTTGATATTTGATTTCAGACACCTGTCACGCCTGAGGCGTTCCCCATTGCGTCATTCGACGTATTGTCTCGTTCCCTGTTCTCAGGGAACATAGGTTACAGTCGTAACCTGAGACGATTTCTGTGCAAAAACAAGAAAACCAAAAATCAAGTCATAATTTAGTTTTTTCGTTTTTCAAAAAAAAGAAGTGTTTTCTTGTTTTTTCGTTTTCATATATGAAAGGAAAAACAAATGAACGAACGAAGGGGGCTGGGCTAATTAGAAACACCTGGAGAGATTCATCAACAAGAAAAACTACAAAGGACTACAAAACATGGCACAGAACAGGAAATAACTAAAGTCCACACAAGACAAGGAAAACACAAGACAGGAATCGTGAAATAGCCCCCCACTTAAGGAGTCTAGGAGGGAGGTGGACCCAGGGGTGGGATGGAGGGCTAGGCCCGTGGAGCGGAAGAGGGCCTGGAGACTGCGGCAGGATGCAGGGCCTGAGCGGAGCGGGCGGAGCAGGCTGTGCAGGTGGCCAAGGTGATGAAGATCCCTCGGGCGGCCAGGGCGGAGAAGACACTTTGGACGACACCGGCTCAGGAACAGCAGATACCTGCCCTAGAAAAGTAACGCCACAAGGACAGACACAAGCACAGGAACAGAGAACACACACACTAGCTCGGGAACAGGAACAGACTCTGGCTCGGAGGCGGCCATCTTGTCCGTAGACACCTAACTAACTTTAATGCCAACTAGTTAGGTGTCACCAATGGGCTATATGCACGCATAAGTTCCGCATTTGACGTAAGGATGCTCGTCCATTTCCGGTTGTGGAGATTAAAGTGGAGGAAAACCGGAGAAAACGGGATTATGGCAGAGTCTTCAATATTTACTGTCCTCCCGTCTTTGAAACGAAACGTACATACGTTTAGATGTAATTTTATATATAGTTATGTTTATTTAATATAATTTTAAAAAGAAGCATAAACACAACGAGGGGTGTCTGTTTTATCTGTTTTTGTGACTAACGTTTCATTAGTATAACCATGGAGTATAAAATTCAATATAAATTCTCGGTATTGCATTGGACTCTATGATCGGCGGAAGTTATCGAGCATCCTTAATCCTTCACCGGAAATAACGCCGTGCATAGAGCCCATTGGCACTAAAGTCTGCCAAGAAAACATCCCCCACACCATTACACCACCACCACCTGCCTGCACAGTGGTAACAAGGCATGATGGATCCATGTTCTCATTCTGTTTACGCCAAATTCTGACTCTACCATCTGAATGTCTCAACAGAAATCGAGACTCATCAGACCAGGCAACATTTTTCCAGTCTTCAACTGTCCAATTTTGCTCTTGCAAACTGTAGCCTCTTTTTCCTATTTTTGTGTAAATTCAAAGCAAATAGTATGAGAGTCAGTTATTTCCAGATAGGTGGCACCAACACAACATCCAAAAACACCTGATCAAGTTCCTCTTGGCTTTTTCTTAACTGAAACAAATGTGTTTTAATAAACTCACAGTTACAGCAGCCTGAGAGAAACAAATGAGACTACAAACTTTATTATTTTCAATAAAACATCAATAACTAAACATCTGTTAATTCTCAACAAGAACTTTTGTACATGTATGAAAGAAACTGGGCCCTATCTTGCACCCGGCGCAAATGACTTTATACACTGACGCATGTCTCTGTGACGCTGTGCGGAGAAACAGAGCTGAGGCTGGGTCCAAACGCAGTGTAGCTTTATTAAACAAACTTGAAACAAGACACAAAACTAGAAGCAGGACTCGAGAAACTTGAGAGCACCAACGTAACACACATAAATTCAACAACCAACAAAGACAGGGCAGAAACACAGGGCTTAAATAATCAAGGACAAACGAGCTAGACAAGATAACAAGGAGGCGTGAGAAATGAGAAACACCTGGGATAAATAATAGACGGGCAATAACTAATAACGAAAACACACAAAACCACTACGTGACATAGCCTCCCCCCTATGGGCGGCTCCCGACGCCCATACAAACAACAAACAGTTCAGGAGGGCGGTGAAGCGGAGACAGTCTTGGGGGAGGGACGGAGGGCCAGGCCCGTGCAGGGGAACAGGACCAGGAGGTAGCCAAGGCGGGCCTGGGCCGCAGAGCATGGGCATACCAGACTGGGCCGGAGACCAAGGCGGAGCAGGACGAGGCGGAGGCCAGGGCGGAGCAGGACGAGGCAGAGGCCAGGGCGGAGCAGGACGAGGCAGAGGCCAGGGCGGAGCAGGACGAGAAGGCGGCCAGGGCGGAGCAGGACGTGAAGGCGGCCAGGGCGGAGCAGGACGAGGCAGAGGCCAGGGCGGAGCAGGACGAGGCAGAGGCCAGGGCGGAGCAGACTTTGGCGGAGCAGACTCAGACAGAGATGAGGGCGGAGCAGACACAGGCAAGGTCCATGACAGCCTCGCCTCCATGGCCCCCACAGAGTACCTACTGCCCCCCCCCAAAAAATACTTGGGGAAATTCACGGGAGGAGCCTCTGGGTGGTGAACGGGTACAGGAAAGGCCTCCTGGAGTTTGAAGGGTGCAGGCAGAGCGAGGCGCAGAGGCGGGGCCGGCAGGGCGAGGCGCAGAGGCGGGGCCGGCAGAGCGAGGCGCAGAGGCGGGGCCGGCAGGGCGAGGCGCAGAGGCGGGGCCGGCAGAGCGAGGAGTCTGGGCACGCTCACCGGGGCCTGGCGAACCAAACGAGTCCTCCTTCTACTCCTCCTGCGGCGGCGCGTCACAGGGCTAGAGACACTTGCTGGGCTGGACAACTCGCTCACTTGAAGAGGAGATTCAGCGCTCACTTGAAGAGGAGATTCAGCGCTCACTTGAAGAGGAGATTCAGCACTCACTTGAAGAGGAGATTCAGCGCTCACTTGAAGAGGAGATTCAGCGCTCACTTGAAGAGGAGATTCAGCGCTCACTTGAAGAGGAGATTCAGCGCTCACTTGAAGAGGAGATTCAGCGCTCACTTGAACTGAAGATTCACTCACTTGAACAGGAGACTCGCTCACTTGAACTGAAGATTCGGCACTCACTTGAACTGAAGACTCAGCCCTCACTGGAACTGGAGATTCATCCACTTGAACCGGAGATTCATCCACTTGAACAGGATCACTCACTTGAACTGAAGATTCACTCACTTGAACAGGAGACTCCACTGCGTCAAAAGGTGTGTATACGGGAGAATTCGGACAATGAAAACGCCCGCTAAATGTGCTGTTTGGCAGGGATCTTTGGAACTTTGTTATGCGTACCTGTAAATGCCTGTAAAGGCCCGAAAACAGGAACTTGTCTGACCACATGCTGTTAGTTGATGGCTTGGCTTTTTAAATGCTAATTTGTTTTGGGACTGGCTCAAGTTTGCCCCTATTCCCCTGCCCCCCTCATTAGTATTCAGGAAAGGTGATAGGGTTTACATTGTGTCAATCTTCAACAAGTGTTACGGAGAGCAGAGTGGAGATGTTACTCCTTTACATAGGGACAATATGGCTATTAAATCTCTGAGTCCGAACGAAAACAGCCTGGTGTACATGGCAAATGAAAGTTTGAAGAGGATATTTGAAAAGCTGGAGATGATGGACATGAGGTTGGATAAAATGGAGGCTGACATCAATGAGCTCAAAGAGGCAAAAGTGGAGCCTGCTTCAAAGAAATTAAAGAGAGCTGGGAATAATTCTGTTGCGGTAAGACCATCACAGTGTCTGCTTAACTTTGTGTGCTTTATTTATAAATCTATTCGAATTGAGCCCTCATACTATGTCGGATTTTTACAGGAAGCTGTATGGAGATTGCACAATGGGGAAAACAACATACACAAATATGACCCACAGACAAGGTATATCTTTAAAACTATGCTTTCATAACAGTCTTTTCTTCTAAATTATATTTTTAATCAAGCTTCTTTAATTACTGCTTCACAGTCTATCCTCCCCCCACAACCTCGAGGTCATAATCTTTCTAATGGCTGTACCGGACGTAGATCCTGCTGTTGTTAAAGGTAAGTCACAAGAGAATGTACCAAGGCTACAACTTTTTAACTGTATAGATTAGTTAGTTACAAATAAACATATTCTCCCCCTCTCTATCTCCATCTCTCTAGCATCCTGCAAGACATATTTTGAAACTGTTAGAAGGGGTTACAGGATGGCCCAAGATGATAACAAAGACAAGATGGAAGACAGCAGGATCATTATGCTCATGAGACAAAGAAAAAGAAGAGTAAGTATAAATACATATAAATCTGAGTAAAAGCCTCAGCCTGGGAGAGGCTCCCATCCCAACACATTTGATATTTTCAGTGGTTTAATTACTTTTTTCCCTCCCATTTTGCAGCTACTGAGCTGCAGGACTGGGGTTCCCCAGACAGAGGAAGAGGCAGCTATCTGGAAGACTGCAACAGTTGACCACATGTCTGAAGAGTAGGATGCCATATTGGATGGAAAGTCGGTGTGGGTTGTTCGGGTTATTATATTGTTTTACATATATTATACACAGGCCTTATATATTATATGGGGTTATTTATTGTATGACTAATAGTAAAATGTATTCTGTGCTAATGTTTTTTTTTATTTATAGAGTTTTGACTGTGTGTATATAAATATATATGTCATGTGCCCAGTGTCATTTACAAATAATAAAAATAACAAACTCAACTTTGTCTATCTGATTGTCTTGACATTATAACCATGAACACCAATGACAATGAATATTAATAATGAGTAATAATAAATCCAAATGAGGCCATAAACTGGACAAATAGTGTGGGGGTTTAGAAGAGGGACAAAGCATTGAGCACCCAATCCTATGTAAGATCTCTGACCAATTGAAGGAGGCCACTGCCTTGTGTCCCAAAGGTGTGAAATGCTAATGTTCCCTTGCATTGACCCCGACCTGGGGATTATTCACCATGGCAACTGATGGCCCTAGTGGCTCCCTGCTGTGCCCCAAACTTGGTACATATCCAGGAGTTTTCGGGATTGTGTGACGGGACAGCAAACTCCCGTATACACACGTTTATTTGTGGAGTACACAGGAGTACTCAGGAGTTTTACATGCCCGATTACAGCTCTTTTCACGCAGTGCTCGCTCACTTGAACTGAAGATTCGGCACTCACTTGAACTGAAGACTCAGCCCTCACTTGAACTGGAGATTCATCCACTTGAACAGGAGATTCATCCACTTGAACAGGATCACTCACTTGAACTGAAGATTCACTCACTTGAACCGGAGACTCATCCACTTGAACTGGAGATTCATCCACTTGAACTGGAGATTCATCCACTTGAACTGGAGATTCATCCACTTGAACAGGAGATTCCCTCGCGGGGCTCACGTGAATCGCGAGTTCGGCTGGGCTGACGTGAAGCGCGGGCTCGGCTGGGCTGACGTGAGTCGCGGGCTCGTCAATGCGCACGTGAAGCGCGGGCTCGTCGTGACTGACGTGAACCAGCGGTGAAGACGACGAGGGCTTCGCGGGTAAAGTACACTCGGCAGGTGTCGAGTAGAATAAGCGCGCAGTAGTGAAGAGGTCCTGCAAGGAACAAGCCCGAGTGACATACCCATCAAGAGTCCAGTTGGCAAGGTCCCGCGGCATCCATCGAGCGATCTCATAATCCAGCCCATTCAGAAACAGGCCCATGAGCTGGACATCATCTAGCGCTCCCAGACTGCTAATGGACAGGAACTCCTTCGCGTACCTTTGGACAGACCGGCCCTCTTGCAAGACTGACGACAGGTATTCTGTCATAGCCCGGTTGCTGACGACTGCTGGACCCATATTGAGGTTGGTTGTTCTGTGACGCTGTGCGGAGAAACAGAGCTGAGGCTGGGTCCAAACGCAGTGTAGCTTTATTAAACAAACTTGAAACAAGACACAAAACTAGAAGCAGGACTCGAGAAACTTGAGAGCACCAACGTAACACACATAAATTCAACAACCAACAAAGACAGGGCAGAAACACAGGGCTTAAATAATCAAGGACAAACGAGCTAGACAAGATAACAAGGAGGCGTGAGAAATGAGAAACACCTGGGATAAATAATAGACGGGCAATAACTAATAACGAAAACACACAAAACCACTACGTGACAGTCTCATTCCTTTTTATTTATTTATTTTATTTAACAGTCAGACATACAAACCAACATAGTGCAGTAGTGAACAATCTTGTAATTCCTTAATTTCAGAAGTGAAATAAAAGTGTTAATGTATAGGTGTGTGGGTAGGTGTATGTGCGTGTACGCGTAAACAAAGTAACCATTTATTATTTATTACCATCGTCATTACCATCACCACTTCCACTCCCCACTACCATCATACTGCAGTGCCAATATTGTATTAGTCGATTTTTTATTTTTATTTCCATCTTTCCTCCTATGTAACAATTGCCATGGTCAACACTGCCTAAAATAAAAGATGGTATAATAAGATAACAGAATAGCCTTCCCTCACATATCTTCAGTCCCTATCTTCTCTTATAATTTATTTATTTTTTGTATTTTATGTGCAATGTAATTTTATGTGCATTAAAAGAGGAAGTACAGTGTGGGAGTACAGCTGTCCCATGGAAAGCATTTCTTGCCTGTTTTGCCTGCCTAGGTTTTTGTGAGGTTTTTCATGTATCATACCTTTTATATATTTATATATATCCTTTTTTTTTGCTCCTTCCCTATTCTACGTTGTGGTGGATTAAAAACACATGAAAAGATAAGGGGATGAAAAGATAACCCCTTTTAAACGTGCGTTGGGCGCAAGAGTAATTTTTCACGCCGGTAAAATAGCAACAGCACCGAAGACCCGCTCACAAAGTTACTTGATACTTGCTTTTTGAGATCGTTATAATAGGGCCCATAATGTTAAACAGGTTTGTAAACTGCATTCACACTCAGTGGCTGGAAGTCAGTTGTAGTTCTCTTTTTTTCTGTTCTTGTTTCTCTGTCCTTCCGTGATTCTATTTATCAGGTGTTCATCAGTGTCTGAATTCACTCACTTTTCATTCAAGTGGACTGTTTTAGTGAACTAATGTAGGGAATAGTGAAAAAGGGTTTAGGGTTAGATTTTGCACACAGCTACTGACCCACAAAGCAACGTTGTTTTGGCCCAGACCCGGCCGACATCTGGCACTTGAGGGATGCGAATCTGGCCCACATGCAGCAATAACTGACAGCGCTTTGGTGGCCCACTCCTGTTTGCCAGATCTGCAATCTATATCTCCTTGGCCATCGGGACCAACGTTACCGGGAGATTCCCGGTGGGCCGACGTGCTTTTTCGGCCGATATATCTCTATACTTTTTTTAATTTTTTTATTTGTCTTAACGGCCCATAAACTCATACATTGGCCAACCCATTCGTTTTTTTTTGTTTTTGTTTTTTGCTTAATTGGTGGCGCTGGGTTAGTGTGGTGTAATGCATTGGTCAAACAAAGTCAGAGTTAGTTTTTTTTTTTCTGACACACCGGCCCATGAAACATGTCATTATGTGCTTATATCTTTAAGTATAGTAATTAGTACAAAACTAATTATGAAAGTTTCCTTTATTTTTCAGTGCATTAGTTTTACAATAGCCTATATGGTTATTATTATCATGGGATTAATATTATAACTATTATTGCAGTGTAATGTAGACAGACACTAACTAAAAGAGGTTTGAATATTTCTTTGTTTAATTTGGACCCTGCATATGGGTTGGAGCTTTTAATTTTGATTTCAAAGTGCACCAGACTGCTGAATTTAACATTAAAGAACACAACATTTTCTTACGAGGGAGCATGACCCTGTACTCCCCTACAGAAACCAGAGAAGGTCCACCTACCACAGATTTACCTAAAATGCTTTCAGAAACAATGGTATTGCTGTTCCAATGGAGCCTATAGTTTTCTTAGGGGGGTTCATCACAGTGGAGTAGCTATAGTTTAATTGTATTAATAAATGACAATTTTGCACTTATTTTTCTGTTAGCTTCTGTTGGGGGGGGGGGGGGGGGGGCATACCCCTCTGACACTGGGTAGTTGCGCCCCTGCCTGTAGGATATTTTCTTAAAAAAATATAACTATAATCCATAATGCATTGTTTCCTAAAGTAGATTATTGTTTTAATGGCAAATGGTATGATACTATTAGAATTTGACCTTTTTTTACAGCAAGGGTTAAAGTGTGTATGTCAGGTTAAATTTGTAAGTATGATTAATACAAAATACCAGCAACAGAAGCAGTGTACAGAAGGCATCCATGACGTGAAAAAGGGGCCAAAGCCAAACATATATAATATAGTAAATAAATAATTCCACTCAACGCGGTCAAAGGCCTGTTCTGCTTCTAACGAGATTACTGGACGGAGAAAAATTAATATTTAAGAGTCGACGAATATTTGATGATAATTGTCGCCCCCTAATGAAATCAGTCTGATCTTCAGATATTATTTTAGGGAGACAGGGCAAGCCAGCTCCTTAGCCAGTAGTTTAACATCAGAATTTGACAAACTTATGGGCATCCAATTGCTGATAAAGGCATATTTGATAAAAAAAATATTGGTGCACACCTTGATACTTTAGTTTATATGGTCTGTTCAATCTGGTTTTAGAGCCTTTAATGTACACATATTATCCTCTTGTCAAATTCAAATGGGTCAAGTAGTCCCAATCAATCCCATTCGAAACTCATCACTGGCTGCGTTTAAGTCCACTTATTTATGGCCTTCCCTCACTAACTTCCCTCAGTCTCATTCAATCGAACCTACATCAGAATGCCCACTACTAGCAGAACTCTTGCAATGGATTTAAAAGGCCCTAAGCACTTGATCACTTGTGGGTAAATTAAGTGTGAGAACTGCGAGTTGCTGTTCTACAGATCTACAATACCTATGGAACATACTGAATGAGTAGACTCGCTCCCTCGAAAATCAAGGGTCTGCCCAAATAAACTTCCCTCGTCCACTAGACAAAGCTGAACACACTTCAAAATGACAGCGAGTATTCCCGGAGGGGAAGTGCTTGAGGAAGTTCATGAGTGTATGTTTAAAAGTGCAGTTAAACACAGCTATATCTGACAACGGTAGGGTAGACTGCTCCTTCTCCTGGTAGCCTTGAAAGTGGCACAATTCACTGGTCATAGTCTAAAGTGAAGTGGAAAACACCTAAAGTCATTGGCGGTGTGAACGGTGCTCAAGGCTGTTTGAGGCTCAACCAACGAGGCTTCAATCTAATGCTGAAGCTTAGATCAATCAGTGCAATGGCCAGAACTGATGCCAGACATGTAAAATGGCCTTTGAAGGGTTAGTTCAACCAAAAATGAAAATTATGCCATTAATGACTCACCCTCATGTCGTTCCAAACCCGCAAGACCTTCAGAACATCTTCGAAACACAGTTTAAGATATTTTAGATTTAGTCCGATAGCTTTCTGTCTCTATTGAAAATGTATGTACAGTATACTGTCCTTGTCCAGAAAGGTAATAAAAACATCATAAAAGTAGTCCATGTGACATCAATGAGTTAGTTAAATTTTTTTGAAGCATCGAAAATACATTTTGGTCCAAAAATAATTTGGTCATTGCGTTCATGAGTCCGCAGTGATGCTGCTGACGCAAGACGCTGCTAAAAGTTGAACCATTTTAACTATTGAAAAGATTCTACTACAAAGACATCGGACATGGCTAACTGATTTTTGGTCACAAATTTATAATACTCTAATGCAATAATAACTTTTAACACTAATAAATTTGTAAATTCAATATATACATTATGTGTGGTTTACAGTGTTGTGCCTGAACACGTTCATATTTTGGGCGAATGTGAACTGAAGGTATACTGCATTATTCCTGATGAACGTTACTGTGAACTCATCCATTCTGGTGTATGTGAACGCATGCTCTCTCAGTTTAACTTCGTACAATAGGGTGCCAGATTACTATAGCCTTCCAGGCTGTAAAAAACACGTAAACAGCCCTTAATATGTAGCGAAAAAAAAACACCCAATCTGGCAACAAGCACCGTCGACAAAGCAGCGAGCGAGGAGGTGACGTATGATCATTTAAACGGGTTTTATGACGAGGTCGTGAGGATGGTAAAAATCTTACATTTCTGTGCAAACTTTGCACCTCGATAAAATAATTGTTGTCTGTGGTTGTATATGGTCTGTGGCAATAATAATAATAAAAAAAAGAAGAAGCTCGCAACATATGGAAAAAATTAACTATGAACTAATTCATTTTTTGAAGTATGAACTACGAACTGAACCAGTTCATTTTAAAATGTGTGAACTGAACTTTGAACTAGTTCATGTAACGTGAACTTTCCCAACACTGGGGGTTCCCTATCGAGGGAACTCAACACTGCGTCGATAAAATCGACTCTTTGGGGACGCTCCCTAAGCGTGCGCCTCTGAAGTATGAATGAAACTAATCCAATCCTGAT
This sequence comes from Pimephales promelas, assembly GCF_988280905.1. Classification (NCBI taxonomy): domain Eukaryota; kingdom Metazoa; phylum Chordata; class Actinopteri; order Cypriniformes; family Leuciscidae; genus Pimephales; species Pimephales promelas. The sequence goes on along the minus strand of NC_142784.1, from coordinate 7,283,636 downwards.
TGGTGTTGCGTCGTGACGTAACATGTGACGGCATACCCGGAAGTATAAAAGTGACGCTGTCACAACACACACTAGCTTTCACTCTTCAGCAAGCGCTTTATGTTGAAACTGTCTGTCTTATTTGGTGTTGTTTGTCTTATTATTGAAAGAAGAAAGTATGGCCAGTGAGCAATTCAAGAGGTGTGTGCATCCCTGCCCTCGTTTCATCACGGGTGGGGACGCACACTCTCTCTGTGTGTATTGTTTGGGAGTGCAGCACGCACGGGCAGCTCTCGAGGGGGCTGCTTGTGAAATGTGTGAGGCTTTGCCTATTAGAGTGCTGCGCTCCCGGCTGGCGTGCTTTGACGAGCACGGTCAGGCTTGCGTTCCCCAGGGTTCCGGTCCCGCATATGTCGAGGCGATGCGGCGACTGAGATCCTGGGGTTCGCAGTGGGATCTGGCGGAGGAGAGTGAGAATGCTGAGGCATTTTCTCGCTCGCCATCGGCTGATCCCGCGGCCTCTGAGAGTGCTGTGGGAGCCCGCGCTGCGGTTTCTCCTACCCGCGATCAGGTCCCGGTGCTTGAGCTGTCTACTTCTGAGGAAGGGGACGTGCTCAGCATCGATGCGGACGACCGTGATCTCAGCACGCCATCACGCGGCCTGGGTTATGAGGAGCTGGTGGAGGTTGTGACACGCGCTGTGGCCAGACTAAACATCAGCTGGCCACATCATGAGCAGGAAACGCAAGTCACCAGTAAAATGGACGAGCGTTACCTGCAGCGCAGGTCACAGCCTCACCGCCGGGGTCTGCCGTTTTTCCCCGATCTCCATAAAGAGATCTCGAGAAAGGTGGGAAAGACCGCATTCGTCCCGTATTTCGAGTCCCAATGTAATAGATTACAGCAATGTTGTGGGGGCTCGAGATATGGGATATGGGAAGATGCCGAAGGTGGAGGAGGCTTTAGCGAGCTATCTCTCTCCCGAATCGGCGTCTTCCCTAAAGACCCCGGTGTTGCCTAGTAAGCCCTGCAGGGAGACATCTGCATTAGTGGGCAGGGCTTACATGGCGGCGGGTCGGGCTGGTTCGTGTCTGCACTCGATGGCGATTTTGCAGGCATACCAGGCCGACCTCCTGAAAGATTTGGATGAGGGGGAGGGGCCTACTCCTGAAGATGTCGCGAAGTTGAGAAAGGCCGCAGATTTGTCTCTCCGGGCCACTAGGGAAGCGGCCAGCGCTATTGGCCGCTCTATGGCGGCCATGGTGGCCACGGAGAGGCATCTGTGGCTGAACTTATCCGGTATTAAAGAAAAGGATAGGTCCTTCCTGCTGGATGCGCCGCTTTCGGCTTCTGGCCTGTTCGGCGACGCCGTTAATTCGGTTGTCGACAGGTTTCAGGAGTCGAGAAAACAATCTGCGGCGTTCCAGCAGTACCTCCCCCGGAAAGCGAAGGCCAAATCTAGTAGGGGGGGGGGGGCAAAGCAATCAGCCCCAGCCATCAGCCAGCTCCTCCCACAGGGCAGAGCAGAAGGAGAGCGTTTCCTCTAGAGCCCCCCCTCCGGGGTCTTGGCAACAGAGGAAACGCTCCCAAAAACCGAAGTCCTCCGGCCAGAGGGGCGACCTGAGGGACGTCATTCAGGCTAAGAGGACTTCGGAAAAGAGGTCCTAGCCAAGGCAGGACTTCAGAGGGCTGCCCCCTCCGCAGTGAGACAACCGAGGTTGTTCTCACAGCGGGGCCCTCTAGGAAAAGATGCAGGTCCGCCGTTAACAGCGCTTCGGGCCGCATCAATTTCCAGCGAAAAGACACCAGAGGCCAGCCTCGAGAGGCTGGTACCCTTAGTAGATTTTGTAGAGGGATGGTATCATCTTCCCAACATATCTCCATGGGTCCTGCAGATAATACGAGTTGGGTACAGACTGCAGTTCGCGCACCGCCCCCCCAAGTTCTCTGGGGTGGTGCTCACTGCGGTGGTCCCAGAGCAGGCTCAGGTGTTGGAACAAGAAGTACAGACTCTGCTGTCGAAAGGAGCCATAGAACGTGTTCTTCCGGTAGACAGGGAGTCCGGGTTTTACAGCCGGTACTTTATAGTTCCAAAGAAGGATGGGGGGTTAAGGCCAATTTTGGATCTCAGGGTGTTGAACCGGTCTCTGAGAAGGTTCAAATTCAGAATGTTGACCATTCCAACAATCGTGAGTCAAATCAGATCCGAGGACTGGTTTGTCACGATAGATCTGAAAGACGCCTATTTTCACATCTCCATCCTTCCTTGTCACAGGAGGTACCTGAGGTTCGCTTTCGGGGGCGAAGCATACCAATATCGGGTTCTTCCGTTCGGCCTAGCACTCTCTCCCTGCACATTTACCAAGTGTATGGACGTGGCCCTTGCTCCACTGAGACTTCAGGGGATTCGCGTATTGAATTATCTCGACGACTGGCTTATTTTGGCCCGTTACATTATTCCTCTGGGCCTCCTTCACATGAGGCCCCTCCAGTGGTGGTTGAAGACCAAGGGGTTCTCACCCAAAGGAAATCCGTTCCGTATGATCAGAGTAACGCGCAAGTGCCTTCAGTCTCTGCAAATATGGAAGAAGCCTTGGTTCCTATCCCAAGGGCCAGTGTTGGGGGTGTCATGTCGCCGGGAAACCGTTTCGACAGACGCCTCCCTTACGGGCTGGGGCGCGGTCATGGACGGCCGCTTTACCAGGGGTCTGTGGCAGGACCATCATCGCACTTGGCATATAAATTGCCTGGAGATGATGGCGGTATTCAAGGCTTTGAGGAGCTTCCTCCCAGACATCGAGGGTCGCCACGTCCTTATACGGACGGACAATACGTCAGTGGTGGCCTATCTGAACCGACAGGGGGGACTCAGATCGCGCCCTCTGTGCAAACTGGCGCATCAGATTATCCTTTGGTCCCAGGGAAAGATATTGTCAATAAGGGCAATGTATATCCCAGGGGTTCAGAATCGGGGAGCAGACATCCTGTCGAGGCAGGGGCTGAGGCCCGGGGAATGGAGACTTCATCCGGATGTGGTGAAGTCGATATGGGAGAGGTTCGGACCGATGGAAGTGGATCTGTTTGCGTCTCGAGAGACGTCCCACCGTCCACTTTGGTTCTCCCTCTCACATCCAGCCCCGCTGGGGTTGGATGCCATGGTACAGGCTTGGCCGAGGCTTCGCCTGTATGCTTTCCCCCCGATCGCTCTGCTCCCAGGGGTCCTGGAGAGGGTCCGTCAAGAGGGCATCAGTCTACTTCTGGTTGCCCCGAGATGGCCGACACGAGTATGGTTCTCGGATATAATATCACTCCTCATAGCTCCGCCATGGCCGATTCCTCTGAGGAGGGATCTATTGTCTCAGGCGGAGGGCACAATCTTCCACCCTCGCCCAGAGTTGTGGAAGCTGTGGGTCTGGCCTCTGAGGGGGTTCAGTACCTAAATGCTGGCTTATCAGCTGAGGTGGTTGAAACCATACTTAGCTCTAGGGCCCCATCTACCAGGAGATTATATGGCCTCAAGTGGAAGGTGTTTCACACTTGGTGTGGAGAACGAAGGTTGGATCCAGTAAACTGCCCAGTGGCTTCAGTTCTGGAATTCCTTCAGGATCGTTTCTCTGCGGGTCTCTCCCCGTCCACTCTTAAGGTGTACGTGGCTGCCGTTTCGGCTTTCCACGCGCCAGTAGATGGTGGACCTCTGGGGAGGCACCAATTGGTCATTAGGTTTCTCCGTGGTGCTTGGAGGATGAGGCCGGCGATCAGGTCCAGGGTGCCTGCCTGGGATCTGGCAATAGTTCTGGAAGGGTTGTCCCTCGCTCCCTTCGAACCTTTAGAGTCGGCTTCGCCTAAGGACTTAACGCTGAAAATGGTCTTTCTCTTAGCGATTACCTCTCTTAAGAGGGTGGGAGATCTCCAGGCCCTGGCGGTAACGCCAGCTTGCTTGGAGTTTGCCCCTGGCAAAGTAAAGGCCTTTTTGCACCCGAGTCCGGGCTACGTGCCTAAAGTTCCTTCGAGTACGGCTCGCTCTGTAGTCCTTCAGGCATTCCATCCTCCACCTCATGTGTCGGCGGGAGAAGAGAGGCTTCACTTGCTCTGCCCCGTCAGAGCTTTGAGTGTATACTTGGAAAAGTCTGCTTCTTGGAGAAGATCTGACCAGTTGTTAGTATGCTTTGGGTCACCTAAGAGGGGGCTCCCGGCGACCAAACAAACTATAAGTAACTGGATTGTCCAGGCTATTACTGAGGCTTACAAGGTGCGTGGGGTTCCTTCACCTTTGGCCTTAAGGGCTCACTCGACTAGAGGCATGGCTTCCTCTAGGGCCCTTCTGTCGGGAGTACCTCTGCAGGAGATTTGTGAGGCAGCCGGCTGGGCTACCCCGCATACTTTCATCAGGTTTTACAGTCTCAGCCTTCCCAGTAAGCCCGGTGCACACGTACTCGGCCCTTGCTGAGTGCCTAATCAGTTTCACTCTGGGGCGGGTCTGTTCGGTGCGTGGCCTAGTGGGTACTCGTTCCCCAAAGAGTCGATTTTATCGACGCAGTGTTGAGTTCCCTCGATAGGGAACGTCTCGGGTTATGACTATAACCCTTGTTCCCTGAGAAGGGAACGAGACACTGCGTCGTGTTGCCACGCCCCTTTTTTCAGACCCTTGAGCGTCTTGCTTCATCGCGAGGCTAGTGTGTGTTGTGACAGCGTCACTTTTATACTTCCGGGTATGCCGTCACATGTTACGTCACGACGCAACACCAATCAGGATTGGATTAGTTTCATTCATACTTCAGAGGCGCACGCTTAGGGAGCGTCCCCAAAGAGTCGATTTTATCGACGCAGTGTCTCGTTCCCTTCTCAGGGAACAAGGGTTATAGTCATAACCCGAGACGTTTATGTTTTAATGACACTGTATATGTAGAATATCAGATTCCAGGACTATAACTTTAATAATTTTAATACAGTATGTGTTAAAATAGCTATACTTCTCTGCTAAAAATGCATCTAGTCGTTCCACTGAAAACACATTTGTACTATCAAACACATTCGCACCAGTCAGATGTTGGGTAGATGATGGTCGTGTTTGTGCCTGTGTTTACTCTTCAGTTCAGGTGCTGGTGAGGTGTTACTGTTGGTCAGCTGTGGAAAGTATTGAGGCTGCAAAACAAAATGTATCTTGTCAATTAATAGCCAAATAATGTGAAGTGAGCAACATGCATAACAAGGTTGGAAACCCAAGTATTTTTTACATTCCTTTGTTGCAGTTTTAAAATCTTTGATTCCTCCAGAAATTAGTCTAGCTATTGTCCTTTTTAAACATCATTTAAGTCAATCCCAATTCTCTAGTTTTCATCTCTGAAAAGAAATATATTTACAATATAGACACAAAAATGATGACACAATTTCTTCAGAAATCACTTAGTTTTGAGCTAGGATTGTGTTTTTATTAAATGTGAGAAAATAAATGATCTGAGAGAAAAAAAAAATGTTTGAGAAAAAGTTTTCATACCAATAGCAAACAATAATAATATAAAAAAAGTTTTGAAAGTATTTTCTCATAGAATTTTTATTTTTTCAAAATACTTAAATATATATTTTTTTGCTATCAGTGTGAAAACATTTTCTCAACAAAAAAAAGTGTTTCTCTCAAAACGCTTTTCTTTGCTCTCGATGCAATTTCTTGCTCTCGAGTCAGGATTTTGTTTTCACTGTGAAAATTGTGTCATGGGCAGGGCATTCCTATTGGCCAGTTGGGTGAGCATCATCTTGTCTTGGGACACGAATCACTATTACACCATTGTTCGGTTTTCGTATAGATGCCGCATCTGCCTTAGTCGAGCACAGACGGACACTCCAATGTTTGAGTAACATGATGACACACACAACTCAATGGGTAGTTGGTTGAGCAAGTTCAGCATCAACGAAAATTAAATATTAAAACTCAAGTTTATCTAGCATGATGGCTAATTAGCTTTACTAGCGATTAGCAACCTAATAATAGTAAAACACATAAGCCGCGTTTCCACCGCAGGGACTTTCTAGGAACTAGGAACTTTGGGGTGTACTCGGTGTGTTTACACTGCAGGAACCATGGTCTAAATCAGTTTTTCCCAACCCTGTTCCTGGCGGGACACCAACACTGCGCGTATTCTTTGTCTCCCTAATCTAAAACACACCTGATTCAACTCATCAGCTCATTAACCCATCTGATTATGAGCTGATGAGTTGAATCAGGTGTGTTTGATAAGGGAGACAAATGCTGCGTCCCAATTCGCATACTATCCGTCCTAAATAGTATTCGAAAATAGAATTAGTGCGTCCCAAATGTTGAAATGAGTGTTTCAAAGATACCCGGATGGTCTACTTTTTCCGGTCAGAATCCGAAGTGTAGATGCACACTCTAACGGCTGATATTGCCAACAACCCATTGCGCGTTGAAAGATTCGGTTAGAAAAACCAGTAAAAAGTGTTAAGAAACTACAGACACGGAGGACGTGCGAGTCCCGTGGATAGAGAGTTGAGAGGTATAGATAAAGAGGTTTGAGTGATTAATTAACACTATCTAACCTAACAAAAATTAATTTATTCAATGTTATCCACATTATATTGCATCTGCAGCAGCATTGTGAACTTTTGTAAGGATACATTTAGCCATTACGTTTTAAAATGAATCATTATATTCAAATTGCAATTATGAGGAAAGTATCCGCATGAAAGACCCACGACTGGCAGATCAATGCCCTCCGATATGGTAGGAAATCAAATTAGATAGAATGGAGGATTTTAACTGTGACAAGATGATTGACAGGGCAGTTTATGGTGACAGGATGCACGCAGAGCCGTCGGTTAAAGATGACGTGATACTATGTCCCAAAGCTCACCTACTCTTTTGCTACACACTCAAAAGTATGTACTTTTTCTTCACAAAAAGAGTACATACTTTTAGGGCGTAGTATAAGTAGGCGAATTGGGACGCAGCAAAAGAATACGCGCAGTGTTGGTGTGCCGCCAGGAACAGGGTTGGGAAACACTGGTCTAAATAAAGAAGTCAAGTCAAACTTTAGTTCCCCCCTAGAAAGTCCCTGCTGGCGAGGTAATACTTTTTCAGAGTTCAGGAACTTTCGGGGTGGGACTTGAGCGCTGAACATGCTGATTGGTTCTTACTAGGGGTGCACCGATGTATCGGCCGCCGATATTTATCGGCCGATTTTTGATTAATTTAACACCATCGGCATATCGGCAAAAGCATGGAAAAGGCAGATAGATTTGTTAATTAATTGCTTGAAGGCAATGAGTTGCATGTCTGTTGCATAATCAGTCTGTTGCAGGGTAGCACGGCTAAGAATTTCCAATTTACACATCCAATTTAATCTGCCACCTGAAAAAGCATCCTGAACAGCATGCTGCGTTCCTCGGAGCTGCCAAGAAAAAACTGCCGCCTCCCAGTGTTCCGACACCCTCTGTGGCCCAGGTATTTGAAAAAGTAAAAAAGTTTACTCAAGACAGCATCAAAGCAAAGGGGATTAACCAAAAACGTATGGAATTTATCGCACTGGACGATCAGCCGTTTTCCGTCGTGGAAGACGTGGGGTTTCGGAGGCTTGTTCAACACCTTGAGCCACGTTACTCCCTACCTAGTTCTACATCCGACATTTGGAGCTCTGATGTAAGCCCTACCTGTATGCTCAGTCTCACTGGGCAATAGATTGATAAAGATTTCAAATTGCAAAAAATATTGCAGCACGCACAGGAATTTAAGGGTTCACACACCGCAGAGGCGATCTCTTCAACATTCAACACAATGCTTGAAACGTGGAAAATCGACAAAGTCAAGGACCATGCAGTTGTCAGAGACAATGCAAGAAACATTACAAAGGCAATGGATGTCAGTGATGTCGCGAGTTCACCCTGCGTTGCACACACTTTACAATTAGCTGTCAACGAGGGCTTGTTATGTCAACGGAGCATATCTGACGTGATAGCAATATGCCGACGAATAGTAGGCAACTTCAAGCATTCCCCTCTAGCGTACTCTCGCTTACACAGTGTTCAAATTCAGATGGGAATGCAACCAAAAATTCTTCAGCAAGACGTTTCAACAAGGTGGAACAGTACTTTTTATATGCTGAGAAGCCTTTTGGATCAAAAGCAAGCAATCGCGGCTTATAGTGCAGATTATATTCTGCCTGTGACATTAACTGCCCAACATTGGAGTCTAATTGAGAACACAGTTTCTATTCTTTACCCATTTGAGCAACTAACGAGGGAGATGAGTGCATCTGGAGCATCTGCAGCAGATGTGACCTTGAAACTGACCAGGGAGTAAAAACCACCAAAAAAATACTACTAGATGCGGTGACATAGCGTTTTTCTTAAAAATGACTCCACTTTATTGTATCGCAACACTGTTAGACCCAAGATACAAAGATAACTACTTCGACACGGACAAAAAGCAGGCAGTTCGCATGATGCTGCAAGCACAGCTGGATTTGAGCGACGAAAGAGACGGAAACCCCGCGGTGCGCCACCCAGAGGACAGCCCAAAAGCCAAAAAGTCGCGCAAAGACAGTGAACATGCACCCAGTCTGTGTGACATGTTCGACGAAGTTCTGGTGGAAAATTTATCACATGGATTTAGGATTAACCCTACCATGTCACAAATGAAATGGATGCCTACCTCACAGAAATCCCAATTGAAAGATATGAGAATCCTCTTCAATACTGGTGTGTCAATCAAGGTCGCTTTCCGTCTCTTGCGCAAACTGCACGCAAGTATTTGTGTGCACCTAGCACAAGCACCGACAGTGAACGATTGTTCAGTGCTGCATCCAATGTCTTGGACAGTAAAAGAAACCGACTGCACTGTGAAAAAGCAGAAAAGCTTCTTTTTTTTAAAGAAGAACCTGCCCCTGTTTCTAAAGCAGCAACCTTAATACTTGATAACTGCAAATGGACTGAACTGTTTGTCATGTCATATTCTTAAATCTTTGTTAAACAGATCTACTGTATTTACATTTGAAAAGATTTAATGTTTAATGTACACCATGCACAACGACTGAATGAACAGTTCATGAGTTTGAAGTTTGTCATGTCATATTCTTAAATCTTTGTTAAACAGATCTATGTTCATTTGAAAAGATTTAATGTTTAGTGTGCACCATGCACAACGACTGAATGAATAGTTCATGAGTTAAGCCATTTTATCATAATAGTTTTAAATATTATTCTATTGTTAAGAAGTAATAAAATATGACTTCATATTGTTAAATAAATGAATATTGGGTAGCAAAAATCACCTCTGAACGTTGTCATGTTGTCTTATTGTATTTTTTTTTATCATTGTGCCTCTCTTATAATGCTGGTCAGATGAATGTTAAATGGATCAATCCATGTTCAGTGAAAATAATTTGATGCAGAAATAAACTAGCTACTACTGAATAGTATCGTATGCAAGTGACAAATATCGGTATCGATATCGGCCAGTAGTTGTTTGTTGAAATCGGTATCGGTATCGGCCAAAAAAAATCCTATCGGTGCATCCCTAGTTCTTACCATTTGTTCTTTCTGCCCGATGGCGCGCGTTCGTTCCATCCATCTCACGGTCAATGTCCGCTGATTACAAACGTCTACTTTTATATCTAGTATTACGAGCTTTCTGAATACGCTTGCTGAACTTGCTCAGTCAGCTACCTCATCGAGTTGTGTCTGTCATCATCTTACCCAAACAAGGGAGTGTCCATGTTCAACTTAGAGCTTAGATCGGGCCCCAAAATCAAGCCCGACCCTACCCGAGCCCGTTGTGTCCGAGCCCGGCCCAGCCCGTTAACTATAAAGAGCCGTAGTTCACTGACAAGCTGAGCCATATCACATTAATATCGCGGACGTATCGCTAGCGATGATTAGTGCTATATTGCTCAGCTTGTCAGTTAACTAGTCAAGTCAAGTCACCTTCATTTATATAGCGCTTTTTACAATACAGATTGTATCAAAGCAGGTTCACAGTGATAACATGAAAATAATATACACAGGTCAATAATATTGTTCAATATTAAGTGTCCCCAACTAAGCAAGCCAAAAGCCAAGGCAACAGTGGCAAGGAACCAAAACTCCATCAGGGACAGATTGGAGAAAAAAAACCTTGGGAGAACCCAGGCTCAGTCGGGGGCCAGTTCTCCTCGGGCAAATTTGGGTAGCATTACAAAACAAATTGGATTGAAACATTACGGCTATTTGTACACACCAAAAACTCCAGTGTTAAATTAACACTCCTGGTTAATTTAATGAGGCTGTGAGGCTATGTTTACACTGAAACAATTCTGAAGAGAAAACGCAAAAATGACGTTTCATTATCACTTTTTATTTTGTGTTTAGACGAGCGTTTTGGGTGGAAAATCCGTGTACATATGGTGACGCAAAAGTGTATGATATTCAATGTAGTATGCACTCCAGGCGGCTAGGTGGCAATGTGGAGCCTTTTTTCCACTCTGGAGGGTGGCTTCACTTTTTTGCATTTTTAAGCTCCAAAAACGCCGTCGCCATGTAAACAAAAGGCACAGCCGATAAAATATTTTTAAGTTTTCACCCGCGAGCATTATCGTGTAAACAGGGCCTAAGTCCACACTCAAGAGTGTTAAAGTTAATGAGATAACTAAGTGATTAATCGAATGATGACTGAGCATTATTGACGACATCTAAAGCAGAATCAATGAAGGAGATAAAAAATTGTAAGCCACCATTATGGCGATCATTGTTTGCTTTAGTTGGGCTCTCGACCCTTAAACCTCTGGGGACCAAGAGCTATTTGGGTTCCTTGAGATGTTCTAACATGCCATCTGTGTTTTTTTCAGCTGCTTATAAACATATTAATGACAGAGGTGAAATTACACTATATTTAGCAGAAGCAGGGCAACCATGATATATAGGCAACATGTTTGTACATGTTTGTATTTTTGAGAGAATATTGTTTATGCGTGGTTATTGTAGAAACTAAAAATGGAAGTTTCTGAAATAAGGCCACAAAACACATACTAAATATGTGTCCACAAGACTTTTGACTAATTGATGTTGTTGCCTAGGGTTTTTTCTTCACAATGATCTGAAAATCATCCTCTAAATTGTTCACATAAAACTGTGAATTGGGTTATATTGTAAAAAACATTTTTTTTTTGTTTGCCAAGGCAATATGCGAATGGGTGTGAACAGGCCAGCCCCATCATTAATTATTAGGTGATTCTCACCTGAGACACAAAGACGCATAATAATGAGCCTTTCATTCAGGTGAGTCAGGCAAGAAAAAATTGAAAGGACAACACACACACACACACACACACACACACACACATATATATATATATATAAATGAGAAGTTCAGATGCAAAAGCCTCTAATTGCCATTTGAAATTCTTCTAGAATGATAATTTTTATCAAGCTTATATATTTAAGTTCAGTAATTTCACTTAAATCACTATTAATAGGTAGTCTTCATTGCCATTTAAGTGACATTACTGAACTTAATTATATAATCTTGATAAAAATGATAATTCTAGAAGAAAATTTCAAATGGCACTTAGAGGCTTTTGCATCTGAACTCTTCATATATATATATATATATATATATATATATATATATAGATAGGCCTACATATGTATGTATAAAATCAAAGTATAAATGAAAGTCAAAAAACATTTTTAGTCATACCTGGAAACAAATCCTGATCAAATAGGTGCCAATTAGAATTGGTTCAAAGTTAGAGTTTAAAACATCTTGAAAAGAAAATAATATAAGCAGAAACTCTAATTTTAACAGTCTAATTAAATGAACGTTCGTTCATACATTCGTTCACACACCCGAATCATATGTAAACACTCTTTTTGGTTTTACAGATAACTAATGTTATCTTACTAATGTTATGTAGGAGCTAAATGAATTAACGCACAGCGCTGTGAATTCGTCTATTTCTTCCTATCAGACGCGCATTTAAAGAGCATATTGCAGGTAAAAAAAAATCTAAATTTATTAATAACCTTGTATGAAAATACCATATGAAAAGTTAATGCAGGATTCAAAATGTTTTAAAACAACATAAGGGCACTAATTTAGAAGATAAAGTGAGCGTTTCTTTGACTGCTAGTACAAAACGGCTTTTTTTCAACATCGCGTCATTTGACGTCATATCAGAGAGGTCAGCCTCGGCTCAGCGAAGATTAGGCTGGTATTCAGTGAGAGCGGTCGTCAGTCAGTGTGCTTTCGGTACTTTTTGTATTTTAATTGATCATCGTCATGGTAAATTATTGTGTTTGTAGAGGTTGCCAAAACTCCAGCCTGTCAGGACTTCAAGATCGAGTCCACAAGTTTCCATTACAAGAAAAGGGATGGTGCTATAGCCTATCTTTCGTTCCTGGTGCGGTTTGTGCAGGTGAAGAGACGGGATTTCTCTTCTGCATCGGCTCGGAAAACGCGGTCGTGTGTAGCGTTCACTTCAGATCAAATGATTATCATTCCGGCAATATAATGGAGTTCAACATGGGATGCCGAAGCAAGAATATTGATCGTCGTATACCAATGGCATCAAATAGTGTGAAATAGGTAACTTAGTCATAGAGGCAACTTGTAATTGAAAAACAAAATTGGTTGTTTAAATACTCAAATCTTTAATTTTCTGTTTATGTTATAACCCAGGTGAAAAATATGTATTAAAAATTTACCCGAGTATGCTTTTAGTACATTAGAACTTACTCAAGTAAAGTTTTTATACATTTAATAGTATATAAATCTACCCTAAACATTCTGTCTGCTGGCCTGCTACAGGATCATAATAATCTGTACAGTATTGTGAGCACAGTGTATATCGTTAGCGAGTGTGTGCACGTATCTCACCAACAGACACCTGTCCTGTTCTCCACTGGTTCTCCTCACATCACAGCTCAATTTTTCAATGACCGTTCTGTCTGACATTATCCTGGCCTGTCCCTGCTCTCTTTAGCATAGGAGGCTCATAACTTTATGGCTTGATCAGTCATACAAGTATTTCCTCAGCGTCCGAAATGTCATTGCGATCCATTGTTTTCCTGTTGTGTAAATCGACGACTCTCCTGCTCATTACGTCACGCCCGCCACGCCCGTTTTCAGACGCGGAAGTAAAATTTTCTCACAAAAACGACTCCAGAAGCTTCTATAGCGTATTTATAATTATATTTTAAAGAAAATCTAGTTCCTACATTGTTTTTCTATGCATTGACTTGTTGGGTCCTCTAACCTGCAATATGCCCTTTAATATTTAAACAGTCTTTGTGGAGTTTACAGACATTATTCAATAACGCGATTAGAACAAAGCACTTAACAATAATGACTTACTGCATCAGCTGAATCCTTGTTCCTCAAAATGAAACTGTAACTGAGGTAACTTTTTTCCAGGATCTCCTCACTGCGCAGCAAGACGAAAGGTTAGGATGAGGTTAGATCCGTAATAAACTGTATGTTTTTATTGATGTGGGCATTGTCATGGTTTGTCTCAACATTACAGTTTGAATAGCACACGCTCTCAGTGGGCGGGGTCACATTAACACGTCATTCGCTATAATGAGGTAAAAGAGAAAAGACTGGCATCTCTCTCTTTTCATACAAATTACAGAATCACAAAGCTGTTGAAAGTAAATTAAACCAAATCATCTCACTAAGTTTCATTTTTCAGATCAAAGCCTGATTATGTCAAAATATAGCCAACACTATCAGATCACACTCTTCTTTGTTCATTTGACTGTTATAAATCAATAACAAGTGAAAGTATAGTGGTCAAGAGTCCAACTAAAGCAAACACTGATCGCCATAAAGGTGGCTAACAATTTGTGATTTTCTCCTTCAGTGATTCTGCTTTAGGTGTCTTCAATAATGCTCAATCATCACTAATTTAATCACTTAATTATCTCATTAACTTTAACACCCTTGAGTTTAACACTCTTAATTTAACACTCATATCTGCATCATATCTGTCATCTGAAAGCAGGTGAAGGTGATTTACTAAGGAACCGGCTGTACTGAAGAGATGCGCATAACAATGTCAAGCAATATATTGCCCAGGCCTACTTTCTCCCGCCCGTAACATTTATGTTTTGTCCCGCTTCCGCCCGCATTTTCTGTACCTCCAAATACTTTCAAGTTAGCCTACGTGTCGCCACCATTCACATCAGCATAAATGTGACCAATAAATGATTTGTTATTAAAGCATTAACACACAAACCACTGTTATAATATAAAAACAAGCAGGCTACTGCGTGCATGGTTTGGCATAACTGAATGCGTGCAAAGTGCGCTCCCATAATAATTCCTAAAAAGCTGACAGTTCATTGCGATCTTACGCATCTCTGTTATTATCAATGAATCTTTCATAATATCCACACTTTGTTTGTTATAATTACAGGATTTGCCGGCACACTGAATTCAGCACTGAAGAAAAAGCCAGTTTTGAGCGGTGAGGGAATATTTCGTTTCTAGGGAGTACCGCAAATCTTTTTATTCTCCTGCAACCCGCACACACAGAGCGAGCACATTACCGCCCGCGCTCGCACTCGTCCATCAAATCTAGTCCCACTCCGCACTCTATTGCATTGGGAGTGCACGTCTCTAGAGGCCCGGCCTGGCCCGAGGACAGTGACGGGAAATATCGGCGGCCCAGGTCGGGTCAAGTTCGGGCTCGAGCAGAGAATCTAAGATCTAGCTAACTAGCTCAACTAAAGCAGAGGCGGTATCGATCAAGGTGAACCCGAACAATGGTGTAATGATTCAGTTCGACCTGTCTATGAGTTTGACTCACAAGACAAGACGATGATAAAACCAAAGGCGTAATCCATCAGCCGGAAGTTGAAGCCTCACGGAAGTCACCATTGTAGCAAAACTTCACCTGTTGTTAGCATCCCATTGACTCCCATTCATTTTGGCGTCACTTTGACAGCGAATAACTTTACATCTGAGGTGCCCAAAGACTTCATTTTTCCATTAATTATTTCTAAATAAACATGACAATGTGTAAAATGCTCCATTACTTTGTATCTTACGTTACGGTCCCGTAGAAGACAATTTTGTAAAAAATAGGCTAAAGATTGCGTCATAACCACGGGACTTTCTGTCGCACAATAGAGACATTACCGTATAGACAGGAGGAGAAGCTCGTCGGCAATCTTTTACTGTCTATGAGGCAATCGGGGGGGACATGAGAGCAAATCTTTCAGAGCAAATCTAAATTTGCTGGAAGTTGTCTGGGTTTTTCCAGGCTACAAAATCCTGACTTGAGAGCAAGAAATTGAATCAAAAGCAAAGAAAAGAGTTTTGAGAGAAACACTTTTTTTTTTTTTTTAGAGAAAATGTTTTCACACTGATAGCAAAAAAATGAGCAAAAAACTATTTTGAGAGAGATTTTTTTCTCAGAAATAATTGTAATTTTTTCATTATTTTATTTTGAAAAATTTTTGTAACATTTGTAAAAATATGTTTGTACTGATTTTTGTGTGTGTGACTCTCATGTTAATTTACTTAGTTTATTCAAAATAGTTTTTTTTCTGTTAATTTTATTGCCTTTCATTGGCCTTAATAGTGGAAAATAAAAATCCCATCTGTGCAAACGCATCCAACTTCTCCTGAGTGCTTACATCTGCTCATGACGATTCAGTGCAGATGACGAGGAGGGAGGGTCTATCTAGCCTTTGTTTTGTTTGAAAATACTTTAAACGTCAACAAGAAGTCACGTCACCCGACACCGCTTAGAGCACTTTTAAACAGCCCTATATGGTTTAATCCCAGAGATATTGGAATGTTAATGTGTCACGATTTGGTCTTGTCTCTGTCACGATTTGGTTTGTTCATGTTACATGTCTGTCATGTGATTCCCTGTTTGTCATGTGATCCTGCCATGTCTTGTCATTGGTTAATCGTCTGTTCATTGTTCACAGGTGTCCCTTGTCTTGTCATTAGTCTGTGTATTTAAGCCCTCATGTTTGCCATGTGTCTTTGTCAAGTATTGTTTTCCGTGACCACTGTTAAGTAAGTCCATATCCACGGGGTTTTTTTTGTGTTTTTTTTTTTCATGTTTTTGTTTCATGTTATGTTTTTATCTTGTTGCATGTTATTTTTGAATAAACACTGAACTTGCCTCCAGTGGCTCCTTACAGAATGTTGTAACATTTTAGTTACGATACTGCGTATTTGAACTATTGGTTGCTCAAAATCCCTTCTTCCAAATATCCCTGAAATGGATTCAAATATAGACTATTTTGCAAGATGTAAACAACACTGGTCCAGAAGCACTTCCTGTTTCAGTTTTATAACACTACATAAAAGCTGGGATAAAATACACCAACAGAACATATAAAACTGAATCAAAAAGTTAAACCAACATCTTTAAGATGTCTTCTTTACATGTGAAATAAAGAAAACCGTTACAAACTGAAACAGGAAGTGTTTCTGGACCAGTGTTGTTTACATCTTGCAAAATGGTCTATATATTCTTATAAATATACACTCTTGAGAACAAGTTAATGTGCCACAATGTGACAATTTCAGTGGATTTGTGGCACTCAGAGAGGTTTGTTTTATATAATTGTTTTGATTGGGAAACAATATGAAGAGTTCAGATGCAAAAGCCTCTAAATGCCATTTGAAATTTTCTTCTTTAATGATGAAATAATGATTTTTATCAAACTTGTATATTTAAGTTCAGTAATTTCACTTAAATAACAATTAATAGGTAACTATCATTGCCATTTAAGTGAAATCACTGAACTTAAATATACAAGCTTGATAAAAATGATCATTCTAGAAGAAAATTTCAAATAGAGGCTTTTGCATCTGAACTCTTCATATACATTTCTAGTTTCAACATAATTTATTCTTCAGACATTCCCCTTTATCAGTATCAGTATCAGCTGACTGCAGTAGACTCTGAATTTGATCAGTGAATCGAACACACCAGGATGATCATATCTTTATCATTATCAAGTAGGCTAGTAGCCTGGTTAAAACCAGACCATTCTCAGTTGTAACTGAGATATGATCTGGCAAAGCATCATAGACAAATCATTTCCAGACAGGAGTCACCAACGAACGTCGCGGGTAAACCTAAAACCAATCAGAGCGATGAAGGAGATGACGTATGGAGACGGCGGCCGGCGGAAAAACATCTCCGAGTGTTGTTCTTTGCTCGGTTTTTAACAAAAAGGAAACATTCCAATCGCTTTAAACAGATGCGATAGCTGATTCAAACGAGTGATGCTCGACGGCGGCGTCCATCTTTGTAATGTAGGCTACAAAATCTGCTTCAAAATACCAGTGCTGTCGTCATAGTGTAAAGCCCGCCCCAATGTTTCTGTTTGGTGCCGTGATTTCGGTGGATTGGAAATGGGCTTGAATGAGCTCTTTGCCAGACTAACTTTCAGAGCAAATCTAAATTTGCTGGAAGTTGTCTGGGTTTTCCCAGGCTAGTAGGCTAGCCAACATCATCTGAACCCAATTTATCTTGCAGTTCTTGCAGATTATTTTGACCCATCTCTAATAGTGGATTACTCAGTCAATATACATCCATTACATTTAATATTTTGTCTTTCTTCAGAATGCAAATTGGCTTTGAAAATTACATAAAAAAACGAATTCTTCATGATCCTAAAAACAAGAAATTATATATTTAAATTCTTTAAATTTCAACAATTTAAATTTAATTTAATTTAAACAAATTCCTTTGAATAAAATATGAATAATTACTTATTTATTTGTTTTTTTGAAAATGAACACTTAATGGAAAATTTCTCATTGTTTTTTCTATTGAATTAATGCTAATTAATGGGTTAATGAACAAGCAAAAACACCATGCATTTGTTTTCCCTTGTGCTAAACTACAATATGCCCACAATATACCTACATTTAACATCTGTTTTATTAACTTTTTTACTTTTTGAGTTTGAGAATATATTTTTCATTTCTTCCCATCAACATTATCTATCTTTACTTTAGAATCTTACCCCAGGAGGTCTGCGTCTTATGCCTTTCTCATAGCGTCTTCCAAGACGATCATTTTCTCTGCCCCATCCTGTTCCCCCATCCTCCTGGAAGTATGGCAGCTCTAAAAGCTCTTCACAGGACAACCTGCCAGAGGGATCCATTACCAGGCAGGACTAAAAAGACACAAACACACATTTACTTGTAAGTCTTCCAAACCCATCTTATAATGTTCGAAATCAAATCACATCATTCTAAGTATTCAAACCATTATGTACAACAGATGCCTTCCCACATAGCAACATTGTGACGTCCCAGATCCGGCCCACAACTGGCTCACATGCAGCGTGTTTGGTTGTGTGAAATATGATCTGGCCCACTGTTTTCCAGATCTGGGCAACAAGCAGGCCATAGCAATGCCACATGTCAGCCAAGAGAAAAGAAATTAACCAGAACTGGACCTTATCTGAGCCACAATCTAAATCTGTGTAAACTAAATATGCCTGTTAACAAGTAGAATCACTGAATTTAAATCATTAATACAGATTTTTCCCCAATTAATTTTGTAACCACTTATGACACTAAGGTCATTAAATATTTTAAGACACTGAGGTAGAACTTGCATTTAAAATTTTTTATTAGCAACGTTTCGGTCTCACAACCTTCATCAGGCCATCCCATTTAAGACCAAGCACATGGCCACTAAACAAGGCTACACCTCTAACCACTTCAACATCACATCACCACATTATCAAGATCAGTAGCTGCGTTTACATGAAGGATATAATCGGATTGACGGCTCAATCGGACCAAAAAATCTTCATGTAAACACCTAACTCGATCTGATTGAGCTCGATCCGACTGGAATTTCAATTAGATTGAAAGGGGTGAATTAATCCTTTTGTAATCCGATCGAGAGAACATGTAAACACTTCAATCGGATTGAAAACCGAAAACTAAAAGCACTGCGCATGTGCAATGACGTTGAAATAGCGTAATGACGTATGACGCACAGAATGAGCTGTTCTTCCTGTTGAATAAAGTTATATAAATGAGTGTTCCGTAATTAAAAAATTCTCATTTCACTCAGTGTCTGAAAACATATAATCGCATGTACATGCCATTTTCAAAGGAGAGCTTAATTTCTAACTCAGTCATAAAAATGCAAATTAAATGCCGTGATCCAGCCAAAGGGTTGTACCCTCTCCGAAAGATGGACCGTGGCCATTGGTTCTCACACCTTCCCAGGATGTGACCGCGTTCACTTTAAAATCAGTGATCTCTCCCTCTCTTCCGTGTGTCTGTCTTCTTCCGTGTGCCACTCTTCGTGTTATTCTTTAGTTTTAGTCTTCTTCATAGTGTACTTTGTCCTTGTTTTATTTGTCTTTTGTTTATTTCGCGCTAAGCCAGTCTGTTCTTAGTGCGTTGTTCTCGTCTCCGGACCGAACCGCCCACGTGTGCTTCATCAGTCTCCAACCTCCGGGTGAAAAGACCATCATCACCCGTACTCTTTTAGGACATTTTGAATTTCCCGCGAGCCAAAACACGCTTGGAAAGAATCAAAAGAAGTCCTCCATCTCACCTCGGGCACCTACACGCTTCTTCTTGTTCAACTACTGTTTGACTGCATTGTGAGAACCAATGCCATTCATGATGTTTACACACCATTGTTGAATTAAGCTGTGACCTTTGGCAAAGGTCAAGAATGTCACTGTCTGTGGGAAAAGTGGTCTATGAGACTTATGTCTGTATTGACATCTCACCTTCATCACAGTAATAGCATGAGGAGAAACATCATGAAACCTCTTCTCTAGCGGCTCCTACAACAGCAACAATATCAAATTTAGTTATCTTCCACGATTATTTTTATTTTATATTTTTATAAGTGTAGTTATTTATGTTACCGTGGTATCAGGCTCTGGGATGCTGACTCCACTAAAGAAGACATTGGACCGGAACACCTGCTGATGACGTGGGATCAAGTCACCTATCAGGAGGTCAAAGTTTAGATGTTAGGAGCCTTTTTTTACAGAGATTTAGACTAAACATTCATCACACAATTGACACCTTGAAAACAGACTGTCCCACAGTACAGTATTGGAGATTTCTCAAGCTATGGAGAAAAAGGATCTGCCTGCACATGCACCCGCATAACTTCTCTGATTGGCTCCATCCTCTTTCATAGGCATACATGATAGAAATTGTGTTCATAGTAAGTGTAGGAAGGAGTATGTAATTAAAAAAAATGGAAAAGCTGTTAACAAGGCCTTCATTAGCCTGTAACTCGCAATGTCCCTGAAATGATTATTTTGCTAAATTAAGCTTTAGGCTAACACACAAATGACCCCACAACATTTAAAAAAAGTTAATTGGTTGATTATCCAGTAGGGTTAGGTCTTCAGGTAGAGGAATGAGTTATGAATTAGGCTAAATAATTTTTTATCACTTTGATTATTTCATATCACCATATATGAGAAAGAAAAATTAAAAGGAGGTATCAGTATCGTTATCAGTAACATGGCAAGACATAATTATAGTTACAGAAGGTGTTACAGCTTATTTCAGAAAAACAACCCATTCCTCGTTATTTTACAGTGACGAAATCAAGAACTTTTTATCTGTACCTGCCACGATTCAGAAAGAAAGTACCTGAAGTCTTTTGCTATAGTAATGAATATAGTAATAGTACAGAGGTTTTTATTTCAGTGCTGTTGTTAATTTCGTGGTTATTTCAGCAAACAGTTTAATAAATTCAGCATAAAAGCATTAAGGCTGATAATTTACTTACCCCCATGTCATCCAAGATGTCCATGTCTTTCTTTCTTCAGTCAAAAATAATTTTTTTGAAAATAATTTTTTGATGAAAACATTCCAGGATTTTGTCCATATAATGGACTTCATTGGGAACCAAACAGTTCAAGGTCCAAATGAGTTTCAGTGCAGCTTCAAAGGACTTTAAACGACATCAGACGTTGAATAAGGGTCTCATCTAGCGAAACGATCAGGCATTTACTGTAAAAAAATGAATAAAAAATTTAAAGTTTTATAAGCACAAATGCTCGCCTTGCTCTGTTCTGTGATGCACATTCGTGACTCTCCTGTTCAAACTCGTTCATCAAAATGAACAAATCTTTTTTCCAGTCAGGACTCGAAGGGTACTACATAAGACCCTTATTCAACGTCTGGTGTCAGTCCATGCAATAAATGCATGTCCATGAATAAGTGATGTTTTACTTCTGTTTCCATTTCAGGTGCGTCCAAAATTAGATTTGAACACTAGCCTGACTTCGTCACATACTCATTTTCTAGTGAGAATATGAATCTGATACTGCTCCATAGGGCTGGAAAAAAACAAACTTTGCACTCAATTGGATAGTCGGTAGACCTACAACCAATCAGAGTAACGCAGTAAGTCAACTACTTTGTATAGCGCAGTTTTCAACTAACTTACTTATTTTAGAAGTAAAATAACGAGTGTTGCTTCTCCTTTGGTCGCACTTCATGAGTGCGACCAAAGGAGAAATCACAACTACCACAGGCTTTTCATTACGTCCCATCTTCTTAGCAACCATCGGAGCCAGCTGATAAGTTACACTTTTGCCGAATCATGTAAGGACGGCAAAAATATCTTTCCGATCGACAAATGCCTTGATTGCAGTTTTCTGTTCGACTATTAAAATGAATGCGATGTCGATTTATTTTACAACAGAATTTATACATCTCAATTATCCAGCTGCAGTCATCTCTGAGGGAAACCAGTTAAGCGCTCTTTGATAACGTTATGATTACATCCCTGCAGATCATCTGTCCATCATCGTTTAAAGCCCGCCCTGGCAATTTGATTGGCCCGTTCATTTTTTGACTGATCATAATTTATCCTCAATGGATTGAATCGAGAACGAACTTCCCAACCAAAAAATGTTGTGGGCGGGGTTCGGGCTGGCATCCAGGCTATTTGAACACATCACATTTGGAATCATTTTTAGCTCAAATTGTATCATAAAATCTCACAGCCCCACGGTCAAATATTGTGATTCACTTTATGAAGTATTAAATCGAGATCTCCGAGACCATTTTTTAACTGATTCTTTTAAATCACTGGTTCACAATAAATAACATTCATTTGTGAATTCGACTGATCTAGAATATTAAACTTGCAGTAGCTAACAACTCAATGACTTAATGATCCGTACAAAGAGAATTAAAAAAAAAACAACTGAAGTTGTATAAGTTTTAAATTAGTGTGTTCCACACTATTTAAGCTCTATCTTATTTATGTGGCATTAGACACCTCTCTTTGTCATAAACCAGGGTTTATCTCTCTGTCTCTTTCTTGCTCCCTTCGTTCCAACCACTTTCCCTCAGCTGATCATCATCGCAATCAGCGCTTGCCATCATTAAAGGGGTGATGAACTGAGAAATCAAATTTTCCTTGAGCTTTTGACATCTAAGAGATTCTTATATTCTTATATTATAAAAATATCCTGTAAGTTTCAGAAAACGTCCTTGTTAGTCCAATAAAAGCTTTTATTGACACCAGGCTCAGCAAACGACTCGTTTTTCAAAGTGGGGAACTATGACGTCAAAGAGGATAAAACACCACCCCCACAGGAGAAGATCGACGCCTACTTCAACACGGTCGTTAGCCCCGTCCACCGATTCACACATTACACGCATAGCTAAATAACATAGATGCCTACCTCGTGATGACAATCCGGAACGAGCTACAGAGCAATACAAAATATTGTGCAGTGCCTGCCTGGTTGTGGAAGACAGTCGCTGCATAAGCTTCCTCTGTCAGGATTCCAATAGGACTGTATGGATAAACTTTATTTTTAATGACTTTCCATTCCCGCTAATGAGGTAAAACATCGTCGTCTGTTCGCTTCATTTCACTGAGGATTAAGGTGCGTCCACCCTGTATTCCAATGCATCTTGTATTAAACCTGTTATTCGGGTGCCCTTCTGTTTTCTCTTAGTCTGTTTTTGTCCTCTACATCTAGTTACTGTTCTTGCTGCTTCATTGCCAGATTATTGTTACTTTGTAAGCAGTTACCTTCTACTCAGATAGTCCACTTCTGGAGAATGTTGTCTTGTTTCGTCCTGTCTGCATGTTTGTTTAGACTGTTCTCTGCCCAACTATGCTGCTGCTCGTGGTCTCCAACCTCACCGCTGCCTACATATCTGCAACAACTGGCTGTGTCACAATCGCTGACTGCTGCTACCCAGCTCAGGGCCCTCTGCTGCTGTGTTTTACCAGCCAAATAACAACTTTTTGTTTAGCAGTTCTGCGTCTGCCTGACGGCAGACAGCTTTTGTTCCCTTTTCTATTAAACTTTGTTTTTGTACCTGCCTTCGCTCTTGTTTATCCTGACACTCGTTTACAGTTTTGTAACTTGATTGATGACATTCGCTCTTCAATCCATGCACTAATCTGACCTACACCAACTATGAACACATTTTCTATAATTTTCTATATTTTGTTGTTAGTTTTACGGTAAAATTAATTTTATATATATATATATATATACACATATAAAGTATTTCCAGGTTGAAATTCACTCAAATTTAAATTGTTATATTCCACATTTTTAAGTGGTCTTAGACTTTTGGACCCTTTTGTATATAACTTTCAAGGCACAAATATTCTCCTTTGTTTCTCTTTTAATACCCAGCGTTTGTCGAATGAGGTGCAACTGATCCACGTCAGAGCGTCCTGGCCAAAGAGGATTTCCAGACAACAGTTCAGCAAAGACACAACCAAGGGCCCAGACATCAACTGGGGGACCGTACTGAGTGTCTCCGACCAAGAGTTCTGGGGCCCGGTACCATCGTGTTGCCACATAATCAGTGTAATCATCACCTGGACCAGCTGTTTGACACAAACACACACGCAGCTTTTTACAAAATGGGTTACTTACATTACAGACTTTTGTTTTATTAACAGCTAGTTATAAATACTATCCACAAGTTTCCTACGCCCCATGAGGCCTTGCGTCAAAAGTGGGCGTGTCTTCCGGTTCGAAGTAAACAAAGCGCGACTTGACATGCTTGACACTCGTTCATTCAGCAGTTGACAGTCATTCAAGTTATAGCGATCCAAACTAGCTAACGATGTGGGAACACAAACTCAACGAAATGAAAAAGGCTTAAATAACAGTACCTTTACCCTCCGCAGTAGTTGCTTGGGAGTATTATAATAACATTATTAATAATCAATACTCATCAAGGCATGGTGACAGACAGTTGTGTGAGCTGACAAACAATTAAAATAAAAAATACACACTTAGTCATTGTGCTTTGGAGTTTATTCAAAATTATAAATGAATGTGCTACTTGAATACATTAACTGGCACATTTGGTATTCTGTCAACACAGGCTTTGATCCTGAGTTTAGGTGTAACATCAGTAGCGAACAGCCAAACACATGCTGATAGAGTTTATAGAATATTAAGAATTTAAACAAATGTACACAGGAAGACAACACTCTGATTTCATTTTCGGCTTATGTTCAAAACCTCTATGTTCAAAACAATCACGTTTAAGCCACTGAATTAGTTTAGTCCGGTTATTCATACAACCGTGGACAGCACATGTTGTCCCTGAGCTCCGTAACGACATCTCTCATAAAGAATTGCGTCTTTAAATAGTAAAATAATTCTCCGAAAAACAGCTAGCCTCTTCACTAACACACAAAATACCATTGGAATGCTACTTCCGCCGACTTACCGGAAGTTTCACTCACTTTATTTTTTACAGGAGCGCCCCTCGGAAACTTGTGGATAGCTTAACCCACATCATAACTATCTGTAGTTTATCTAATTTTAAAACAACTTTATTTACTTTGTCTTTTAGGGATGTCATCATTTGTTAAAAAAAAAAAAAAAAAACAGTATAAAAGTAGTTTTGGAAGCAATTGTTATGTTTAGCTTACTTCTGGGTATAAATTTGTGCCCAAAACATGGTTAAGTAGCTACACATGCACAGATTCAGAATTACATGTACATCATACAGAAAGGATTACAACATGCTGATGGATAGACCTGGTGTTAGCCTATAGTAACAATACACTGAAACCTAAGGATGATGTAAGCTGACCCTGACTGGCTGAGTGCATCTGTGAGGCTTCACGCTGCTCTGAAAGTGTGCTCAGGACACATGACAGCTGATATAGGTAGGGCGTATAAATAAGTCATTAATGAAGTGAAGATGCTAAATGCACATAAATGGTGGAGTGTGTGAGCTGGACAAAGACACTTACTGAGGATGCGAGCAAAGCCAAAATCACATAGTTTGATCACACCAGTCTTGGTCAGAAGAATGTTCTCCGGTTTTATGTCCCGGTGGATACACTAGTATAAGAACACAAAGAGTGACACTGTCAGAGATACAGACACAAAACACCTACTACAAGGCAGGGATTTGTAAAAGACATTTTCTTTCTAAAAAAAATAATAAATATCTTACCACAGGCAATAGAACCGATCTAGCAACAATCTAGCACAATAAGAGCACAATAAGTGTAATTCCCTTGTGTCCGAATATGCCTATTTTATGGTTTTCAAAAAGCAGTATCTGTGCATGCATGTCATTTTCCAATTAAGGTCCATATTCTGTTTAAGAGGTTGTTTTTAATACAATGTTTTCATGTTTCACAGCTAGTCATATTCCTAAAAGCAATATCAGGGTAAAAGTGGAATAAACAAAAAGTTAATGCTGAGTAACTTTTTTTACACACACATCATAACTTGCCAAAAGAGACACTGAAAAATCTTTACATTAAAGCACACACGGAAAGCCTGGTGTAGGTCATAAGACTGAAAAAATAGTCTCCTCATTCCTCAAAAGGTTATTTTAAGGGACACCATGCAGGAATTACGTTTTTTTCAAACAGCGACCCCTGGAGTTGCTGTGGAGTACATGTATTTATAAATAGCACTCACACAGAGCGTGACACGGCGTGACGTGTTACATAGTATACAATAATAGGCCTACATTGTGTTTAATTTGTCGTTTAATGAGATCTAATATACGTTGTTAGTGGTGAGAATTTTCATAGATCCGACTATTATCCTCATTTACTTTAATGGTCCAGTGGCAGAACTTTTGTGCCAGAGGTTACAATCTAATCCGCACTAGTAGTATACCGGTAGTTTATTTTCCTCATCAAAACCCATTTTTTATTAGTGGTTGTATATCAAGCAGGGTCATGTTTTTTGTGCATCGGGTTTTGTGATTTCACCATAACAAATATAGAGAGTCTATCAGTCTCCACAATGGATTGAAGCGCGCGTCCGTGTGAAGACTGTGCGTGTCACAACAGAACACTGTATCTGGTAAGGGGGGAGACGGTCACCATTCAACCCGAAAGAAGTAATTTAACCATTTCAATAACTCCGAAGCTGTTCAGTTAAGCTAAAAAAATGGCATAGGGTCCCTTTAACAGTGCATTCATAACTGATACACATTGGTAGGCTATGAAAAAAAGGCTGGGCATACTGACATTGTGTTTGTGACAGAAGTTCACAGCTTGTAGAGTTTGCCACACAATACTCTTAAGTTGTGCCTCAGGTACCCTGAAGAGAGAAAAAACAAAAACAATGTTAATATAAAGACTAAGGCTGCTGGCCAAGAAACAGACATAAAACAACTATATGGCATTATCACACCTGGCTCATTTGTTCCAGAACCTGATGCGTTTTCTCGCTTAGTTCGGTTTGTTTATGCATATATGAACACTGCAATCCCGCTTGGATCCGCACCAAAATAGTCGCACCAAGATCGCCACCCTGAGGTGGTCTCAGCCCGATTGGAACCAGTTGAGGTGAGAAAGGATTCAGACCCATGCACCAACAAACCAAGCGATATCATATTTCATATTGGGAAATGTGTTATATAAATAAATGTAATAATAAATGTATAAACATAAATTTGAAATATAATTAAATATATATAATTTATCAGTAAGAGCGGGAATGACGGCCACATCAGTATAAGTCTTTGTGTGCATCAACATCTATGGATAAAGCTCCAATAAGCTTGCGGAGCGAACTTGTCAATACATTTTGATGGAAAACTATGACCAATAAAAGGACAGTTTTACTCATATGTGACTTGAAAAACACATTTTGGTACACTCTGAATTGTTGCCATGTGAAAGATTGTAACAAATGAAGTCCCTGTATCGGAAAAGAAAACCCTGAAAATGCAGGTCTGAAAATGCCCTTAGATTCTGCTGATCAAACATTTTTGGCATTCTGTAGTTGGCAGGATCTAACAACAGTTAAATTCTCATGTTCTCTAAAGATCATTGCAGCTCCCATATGTCTGTAGTAACCATGGGCATGTAGTCCCTGGCAACCAGTTCCTTTGTTTTCAAGAGAAGCTAAGGTTACGACTGAAAGGCCTTCTGGGAAAGACAGAGAAAGCTGTGCAGTAACAGCCTTTGTGGCCTGACCAGCTTAAGAGCTTTGAAAAACAAGACTATTGATGAAAAAACATCAGGTCAGATCAGGAATTGTTTTTTTTTTTTTTTTATGAAAAGTGGGCATTTCAGATCGTGGGAGAAGAGGTGTTGAAAAGGAAGAGAGATTCGTGAAGTCAACCAAAAAAAAAAGTTGATGTATGGCAGTGAAAGTTAAAGTTAAGAAAAAGAAGAGAAGAAAAACACAAGAGAATCTTCTATAGGAGCCAAATATCTTAAATCATAATTATTGCATTTCCTTTATTTTCCTGTCATTTGTAAGTTTTTTTTAAAATGAGGAGAATATGACTGACCCTCTGGGGTGCTTGTCCAGTTCATTTAGAACCGTTTGCTCACAGAACTCAAAGACCAGATGAAGGCGTCTCTTTCTCCTGAAGACCTCAAGCAAATTCACCAAATTCACATGCTTCAACTGCTATATGGATATAATAGAAATGTTTATGTATAATTGTGCAAATGTTTAGGGGATTTACAATCTGTATGCATACAATCTCTATATCTACCATCTACTGTACCTTCAGCATGCGGATTTCTCTCAATGCGATCTTCTTGATGACTGGATCATCTTCAGACTCTACAAATTTTTTAATGGCCACTATCTGACCTGTGTCCCTGTGTCTGCATTTGAACACAACTCCATACGAGCCCTCGCCGATCTTAGCCAGTTTCTCATACTTATCCATCTCACAGAGATCATGAAGGGCTACATACTGCAAACAAACAAACAAACAAACAAACAAACAAACAAACAAACAAACAAACAAACAAACAAACAAAGGCTAGTTGTAACACACATGGTTTAAAAGCTTCCACACATGCCAGCATGACGAAACTTAGTGTATTTACTAGTTTCCATATCAACACTATATAATAAAATTGAGTCAAAATCTTTGGAAGATATCACTGAACATTTATTTAACCATAGCTAAACTGAAGTAACAATTTTCATCTAAATTTTTAGTGTTCATATACAATGAGAGAAATCTGTTATTATGTTAATCTCCAATTTGTTATTTAGCAGTTTAGATAGTTCTTTAATCCTTAGCTAACATAAGGCACAATCTTAAAGGTTACAATCTGCTCCAATTAGACCTATGCTATTCTATGATGTTGGTGATATAATTCACATTAAAAACTTTTATGAATTCTATTGCGAAATCATAAGAAAGATGTGAATAAAGTTATTAAGAAATTATTATTATTATGTTTTGAACTACGCTGTATAGTTTTGTTTTGTGGAGTTTTTAATTTATTTATCAACCTAAAAAATTTGTATATTTTTAATTATTAAAAAATGCCATTATTTTATATGAAAAAGTTAATAATTGCATTTAATTGACAAAATATTGTAGTTTATTTTTAATTTATTTTTATTAGATCAGATAACATTTTAAGCTATCATATGGTCATGTTACAATGTGTCATATGTCAAATCATGTGGGAAATTAATGTGGGAAAAATGTATATTCTGAACCCTAAGTAGATATACACAAACTGAGAAGGTCAAAAAGTGTTCTCCCCTATCCACAGAAGTTTGCACATATGTTTATTTTTTTGCTTATGTATAACCGGATATTCAATATTTTTTTGGGATACATTTTATTTTTGTTTTGAATAAAACAGTTCCTTTATTTGACAAAACATTAGTGTATGCTAATATGATCAATTGCAATAGTAATATTACATTGAGTATTTCATAAACTATCATAATAGCACAAATAAACACATGTTGGCCATTAGTAGGGCTGTACAATACTGTAATGTAGTTGTCGTCGTCATCCAGTGGGCATTAATTTAGGGAAAAATACGTTTTTTTTCTTCTTCTGTCTATTTAATGAATACCAAATTAAATATTTATGAAAAGGATTTTTGAATAAAAACATGCTGCGAACAGTTTTTTTTAATCTAAAATATAAAAAGATAGCAATATGACTCAAATAAACTAAACTGCAAATGTAATTTAAAAGCTTACCTGAGGAATGACTCGTGTAAATTACAAAGCTTTTCTCTTCTCATCTACGTTAAAGATTAACAGTTCTTCCTCTTTGACTCTGAACATCATGAACAACATTCAATGTTTAATACAGTCGCAAGTTTTCTTCATGAGCTACAAACACGCAGTTCTTTTAGTTGAGTGTCTGCAGTTTCCTGAGGCATTGTCTTCGAGAAAGCTCCCTAGTAGACATTAGCATTAATTCCTCTAGATCAGTGACAATATATGGAAATGTCACCGGAGAGTCTTCGATTTGTTCACTCATTTGAGTCCTTTTAGAAGTGTTCTTACGCACAGACGACGTGATGACAGTAACAAGAACTGTTGTCTGCACCTCAGTCTCACCCACAGCACAGCTATAGCTCTCAGTGAGCAAGTGTAACTGAGAGCAACACAACCCTTCCACCTCTCCGTGAGGCTCGTTTATGGGTTATGTGTATGTTGATTGCGCTCTGGGGCTCTATAATATAACGTTACATTACACTTAAAATACTTCTCGTCTCCTCTATCGTGGATTAATGTCAAACTGGGGTTCAAGGCCACAAGGGGGAGCTAGAGGTCCACGGAAAATTATATGAGGAAAAATATATTTTTAAATGTATTATTTAGGAAAACGTGTTTATTTGTAATATTTTCCAGATAATATTTACATTTTAATATTTTTTAATACAATGACAAAGACAACCTGTCGTTAAAAGGTAAAATATCCAAAAAACCACTAGGCCAATGTTATATATTTTGTTTAGTTGATGTTTCCAACTATTTGTAAAACGTGAGAAAATTGCGATTTTTAACCAAGGAAACGGGGCGTGTGAGCCTGTGAGCAGGGGCAGGGATGAGGAGTCGCCAGTCAATGACGTCATATCCGCATTACCCCCGGTTTCCGCCAGGTTTGACCGTGTACTGCAACAGTGGACAACTGGGTCGGTTATGCGCGTTTTGCGTGCTCAACAGCATGAGCGTCCCTAGCAGGGTTTTATTCAAACATTATGGACCATGACAAGCAGACTTTGAGACAAAAAGAGGACTAGAACGAAGATCAACATCTTTCAAGATGCCGAGAGCTCCACGTCCGCGACTAAAGTTAACTTCAACTTGACAGAGACGTGAGTGTTGCATGTTACTTGAGCAAACAGGTGAGCAAATCAATGTATATAAAACTAATCATCAATGTTATGTAGTTCTGTGGTGTTTATTGATTAAACACTCCAAACAAATAAATGTTGGAACTGGCGTGTAGCCTCTTTATTCTTTAGAATATTCCACGAACATGTGATTAGCTCTTTGTGCCACTTCCTAGAGTTTCTTCTTCTATTTACCAAAGGGTATCTGTTAACTGTATGTTTGGTTTTACTGCCATCTAGCGGATAGACATAGGAAACACACCTAATCACCACATCCCCTTTCCTTTAGGAAGAAAAATATAAACTGAAATGCAATTAACATTGGATAATATAACACAACTCAATTATCCATTTGACAATAAACTGAAATATTCAAAACAACACATTTGTGTGGCACAGTTCAATTGTAACTGAAGAGGGTAATTTACAAATTAAGTCGATCAGGTTTCTTTATTATGCGTGATGATCTTCTTAATATAGGAGATGCATTTGTTTCTGCTGAATGACCATTGTCCAGGGGAATGGAAGAAGATGAAGTCTGACAGCTTGGTGGTGTTACATTTTCAGGTGAAGCCAGAACTACTTCTCCTTCAGTGTCAGTCAGTGTTTGGCTCGTTTCTTGCGTCTTAAGAAGACTTCTGCGATTTCTCCTAAGCACTTGTCCATTCTCTGTTCTGACAACATATGATCTTGGATTCACTTCTTCCAGAACAACAGCTTTTTTGTCCCAGCAGTTTGCATTTTCCACTCGCACGGTATCATTTCTTGATAACACCTTCAGCATTTTGGTTTGTTTGTCATAGTTCCTTTTTTGTCTCTTTTGAAGATCCTTCCGTTTCTGTTTTATTGCTGCATTGTTCAACGTATCTCGTTTTGTGTCATGTTTGCAGGGAAGTGTCGTTCTAATCTTGCGATTCATTAAGAGCTCTGCAGGAGATGCACCATGTTCCAGAGGAGTTGCTCGATAGCTCAGAAGAGCTAGATATGGATCTGACTTTCCTTCAGATGCTTTCTTCAACAATTGCTTCACAATGTGCACTCCTTTTTCTGCCTTCCCATTAGATTGAGCATGATGAGGACTTGAAGTGATGTGTCTGAAATCATAGTGAGCAGCAAAGTCCTGAAATTCCCTGGAATTGTAACATGGGCCGTTGTCGCTCACCACAACCAGAGGAATGCCATGCCTGGCAAAAATTGACTTCATCTGCTGTATCACACATGCACTTGAAGGGTTAGACAGCAGGGCTATTTCTGGAAAACTCGAAAAGTAATCCACTACCAGCAAGTACTCTTTACCATGGAAATGAAACAGATCGGTACCTACTTTCTGCCAAGGATGCTGAGGTAAGTCTGTTGTGATCATTGGTTCTCTTGCTTGTTTGTTTTGATGTATCAGACAAACTTCACATGTGCTGACCATTTTCTCAATCTCAGAATTTATTCCAGGCCAATACACTGAATCCCTGGATCTCCTTTTGCATTTCTCCATTCCAAGATGTCCCTCGTGTATCCTGGAAAGCATCTCTTTTCTCAGCACTTGTGGAACAACGATTCTGTCCCGTCTCAGGAGAATGCCATCTGCTACACTGAGCTCAGCTCTAACATTGTAGAATTGCGGGCAGGAACTTTTGACCCAGACATTGTTCAGATTTTGAATAACAGCCTGGAGAACTGGATCTTTTGCTGTCTCCTCAGCTATTTGCTTGAGCTTTCGATCAGACACTGGAAGAGATTCAACAACAAGATTCACATGTGTGCTCACATCATCTTCCGTGGAACTCATATCTGAGGATTTGGATGTTAATGGTGCACGGGACAGTGCATCAGCTAGCACTATGTATTTTCCTGGTGTGTAGACTAATTCAAAGTCATACCGTTGCAGTCTCATCATTAGACGCTGAATGCGTGGAGACATTTGATTCAGATTCTTCTTGATGATCGCAATTAAAGGCTTGTGGTCCGTCTCTGCTGTGAACAATGATAAGCCATAGACATAGTCATGAAATTTCTCAAATCCAAAGACAAGTCCGAGACATTCTTTCTCGATCTGAGCATATCTGCACTCAGATTGTGTCATCGTCCTAGAGGCATAAGCAATCGGTTTCCAGCCGTCACCTTCTGCTTGGAGCAAGACTGCACCTAGACCATCTTTTGACGCATCCGTGGAGATTTTGATGCTCTTAGAGGAATCAAAGTAGGTGAGAACTGGTGCTCTTGTCAATATTGACTTGAGGACTTTCCATTCTTGCTCATGCTTACTTGTCCAGTTGAACTCATTTTTATGATTCAACAGCTCTCTGAGGGTCGCAGTTTTCGCAGAGAGGTTTGGAATGAATTTGCCGATGAAATTTACCATTCCCATTATCCTCAGCACACCTTTTTTGTCCACAGGACTCGGCATGTCCAGAATTGCCTGAATTTTGCTTTTGTCAGGTTCAACACCACATCCAGACAACTTGTCACCTAGAAATGTCATTTCAGTGACACCAAACAGACATTTAGCTCTGTTTAACTTGAGTCCATATTTCTGTACTCTTTGAAGTAGCTGGAAAAGTCTTTGATTGTGTCAAAGTGGATCCCCAAACCACTAAGTCATCAACATATGCACGGACGCCCTCCAATCCTTCTATGATATGCTCCATGGCACGATGGAAGATTTCTGAGGCTGAAATTATGCCAAAGGGAAGACGAAGAAATGAATACCGTCCAAATGGTGTATTGAACGTGCAGTACTTGGTACTGTCTTCATGGAGCTTCAATTGCCAGAATCCCTGTGAAGCGTCCAGCTTGCTGAAATACTGTGCACCAGTCATTTCACTTGTGATCTCCTCACGTTTTGGAATCTGGTAGTGCTCCCTTTTTATGCTTGCATTCAAGTCTCGAGGATCCATGCATACTCTCAGATCACCATTTTTTTTTTTTACACAGACCATCGAGTTCACCCAGTCTGTGGGTTCCTCCACTTTCTTAATGACTCCTAGAGCTGTCATCTTATCAAGCTCCTGTTTTAGTTTCTCTTTCAGTGGTGCGGAAATCCTTCTCGGAGCATGGACAACAGGGTGAGCATTGTCTTTGAGCTGAATTTTATAGATAAATGGTAGAGCTCCCAGTCCCTTGAAAACATCATCAAATTTGCGAACAATGTTATTTGTACTTTCCTGCTGTGTTGCTGTGACACCATGACTATTGATGCAGTACACTCTCTTAACCAGTCCTAACTCCTCGCAGGCTTTGTCACCAAGGAGAGACTGAAGATTATCTGGAACTACAACAAAGAGCAGGTGATGAGTTTTGTTCTTTACACTTACTCTTAGCCTGCACACACCTTGAGTCTTTATGTCCTGTCCATTGTAGGTTTTGAGCGACACAGCGTTTCTTTTTATCTGGGGCTTGATCTTCATTTCCTTTATGTCACTTATGCTTATGAGATTGGCCTTCGCTCCTGTATCAAGTTTAAGCGGCACAATGGTTCCATTGACTTGTAATGACACAATCCATTTATCTTCAGATACACAGTTCACATCAGAGTCATTTTTTTCATTTTCTTCGTGTTTGTCCTGAACACGTTCTGTGTCACCATTGATCATGCCCACAAAGAAAGTGTCTGACAATTCTGTGTCATCCACAACATGCACAAATGTCGATTGCTTTGTTTTATTCTTTGAAAAGCACTGCTTAGCGAAGTGGTTCATGCCTTTGCATTTTGCACATTGCTTTCCATATGCTGGGCATTGTTTAGGTAGATGCTTTGAGCCACATCTTTTACAGCAGAATGAATCTGTGCATGTCTTTGGTACAGCTTTTTGACTCTGCCTTTTCATTTTATGAGTAACAGCGCCAACTACTGGACAGTCTGCACCCGTGGATCCTTTGTCGATAAAAGTTCTTGAATGCAACAGAGCAATCTCACTCGCATGACAAATCTTAACAGCACCTTCAAATGTCAGCTCCGTCTCTCTGAGTAGTCTTTCTCTTACTTTCTTGTCATCAATGCCAAAAACAATTTGATCTCTGATCATTGATTCAGCCAAGACTCCGAAGTTGCATGTTTTTGCCTTTAGCTTTAAATCAGTCAAGAAGGAGTCAAAATTTTCTCCCCGAGATTGAATGCGTGTGCGAAACACATACCTTTCATAGGTTTCATTTTTTTTGGGTGAGCAGTGCTCGTCAAACTTCTTTATGACCTCGTCATATTTTTCTCTGTCTGCAGAGACCGCAAACGTAAAAGTATTGTATACTTCAATCGCCTGAGGTCCAGCAACTGTCAAGAGCAACGCTATTTTCCGTGAATCCGACTCATCAGCGAGACCAACAGCTTGGATGTATAGCGCGAATTGCTGCTTGAAAGTCCGCCAGCTGCTATCAACACTCCCGGTGAGTTTCAGAGATTCCGGTGGTTTGATAGAATCCATCTCTGTTGTATCACAGGACAGTTCACTCCTGGTACCATGTGGTGTTTATTGATTAAACACTCCAAACAAATAAATGTTGGAACTGGCGTGTAGCCTCTTTATTCTTTAGAATATTCCACGAACATGTGATTAGCTCTTTGTGCCACTTCCTAGAGTTTCTTCTTCTATTTACCAAAGGGTATCTGTTAACTGTATGTTTGGTTTTACTGCCATCTAGCGGATAGACATAGGAAACACACCTAATCACCACAGTTCAACATGATGAAAAGTTGGAATATGATCTGTAAGTTAGTTATGTTATTCTATAGACGAATCCGACGAGAGTTCTGTGTAGGCTGCCATCTTGTGGCGACGTAGTAATTCAGCGTGTAGTTCTGTAGAATTAAATGTCCTTTATATCCGTGGGACTCGCATTGCGTGTGTCGCTGGTATGCTACGTCTAGCAATCACGCCCTGCTTCACACCACAGTCATGTTAAAAACATCAATGTATTCACTCATTCATAAAAGATCCATCAGCTTGACGACAAGAGCCATAATTCCGCTTAATGCAGAATATACGTCATCAATATACGAGTATTATCAATATAAGAGGTTAGCGACCCCTGGTGGCGAAAATAATCTTGCATATTGTACCTATTAAAATTGTCTTTATGGTTACTATTTATATTAGATGGCCTTTAACTACTAGGGACTTTATGCACTTTAACATTTGATACAATATATACTTTATAATGTACATACAAGTTCCAGCATTGTAATTACATTTGAAAGTACTTGCCTTTATTTCCCTGTGGATTCTGTATGTGTTTGGGAAGAGAATGGAATCAGGCTCTTGAAAGATTTATTTTTTAATAACAACTTTTGCTCTTTTGAAGAGCTTGAATATTAATTTTCTTTGCCTGGATCACATTTTTTTCAGATTTTTGCAAAACAGAAGCTTTCCTGATTTAACTCTTTCCAGGGCTACCCCTTCTTCACGCATTGAAACGTTAGGTGTTTGGATTCACGCGCCACAACAGGAATTCTGGAGAGAGATCTCAGAGTCCTAAAAGTATCAGTTCACTTTTGAAAAAAAAATTTTGCTGATATATTACTCACCCCCATGTCATCCAAGATGTCCATGTCATTCTTTCTTCAGTCGAAAAGAAATTAAGGTTTTTGACGAAAACATTCCTGTCTCTCCTCAAAATGAACGATTTTTTTTTTCCGAGGCGTTTGGTTCATTCAATCAAAGAAACAAACAAATTGACTCAGAAAAAGATTTGTTCAATTTGATGAATGCGTTCGAACAGGAGAGTCACGAACGTGCCTCGCTGTACAGAGCAAGGCGACCATTTGAGCTTAAAATATAAAACTTAAACTTTGTTATTTTTTTTTAAATGAGCGATCGTTTCGCTTGATAAGACCCTTATTCATCGTCTAGAATCGGTTAAAGCGAACAGTTTGCACTGAAAGTGACTTTTTGGACCTTGAACCGTTTGGTTCCCTTTGAAGTGCATTATATGGAGAAAAATGCTGGAACGTTTGCATCAAAAACCTTAATTTCTTTTCGACTGAAGAAAGAATGACATGGGCATCTTGGATGACATGTGGTGAGTAAATTATCAGCAAAAGTTTTTTTAAAAGCGAACTACTTCTTTAAGAGGTCCTAATCATGACCTCTGTACAGCTATTTTTGGCACTAGGTCTGATGGGATAGAATTTAGAAAAGACTTAAAATAAGATTTATGTCTCCTAGTTATTGATTGCCTTTACTTCACTTTTGGTGTGCCGTTTAATTGTATTACAGTGGAAAAGGGCTGATCCTCCAACAGTTTCAAATAGAGGGCTCTCTAATTCCAACAGAAACAAATGAAAAGAAATACACCATTAACAAATTTAATGATACGTTGGTTAAAGCAGGTCCTTTTTCCTTTTTTAAAGAAAAATTCTAGGCGTAGAAATGATCAGAAGGACTGTAGCTACTTTGACACATTCATGAGCAAAATGGAAATAATCACACAGGTCTATGTTCTGATTCACAGTCCAGTTTAAGCTTGTGGGATCAAAAGTGCATGCTGGTGCCGGTTCGCTGTTTTGGAGCCTGGTTTCCTTGGCTTCCATTTGTGAGAAAGATCACAGGTCAGTGTTGGCTGTACCCACAAACACAAA
Source organism: Pimephales promelas (assembly GCF_988280905.1). NCBI lineage: Eukaryota > Metazoa > Chordata > Actinopteri > Cypriniformes > Leuciscidae > Pimephales > Pimephales promelas. Next base: position 7,246,526 of record NC_142784.1, on the reverse strand, counting down.
TGGTGTTGGACAGAGTTAGACCTTGTCCTACAGTAACCTCATGTAACATCACATAGATATGGTTTCTGTGGTTAAAACATCCCATTCCAACATGCTGAGATGCATACTAGTAAGGTAATACTAGTGTGACTTCCTGACAAGTAAACTCAGGTGCATTCAAAGATGTTTTGTGCCTATCTGTTCATCTGACCTGTGGAAGACACGGTAAGTGTTCATTATTATTCATATTTTTTTATTTGGTGGCAGGCCAGTATAAATAGCAGGAATAGGCTTTGGGAATTGCATGAATTTACTGTTACAGTTTTTTACAATCACTTTGTTACTATTTTCAGAACCTTGATGTCATTTTTCACAACTCTAGACACAAAACTCAAAACCAATGATCAAAATGCACATTTTTAAAAACTCTAACCCTTTTCTCAATTGCTTGGATACAATACACATAAAACTTAGACCATTTGTTCATTCAACAAAAATCACCTGTTCAATATGACACAACTTAACATCAAAGTACAACTATTTCAAAAGTCAATTCACACAGTACATTTCAAATGAGTGTCTATTCATTACCCTACAATGATCTAACTATCAATTGATACAACTGCTCAAAATGAGAAGTAACTGTTCCAGTACTCTTAATGTAGTTGTTTGGACACACAATCTTCCATGTTTATAGTAAATCATGAAAGTTTCTAGATAACGAGATTCATTGTCACCGATTAGCGTGGAGCATGAACCAATTAGACTGCAATATCCATGGATGTATCCTAAAATTTTATTCCAATCGTTTTGATTCAAATAAACCTATTTTGTGATTGTACTGTAGTGTTTTGCATCAATGTATCACACACTTTGTTCAATGATTCCACTATGTGTGTATTCTCTCTACTACTGCAGTACTGCTTTACAGAGATGTGTTTACTGTACATGTAGAACCATAATGAAACCTGGATCACCTATTTTGTTCTACAATATTTCATGATATTTAACACAGTGAAACTATCGGTTACTTGTGTGTGGGTGATCTATAATTATGTTTTAATGGTATTTCACAGTAAATTTGTTTTTTAAACCAATGATTGTGCAAGTGCAAGATTGTAAATGTTCAATGCAATGTTTTGAACATTAGACAGCCTGTGTTACAAGTGATAACTGTTTTGAGTTTTGTGTCTAGAGTTTTGAAAAATGACATCAAGGTTCTGAAAAGGGTAGCAAAATGATTGTAAAAAACTGTAAGACTTGAAATCAGCAGATGATTGAACTGCTCTTCAGATCCACATGGGGGTGCCAGACGCACGTGAAAATAGATGCTGTCAAAACAAATTAAAACTGCTTTATTTAATGAGAAAATAGTCTCTTTATGCCTATGTCTCTATAGCTTACCAAAACTCAGAAAACACAATATGTGAATCTGTTTCATTTTCTGACATTTAAAACAAACCAAATAAAATCCAAATGAAAACCTTGCTAAAGTTTTACTAATGTTATGGATGCTTTGTGGAAATGCATGATGGAATTCTTTTCCAGTAAAGTATACTGTAGATTCACTTTAATCAAGCAGTGAGATTATCTGAGAACATGCAAATAACTGGTGTCTGAGTTGATATGGTGTGTTGTGCAGGTTGAATAATTAAAATGAACGATTCTCTTAAGGTGCAAGCTTCAGCTCTTCCAGTACAAAGAGGGCATTGTTATTAAAGAAAAGGTTGTGATGCTCCTAAGAAATGTCTAATGCTCAAGCCAGCCAAATGTGGATTTGGATCACATGTGTCTAATATTTCAGCTTCACATCTATTTAATGACAATCAAAGGCAAGAAAATAAACTAAAAAGTGAACATCAGCTCACCGCATTACATAAATGTGGCCTTCATAACAGTGTTCTGTTGTGCAGCTCGCCGGGGTTCAGTTTGGGAGTGTGTTTGTATAATAGAGAGCATTCCAGAGTGCCTGTCATCATCTTACCTTGGCACTCAGTTAACAAGGTGTGTGGTTAGTTTGCCCAGACGCTAGTGTCATGCCCATGTTATTTAGTCTGTCTGTCCTTTCACTGTGTATTTTTGTGTATGTGTCCCCCCCCCCAAAAACCTGCAAAGGGTTTCCTGGCCAGTATAAGAGAAGTGCTGTGTGAGGAGCAGATTTCAGAGAGTCTGTTAGCCTCATTTCCTGGGCGGAGAGTTCTCGGCTTTATAGTGAAGCAACAAAAACCCGAAAACAGAGTGAGTGAGCATGAGTGGGAGAGAGAAGTTATTGGAACGTGAAGCTCTCACAATTAATTTTGTCACCAGCAAGCTCTGACAAGCGAAGAGAGGGAGTGTGTTACACGAGGGAGCTGAAGGAGTGTCTGAAGGACTTTTTTACTGAAGCCAAAAACAAATTAAAGAGGACAAACAGAAGAGAAGAAGCATTTGCACTACATCTACTGCTGTTACTGCTGCGGTTCACGTGCTTTTACTGCCTGGGCACTCACAGACGGTTCATTCGTTTCACTCTTTTTGTTTACTCCATCTGTCACTCGAAGCTTGTGGGTTGGACGTGGTTAGTTTGATTTTCCTGACATCACCAGGGCCAGAACGTCAGGGTATTTTCCAAGAGGATCTGTTTTCCTTTCATTTCCTCTCAGTGAAACGAGATGTGTATGAGAGCAGTGTAAATGAATCTTTCCACTTGCCTTTGTAGTGAGAAAGTCTTGTTTGGAGAGAAAACGTGGTTGTAGTCTTTAAAGAGACATGTTAAACATCTAAAAAACACTGTTACTTGTTTTTACTGATGGATTGTGAACATTGAGTTATGACACTTGCTTAAACTTCTTTGCTATGTTTTGTTTTGAATGGTTTACAGCATTGCCAGAGCTTCTTTTCCTAACATGATGTCTGCATGTTAAATTAAGTATTTCTGTTTTCTGATTATCTGGATGCTTCTGGAAACTTAATCTAAGATTTCTTAAGTGGACACAGCCATTTGTCTTGTTACGAATGCAGGATGCAACAAGATGAGGTTGTCTGGTTTAGTGAAATAGTTAAGCAAGACTTATTTAGAGGTTTTTGTGTGAGATGACAAAACATCAAGTAGGCTAAAGCATCAAGACCAGAGAGGCTTGGAGGGGTAAAGAGGAAAGTTAGTGAGAAAACAAGGTTACAGACGAGCCATTATATCTGGACCTCTACATGTTTTCACAGTGCGAAACTAGACGAGAGAAAAATAGTCAGTCCAGACACATGGATTTGAACAAGCATTTCTGTGTTGACTTACTGCTAGCAGTGAGTCTGTGATAAAGTTGTGCTGAAAGGAACAACATTTCTGTTTATGTGTGTATATGTTTTTGCTTTGTTTATACAGATTCATGCTTACATATATTCATTGTGTAGCCTACTAATTGCATGGTCTTTGTGTGTCTCTGAGTTTGTTTATGTGGGAGAGTGGTTGCTCCAGTTAGCTAAACTGCTCAGTGCTGTCTGGATGGAGCTCTGAAACAGGCAGGAATTTCCCATATTAGACAGACATCAGCTGTTCTGTTGGCTATTATTCAAGGTGCTTTCCAGAATCATCATCCTCAGGTAGCATCACCTTGATAACCTGCTACACTACTGTGTCTATTTGATCCAAAGGCTTAAATACAGATTCTTGGTGAGCCTCTCTCCTTACTTAAAACAGTTCCAATAGACAGTGTGGGCACAGATTTGGCACCATGAGATTCGTTTGCTTGGTACTGACGGCCTTGTGCATGGTGGCTGGAACGGGCAGTATGTCCACCTGCAAGACTCTGGACCTGGAGGTGGTGAAGAAAAAACGCATTGAGGCTATCCGTGGTCAGATCCTCAGCAAACTGCGCATGGCCAAAGAGCCAGAATCTGAGATAGACGACGATGGACAGAAGATCCCAGATTCCTTGCTTTCTTTGTACAACAGCACTGTTGAACTGAGTGAAGAAATGAAGCTGAACACTGTCCCTCTGCAGGCTGAAGATGAGGACTACTTTGGCAAAGAGGTGCACAAATTCGTCATCAGGCAAGGTAAGAACTTGGAGGTGTCCTCTTTCTGACTTCTTTAGAGATATAAACTAACATCATGTCCTATTCATTCATGGCAGTGTTGTATGGTGAAATATTTTTTGTGAGCATAATAATCACAGTATAACAGTATAATTACTGCCTATTGACAGTCCACAACTGTATAATTTCCCTTGCGACCGATTTTTAGTAGTCTCGTGTTTCAATCTATGCTCAGTTTCTTTTCACATACTAAAATAAGTTAAGGCTGCATTGCGTAACTTTTTTTGTGTTCAAAATGTATAAAATAAGCGGGTAAATCATGAATCCATGTTTTTGTCTTATTCTGAATCACTACGGTTCACCTATAATAAGTGTTTATATTGGGACTATAGATAAAATGTCTATTTATTTACTTAAATGGACAGTAGCCATTTAATTGAGTGGGATGATGTGCTGTCAATACAAAAATAAATTCCTTCATAGTGATACACAGTTTTATCCCTTAAATATTCAATAATTAATTTTCCCCCCTAATTGTTTTTTTTTTTTACTGAGGGAACCTTTTCTCATTTTTTCGCCACCTGAGAAAAACATTCTTTATACCAGACCTGTACACGTATGTAAACACACACACACACACACACACACAGTTGTAACATTTAACTTTAATGTGGCATTTCTATGTTATTTGACCCTTGATGTAACTTAGTGGTATTAAATCCACTGAGTTAAGTTAATTAAGAAGTCACTAAATGAAGCACATTTTTAGGTTCCCAGAGAATTTTGAGTACCAGTCTTTAAGAAATTCTATTAAAAAAATATTTACAAAATCTCCTGCAGGACAGTTCAATTCTTTAATATAATATAGTTTGGAAAAAAAAAAATGAAGTAGTAACACTGACATGGTTTGGGACAACAATTAAGTCTTTTATACAGTCAATTATAGGCTACTTTCAGCATTAAACCATCAAAATTAAATGATTGTTTTTTTCTTATGAATTTCCAATATTTTCTTTATCAGGGTTTTAAAACTTTTTAATGGCAAGGAGCCCTAAACAATCCCCTTGTGAGATCAATTCTGTATAAGGCTAATAATATAATAAAATACAGGCCAAATAAAATATAATTTTATTTATATATCAGTTTAAATGCTTCATTTTGTTTTAAAATTATATTATTATAATTTAAAAACAAACGGAAGCATAGACCTAATAGCTAAATATTTCCAAGAAAAGGGAATATGTGAGCTCTCCTTTATAATCATCTAAACCAGTGTGGAAGTGTAATTGTAAATCTCTCAGAGGGTTGTTATGAGCCTGAGTCAGTTATTTCCACTTAATCAAGCCAATCTTCTTTAAAACATGACAAAGTTTTATATCACATGCCTTTCCCATTTTTCCTCTGTTGCGCATCTGAGCAATATGTGTGGTATGTCCTGATTTTGCATAGTTAGATGCGTTCCTGATTCAACGTATTTTGTTGATCCTGGAACAACATTCCAGGCCGAAAATGTAGACCTAACCCTTTCCCTAGCCCTAAACCTAACAACCAGGGTTAGATGTTTCTACATCAGTGTTGTCCTCTGATTGGGATAACCCATAAGTTATCCCTACAATCAGAGGGAAATGACAACACTGATGTAGAAGCATCTAACCCTGGTTGTAAGCCTGAACTTGACAAACTATCAATGTGTCCCTCAAATCTGATTGGTTGATTGGAATGTTGTTCCAGGATCAACACAGATGTTGGTCCAGGAACATGTTGCACTTGGTAACATCACGTTCTGTGGTATTTTTATAGCCTAGTTGTTATTGCTGTTGGCTTCATGCATTATATTGTTAACTCAAAGGTTTAACAAGAAGTTCTTTGCTTGGGGGTTGAATATTTTGAGGATACTTCGGTCTGTTCTGAACAATTAGGTTGTTTGAACTCCCTGACAGCTGTTTGTTCACTTTTTTTCCCCTTCATTTTATGTCTTAGACCTGTTGTTAATTCAATGCCACATCAAATAATCTGGCGTTTGATGCTTACCACTCACGCTTTCCTCCCCCACCATCTGCACCCGCTGTTCCTCTTTAACCACTTAAAACCCGTCAGACATAGACATCAGACCTGTGATCTGATGCAGACGTCATGAATAAAGCTTTAAAAAAAAGGCTTGTTTGAAGGATGAAAACCAAGGACAAAGAAACAGAGAAATACATGTTAGAAAATGGTGATAAGTATAGATGAGTCAGATTCGCTGTCCTTCTCACTAATTCTGTTTTCTTTTTGTGTGTGTTCCTCTGGAGTTTGGGGCTTTCCTGTAACTTGAGCTTTCTCTCTCAATTCTCTGTTTTGTATTTTCTCTCATTTCTTTCCCTCGTTTATCTGTCTGACAGTCCCATTCGACAGGAAAAAGGGCTGCTTGTTTCTGAGGTGTGACTAATATAGCGAGGAAATATATAGCAACTTTAAATTCCTGCTCTTGCAATTCCCTTTGTGTTACAAAAGTTTTTCTTATGTTTTGTATTTGCATAAAGCTTTTTGCATTTGTTTAAGGTGGAATAAGTTGATGCAATTGGAAGGCCTCCCACGCACAGTATTTATAACCATCCCTACTGTAGTAATTGCTTGCTTTCTCAAGGCAACATTACACTTGTTAGAGCAGTTGTTCACTTTTAAAACAACTTTTGCTGATCATTTTCTCACCCCCATTTCATCCAAGATGTCCATGTCTTTCTTTCTTCAGTCAAAAAGAAATTAAGGTTTTTGATGAAAACATTCCAGGATTTTCTCCATATAATGGACTTCAATGAGAACCAAACGGTTCAAGGTCCAAATGAGTTTCAGTGCAGCTTCAAAGGGCTTTAAACGAAATTTCTAGCGAAATGATCGGTCATTTAAAAAAATAAATAAAAAAGTTTACGTTTTATAAGCACAAATGCTCGCCTTGCTCTGTTCTGTGAAGAGAGTTCGTGACTCTCCTGTTCAAACTCGTTCATCAAAATGAACAAATCTTTTTTTCAAGTCATGACTCGAAGGGTCCTAGATAAGTCCATTATTCATCGTCTGGTGTCGTTTAAAGCCCTTTGAAGCTGCACTGAAACTCTCATTTGGACCTTGAACCGTTTGGTTCCCAATGAAGTCCATTATATGGAGAAAATGTTTTATTAATTTCTTTTCGACTGAAGAAAGAAAGACGTGGACGTCTTGGATGACATGGGGGCGAGTAAATTATCAGCAAAAAAAAAAAAAAAAAAAGTGAACTACTCCTTTAAGAAAACTGTGCTTGAACCAAAGAAAAGTCACTGCCACACTTCTAGGCACTGCAGTTGCTAAGATTTTGATAAGCGTTTTATAACCATTGCTATGTGGTTGCTAGGGTGTTCTTCCTTGTTGTTGGGTGGTTACAAGCAACACTTCATAATTTGAGGTATAATTCACATCTGTTGTGTAAACAGTGTGAGGTGAGTTGTGTGGAAATTGTATTTTATTTACGGTTAGAGGTTGTTCTGATAGCAGAAAAGTGGGCTTGCTTTAAAAAAACAATAATAATTTATGAAATTTGTGAAATGATTTTGACCTTTTGAACATGCATAGAAAAACATCTTATGTATAGTGTTTTTCACTTTAACCAAACTTGCGTATGTCTTAAATGTGTACAGTCCACAGCTAAAAAAGAATAAAAAAGTACTTTTGAAACTTATAGTTTCATAGAAACTGTAGTTTTATCTAGGAACTATACTTTTCATTATGGCTTGCAACACTTGATATCTTTTTGTTGAAGGTAAAAAAAAGATTTTGCCCTGACCATACAAGTGTGTAATTTAATAAATTATGCTGTCAAATAGAGAGCTCTCAATTTACAGCCATGTCCTCCAGGCATACCTAATGTTCCATTTTTAATAATAATAAGTCTGTTTTATTGTAAATGTGCCGCTTTTCATCTCATGTTATCACTTGTCAAAAATTATGCTGACTGCACAGCTCATCTGCCAGGAAAGTGCTATGGCTTAATGTGATTGGAACAGGATAGTTGGGGAAAGAGAGAGTTGTGATTCTATGGAAGGCTACAGTAAGAGGACAGGAAGGGTTAAACATATGTTGGAAAGGCAGATTTTTAAGTCTGCTGGAATCTGGTTGCACCCACTACTAATGATAGGTCTGTCTCAGTGCCTGTTAGGACAGCTGTCCTGAGCTTACCTGAGCACCAGCCTATGTAAGCACACTCACACACACACACAAATCCCACTCCACCCTCATCTTATACACCATCAACAAAGAGCAGTTCATTTAGTCATGGACACATGATATCCCTCAACAGTGGATCACCAATAGAACATGCCTTAAAGTGTAAATCAAGCTTATTATAAATAATTAATTTTATTTCCCATTGCTTTAGAGACAGATCTAAAGATCATATGAAAGCTTATACAGGTGAATACTTTTTGTGTGAAAAAAACCCATAAATAACGACTTTATTCGACTATTCCATTACTTCCTTATGGGCCTTGAGACGAGAATTGAAGAGATTTCCAGAACGCATGCGCGAGAACTGAGAGGAGGACGTTCTTCTTCGACGACTACTTGTTACCGGCTGCTCACCGCTAATATTACCGCCCCCTACCGTATAAGATGACGTGCTGTTATAGCTGGAAGCGCAAAACTTTCTGTTTACAAGCAGAGGAAGACGTGCGCTGTACATACGCCTTTCAATTAGCGTATTTTCCGCACTATAAGGCGCACTTAAAAGCCTTTTCTTCTCAAATACGACAGTGCTGTGCGCCTTACAATCCGGAGTGCCTTATAAATGGATCATCATCTTATACGGTAGAGGGCGTTAATACTCCTAAGCGGTGAGCAGCCGGTAACAAGAAGACTCCTAAGCGGTGAGCAGCCGGTAACAAGAAGTAGTCGAAGAAGACGTCCTCCTTTCAATTCTCGCACATGCGTTCTGGAAATCTCTTCAATTCTCGTCTCAAGGCCCATAAGGAAGTAATGGAATAGTCGAATAAAGTCCTTATTTATGTTTTTTTTTCGCACAAAAAGTATTCTCGTCGCTTGATAAACTTATAATTGAGCCGCTGTAGGCACATGGAATATTTAAACATTTTCTTTAATGACTTTATGGGCCGTCAAGTGCTAGTCCCTTAGGAAGCCTATGGAGGGGTGATCCAGCTCTGAAATTTAATCAAAAATATCTTCATTTGTGTTCCGAAGATGAACGAAGGTCTTACGGGGTTGGTACAGCATGGGGGTGAGTAATTAATGACTTAATTTTCATTTTTGGGTGAACTAACCCTTTAAAGGATTAGTTCACTTTTGAAAAAACTTTTGCTGATAATTTACTCACCCCCATGTCATCCAAGATGTCCATGTCTTTCTTTCTTCAGTCGAAAAGAAATTAAGGTTTTTGATGAAAACATTCCAGGATTTTTCTCCATATAATGGACTTCAATGGGAACCAGACGGTCCAAGGTCCAAACGACAGTTAATAACAGTTTCAGATGCAGCTTCAAATGTCTTTAAACGACACCAGACGATGAATAAGGGTCTTTTCATGCAAAACGATCGGTTATTTCAAATAACCGTTCGTAGTAGTACTTCCGGCTAAGGCCTTTTTAACCATTCAAGAGCGATAAGACAAAAAAGAAAACTCAATTACTGCCACGCTGTCTGTGAAGCGGTTCTCCGTGCACATACCCAAAACGCACGCACAGTAAGCAGCTTCACAGACAGCGTGGCAGTACCAATTTGAGATCTCTTTAGCATCTAGCATCTTGAACAGACAAAAACATACAAAATAATAGCCAGTCTTAAATGAGTTAAAAAACCTTAAATGAACGTAAACAGTTGAGAGAGAATCGGATATGATACGCATTGTGTGCGTAAGGTCTTTTGAATTAACAGCAGCCTAACATACCAGATCCATTAATATTAATCAAAGAACAAAATACAAAGAGAAAATCACTGCTCTTGACTGAATAACTTTTGCAGCTTTAATAAGTATTTATTTACAGTGTGTCTATCTGCAGCCGTCAGCGTCGGTTTTCCCTTTTAAATGACAAATATAGTCTAAAATATCTGCAGAAATAGACAGTTGGCTCATTACACGCAGGCACAGAACGCACATTCTAGCTGACAGTCGGCTGCAGTTCTCTCGGTGTGTTCAAGTGCAGCTTTTTACCCTGATGATAGCGGATGAGAGGTGACAACACAGTCAGTGTCGGCTTGGTGTGTTCCGGGCTTAAGAGTGAACATAGCAGTCTTCATGTACTCTCGACATCAGAGCTGCTGAAGATGCTGTGGATTCATTTTAGTTTTGAACGGAATGCTCCCCCTCATGCCTGAAATTGTTTGTGTCTTATGAACAAAAATACAAAACACGGGTTTTGTTAAAAAAGTTGTTACTCAAGAAAGGATCAGTACTGTACCACCTAAAGTTACGGATATAAAGTTTTATTTTCAGTGCTTTGGTGATTTCTGACAAAAGAGTGGCCTGTTGTCTGAGCTATAAAATAACCATGAACTTTTCTTATTATTTCTCTCTAGCTCAGAATGGCACAAAGCATCAGATGTTTTTTAACATATCAGAGATGAGACAGAGTATTCCAGACTTCCGGCTGCTGTCTCAAGCGGAGTTACGGCTTCGGATTAAGAATCCCACCATGGACCAAGAGCAGAGGCTGGAACTGTATCATAGAGTAGGTGATCAGGCTCGATATCTGGGCACACGCTTTGTCTCCAAGGATTTGTCCAATCGCTGGCTCTCGTTTGACGTGAAACAGACGATGACAGAATGGCTGCAGAGTTCAGGTAAGGTCATGGCTGCATTCAGCTAACATTAGTTGCAGTTTCCCAATGGCAGTTGATGACTATATTTAAAATGACCATCCTTAAGTTGTGCTCTTGTGCTCACAAAAATTTTTTAAAACAGTCTTTTCTTGACTGTCTATCATAGTATGATAACTCAAAACCTCAGTGAGACAACAATGCAGGATGCTGTTATTAATGCTGAGATTAGAAGAAAAATAGACAGTGCTTATTGCTACAGTTGTGGAACTTGTCCTCTGGGGCCAGTTGCATCGTCATTATGTCACGACTGTGTCTTTAGAACTTTTATGACCAACTAGCAGTTAGTCATAGGGCAATCAGTCTTAATTTTTGTCACCAAATTAGACCAACCAAGTTTTTCTGTAACTGACTTGAATTTTTTTTAAAGGGATAATTCACTTTGAAATTAATTTTTGAAATGTTTTAGCTTACCTCAAGGGCATCCAAGATGTAGGTGTCTTTGTTTCCACAGCATTTTCAGTTTTGACATTTTTGCTCAAACCTTTGTTGTCTATCAGTCCTATAATGCAGTTTTAGGGGGTCCACCTCAAAGAGCATGCACAGAGAAGTCAAAATTAAACATGATTTAATGACTCGTGAATGTAAATGCACATTGATGGCCTAAGACACGAAACGGGCAGTTTGTGTGAGAAAACGAACAGTATTTATATAGTTTTTACCTTTTGTTAACAGCCGTCGAACTGATCTGAATCAGATGTCCAACTGAACCGAACTGAACCGTCGCCAGACGTTACGCCGGAAGTGATCTCTCGCGCATCTACGTCACGCATTGTTTACACGGAGATTTCGGAAGTTTTTAGCTTTCACTAAACATATTTAGATATATCGAAATCGTATATCTAAATATGTTTAGTGAAAGGTAAAACTTCCGAAATCTCCGAAATATCCTACTGTTCACATGTTTTTTTTTTCAATTTTTAATAAATTTTTAAAAAAAATAATTTTAATGTTTAAATAAGAGTTTTCCAACATCTTAAAATGTTTCGTTTTAGGACAATCTTTGAAGGATGAACAAAAAAATTTGTTGATCATCACGAAAAAATACAAAAAATAAAACATTTATATATGATATAATAGTTTTGAAGAGCAGGACAAAGATGTGTAGGCTACGTTGTAAGCATTTGACTACCGTATTTCTGTCACATCATATTTATGGTTAGAGTTAACTTACTACATTAGCCTAAAAATCCATGGTGAATGTTGCTGATTTGTGGACTGAAAGCCTTCTGTAAGTGTTTCTCCTAGTTTCCACGTCAGCGCTGTTTGATCTGATGTCTGTGGTTTATAACAGAACTCTGAATCGGAATGTTTCTCACTGGATCTCGTAGCGATGATTTTATTAATTCTGAGGTGAATTCAATGGATTTATTCACTGGATCTGCTAGTAACAGTGTGGCGTGATCGAGATCGGCCCGCGACTGGCAAGTTCGGGGCTTTATTACTGTCAGTGGTTCGGGGGGCTCCACTATGCGGTGCTCTGTATATTATTGGTCCAACCTAATAAAAATGCCAACGGTCCGTGAAGCATAAACTATATGAGTTCCAAAATTTCTTTTTGTTTGTATTCGCTGCTACTAGGTAACGTGTCGATAGATCGCTTATTGCTCAGACGCACATTGCAGGTTGTGATATTTGTCTTCGTCTCCTTCCCACAGACGTTTATTCGCGCTATTCTTGTCACAGATTCATTGACGCGCCCCTTCCACGCTTACCATGCGTATAACGTGTGGCAAATTTACCGGTCGCACATGTGCGACTGGATGTAAAATTCAGTCGCACACTCTCAAGTTTTGGTCGCAAAATGCGACTATTTGGTCGTAGTCTGGAGCCCTGGAATGTGTAAGGTGTCGCCTAGCCTGCAGCTCTGCAGATGTCTGTTAGCGAGGCACCATGCGCTAGAGCCAAAGAGGACGCCACACTCCGGGTGGAGTGGGCAGCCACACCAAGGGGGCACGGTCGACCTTGCTGCAGGTATGCCAAAGCAATGGCGTCCACTATCCACTGGGACAACCTTTGCTTGGAGAGAGCCTTTTCCTTCAGCTTCCCACCATAACAGACAAAGAGTCTGAGGTCCTGAAACACTGTGTTCTGTCTACATAGATACAGAGAGCACATACTGGACAGCGCAGTGCCAAGGATGGGTCTGCCTCCTCCAGGGGCTGGGTGCAGGTCCCCTACCCTCTTGATGGAGGCCAATGCAATCTGAAGCGCTGTCTTCATTGACAGGAAGTTAAGCTCAGCTGATTGCAAAGGCTCAAAGGGCGCACTCTGCAGGGCAGTTAAGACCACTGAGAGTAGGGTTGTAACGGTATACCGGTATGGCGGTTTATCGCAACATTGACATGTACGATTATCATATCGTGCACATTGGCTTATCCGCGGTTTAAAAAAAAAATTTAAACCAGAATTCACCTGCACTGCAGCGTGCAACTTCTTTCAGCTTGACTTAGACTCCATACCTGTACAGCGCTGAAAATGTCCGAGACAGAGGCTGCGAATCTCCCGCCCAAAAATAAATAAAATCTGCAGTATGGGAATATTTTGTATATCTGAAAAATGATCGTGGTGTTGTCCTTGAAGATGGATGTCCAGTTTGCAAGATATGTGGACGAAGAGTGGCTGCAAAAAGAGGAAGCACGTCGAACATGTTCTCCCATATTCAGAAACACCATCCCTCCATGAAGATAAAGGTTATTCATAACTTTTATTACTTAAGGCCATATTATTTCTGTCATGCTGAGACGATTATCATACCGTGAAAATCTCATACCGTTACAACCCTAACTGAGAGGTCCCAGGAGGGCAAGGAGGATTCAGTCCTCCTCGCTCCTCTCAGGAACCTGACGATCAGGTTGTGCTTCGCTACCTACTTACTTTCCATAAGGTCGTGGTGTGCGGCAATAGTGGTGAAATAGACTTTGAGGGTGGAGGGAGACAGTCTTCGCTCCAACCTATCTTGAAGGAAGGAAAGCATGACACTGATCGAACATCTCCGGGGGTCTTCTCTGTGAGAAGAACACCAGTTGACGAGGAGCTTCCACTTCAACGCGTAGACGTGTCTCCTGGACGACGCTGTAGCAGAAGTGAGGGTAGCCACCACCACAGGTGGTAGGGTACTCAAACCTGCCTCATTCCGTCCAGGAGCCACACGTGGAGGTTCCAAAGATCGGGATGAGGGTGTGCCACAGGTTGACCCATCCCTGAGAAAGGAGGTCCTTCCTCAGAGTAATGGGCCAAGGAGGTGCTGTCGCGAGGAGAATGAGTTCAGAGAACCAGGTCCAGGTGGGCCAATACGATGTGAGTCGTGACCAGAATGACCTGCTTAGGCTCGCCGCAAGAAGAAGCACTCTAAAGACACAGTTGCATCGCAGCAGGGCATTGAACCGGGGGGAGCCCAGTGTACCCACGGGCAGCTGCTCCATCGAGGGGAGGAAAGGTGGATGAAATCAACGAGCAGTTCTGGAAAGACATGTATGGAAGTATTTGTGTAGAGATATTCAATTTGAAATATAATATGCAAAATGACAATGCAATTTGTAAAATGGCATTCCATTTTGTATTTATATTTACATTTTACATTACCTTTCTAGCAATGTTTGGTGCAAAATGAAAATGAAATTACTTCATTTACAATGCCATTTCATACACTAGTTTTAATATGCAATGAAAACGCTTTATAAGTGGCAAAATTAAAATGAAAATGCATTACAGAAATGATTAGATATGTCTAACATGTTCAAGCAAAAACTGTGGTGAAATGATCATTCAAATGTTATTTTTCTTAATTGCATTTACACTCACAGTCAAGACACTTGCGATTGCATTTTCATGAAACGCACCGCAATGGATGTAGCAAAATTCAGAGTTAAATCATTTAGCAGATAAAGTGGAGCGTGAACAGAGAAAAGGTGGTATTTCCGAAGATTATTACGCGTATATTAAAATATATTTAAGTTGTTGTTTACTTCAGTCCACATTGCTGCATTCGGCGATGTACCGTCCAACTCCAAACAAGGCAGCGATATCTTTAACTTTTAACCCATACATAAGATACCCCTCTATGCCATCACCAGGGATCTCCATGGGTGGTCTCCCCACTCCCCTAGGCCTATCCGAATACAACTGTTCTTCCACCACCTTTAAGAGGTCAGCAGCCAAACAGGTGTCGGCGCCTGATAAAGCAGAAAATTCTCCCAGACGTTCCAACAACGTACTGTTCGATCACCTACATACACGTAATAATCTTCGGAAATACTGCATTTTCTCTGTTCACGCTCCATTTTATCTGCTAAATGATTTAACACTCATATTATCTCTGCCGCAGCAATTTTTTCAACAGCTCAAAACACGTAACATAGCCATAACATGCTATGTTTACCTGCTGTTGCCGAGCCCCGCCTTGATGCAGTGATTGAGAGGCCAGGAGGGGGTGTGATTGACTCGGAATGCATTTTCAATGTGCACATTGAATTTTGCTACATCCATTGTGGGGCATTTCATGAAAATGCAATTGCAAGTGTCTTGGCCAAGCGTGCCGCACAAGCCCTCAAAAGTGAAGCCAAAGCGTCTCGATCGCCCCCTGGTGACCGGTCCTAGTATAGGTCATAAACCCCACCTACCCATGTTATTCAACGGGATGTGAGACCAACTAAAAAATTCAATTACACTTCATATATCCTTTTTCCAAAGATAGTTTCTGTCATTTACTGTAGTTTCTATCACGTTGGTGTAATTTCAAGTGTTTGTTTTTAAAATAAATTTGTTTTTAGTTAGTTATGTGATGCTATAAAAACGGTGCTGTGACATCATGATTGACAGCTGTGATTGACAGGTTCTCTGTGTGAGGTAGTCACTGAAGCACCAGCGGACTTTTTTTAATAATGTTGACTATGTGGTTAGTAGTTGTATTTACCTTATATTAACGAGGTTCTGCTATCAGCAGACATCATTGGAGAGGAACGAAGCAGACAGAGGCCACTTTGTGGGAAAACGCAAGTGCTCAGACTCAAGTTCCAAGATGTCAGCGCCATATCGGGACATTGGCGGCTTCAGTTCTGTCTGATTGTTAAAAAAGATGGATGACACCCCTTTTCAGTCTATGTTCTTGACTGTGAGTGTAAATGCAATTAAGAAAAATAACATTTGAATGATCATTTTGCCACAGTTTTTGCTTCAACATGTTACACATATCTAAACATTTAATACATTTTCATTTTAATTTTGCCACTTATAAAGCATTTCAATATGCATATTAAAACTAGTGTATGAAATGGCAAATGTAAATGATGTAATTTCATTTTCATTTTGCACCAAATGTTGCTAGAATGGTAATGTAAAATGTAAATTTAAATACAAAATGCATTGCCATTTTACATATTGCATTGTCATTTTGCATATTACATTTCAAATTGAATAATGCTACACAGAAGCTTCCATAGACATGGGGGTCTTCCAGGACTTCGAGATTTCATCATCCACTTCCGTGAAGAATGGTATTGGGGTTGGCCACAGACGTGAATCTAATCGTCTAAAACTAATCATCCAGCCGCGAGTGCTCGGGACAGGGCGGAGGAGTCCACTTTTTAACCCGATGCTCACAGCTGCTTGGGAAAGCATTGCAGTCATTTCGGGAGCAGGCTCGGCGAACGACTTCTTACCCGAAGGAGGCAGCGCTGCCAAGTCTTCACCCACCTTGTGATGCAGCGACAGACATTGCATAATCTGTAGCACCAAAGTAAACACGCGGGACATCCGAAGATGGGCCCGCGGGAATCATCTGGACACTGGCGGGCATCGTCACAGGAGGGGTAGGTGGAGGGCACGGACTGATAGTCGGTGCCTTGTTCCACACCTTCACTCTCAGGTCACCCTGGCCACCAGCCGAAGTACTAGCTCTATTTCTACAGTCAGTAGATCAGGGGGTGGATGAGGGGACTCTCACTCTTGCGAGATCACTGAGTCTCGACCGTAGTGACGCGATGGTCATGTTCCCACAGAGAGAACATGAGTCATCCACGAGCGCTGCTCTACCGTGATCAATGCCCAAACACACTAGACAGCGCTCATGCCCATTAGAGTCTGATAGAGTCTGCCGCAACCAGAAGTGCACGGGCGAGGCACATTTAAAAAGACGTGCGGCGTGCAAGCTCTTTTAGGGAGATGCTGAATCGCCCAGGGAGAACACACTCACTGGCAAACCACTGCACAGATTAGCAGGAAGCGTGAACACGTGGGGATATCGCCGTCACTCCAACACAGAGAATCTGCTTGTTGGGAAAAAGCTGACAATACAGGGAGGCTTGTGGAACAAAGATCAAACTTGGCTCCGAAGCAAAAACATGTCTGTATTGCTGCCAGCGTCCTCCTTTTATACTCACAAGTGAGGCGGAGTTACGCTATGCAAAATCTGCAGACCAATGCCATTTCTTTGCCATTGGCTCGTTTTATGTTGAGCGAAGCTGATAGGCTTTCTAAGCAAAATCCCCATTCGTTGTCATCTGACGGACCTCGGAGTGACAACGAAAGGGAACTCCATATTTTTGTACACTGGAACTCTACCATACCATGTAATTTTTAAACAACGATCACATCAGTGTGATTAGCATGGTGTGTGATAAATATATAATCATACTGCTCAATTCAATTCTGCTTTCATGCTTTGGCCAGAGAGAGACTCGCTCAGCAGCACCATCACAACTGACCAACAAAAATAATGTTTATTCTAATATATACAGTATAAACACACCAAAGTACTTCCCAAAATATTTATAGTTTTAAAAATAAACACAGGTGTCTATGGAAGTGCAATAATAATCAAGAAAAAACGTTTTAAACAAATTTGACAACTTGTTTTATTCACAACAGTCACACTTTGTTTAGGTCAGTATAAAGTTTGCTCAGTTTTTCTCCAAGGTCACTAGCAACTTAATTTCATGTCTCTGGAGAAAATGTCATATTATGCATAATCGTCGTAATGACAGACTGCGACTCAAATTGAGGGCTGAAGTGATTGAAGAGGATGCACAGGATATTTTTGCTTCAGCTGGCATTACAATCAGCCTTCAAATTTTAAATAGTTTAAATAATTAAATAAATCATGACTTCCAATAATGAGGATAGCTTATTTTCAGACATATCTACTGTGTATAGCTTTTTTAGGATTTATTTTTACTGGGGCACAGCAAAACTTTACTGGGGCTCGTGCTCCACTGTGTTACAATGTGCACCTATTAGAACAATGCTAATCTGTTCTATACTTCTTTGAATTCTATTGCGAAACCATTAGAAAAAGGTGAATAAAGACTGAGAGTCAATGTTCGGAAATGATTCATTATTGTTATGTTTTGAACTATGCTGTATAGCTGTGTTTTGCTGTGTGTTTGTTTACTCCTTAATTGTGCACCACTCTCCCCTACCTGTATTTCTGTGTTTTTGCTGTGGTATCGAATAATTAAAATGTTCTTTAAATGATAAATGGAAAGCAAAGTTATATTTGTAAACCCTACATAATTCATCTTAAATAGACTTTTTAGTATGGAGTGACTCATTTTTATTTACCCATTTTTTTTCTTTCTTTGATGTTAGGGCAGGTACTCTAGCAGTTGTATTATGTGTTCCATATACAGCAGACTCCAAATCCAAATAATCTTGTGTGTGTGTGTGTGTGTGTGTGTGTTTTACAGAAGATGAAGAAAGTTTAGAAGTGAGGTTATACTGTGGCTGTAAGACAGACCTGCAGAGTACAGATAAATTCCTCTTCACTATATCAGGTAAAATAATCTCAACAATTTGAAACATAGTGTTGGAAATGTTTGCCAAAAGAATCCAAAACTGACATAATCTTTCATCTTTTTCTGTGTGTGTATATGTGTATATTTAAAGGACTAGACAAACAGAGAGGTGACACTGCCAGTCTGGCAGAGATGATGGTGAAGCCTTACATTTTGGCTTTATCCTTGCCGTCTAATGGCAACTCCCTTGCATCCGCTCGCAGGAAACGAGATGTTGGCACTGATGTAACTTGTGATGAGTGAGTCTCTTTGCTGTCTTTCACCTTTAGATACAGAACAAAAAAATAAATAGCAAATATACCTAAACACTTATACTCTTATCATGTTGACCAAATGTCAGAATCAGAGGTGGACAAAGTACACAACTTCTTTACTTGAATGAAAGTACAGATAGAGGTCAAATATTACTCTGTTACAAAAGTAAAGTTGTAAAGACCGATTTTTACTTAAGTTGCTTGTTTTAAAAGTTTTACATTTTATGTAAAAAATACATTTCAATGCATTGTTTTATTATTGTTGCATTGTTATAATACAGTACCTTTTATGTCTCTGATCTATGCCTGCATACATACCTACCCTAATATCAATATCAAATTTATTTCTAGAACAGAGTTTCAGTAGTGGGATTGAATGTGAGGTTGAATAAGTGCACTCAATAATTTCCAAAATGGTTTCAAAATGGCTGTTCCCTCAAATAGTCCCCTTTTTAAAGTTTTTGGCTTTTAGTGTGAATATGTTAGCCTTACTGTTATCTATAAAGCTAGTGTGCTCCAAAACAATGACAATTTTCGCATTTAGAAGACCAAACCCAATGTTGAAAATGAATAATCAGGTTAATGTCAGAATGCAACGCCAGATTGACATTAATCTCCAAAGTTGGACAGACATTGTATTGTGGTTGAAAATGAAATTCGTGTTGACGTCAATTGGGTTCTGACATCAACCCGACTTTCATTTCCAACCAAAATCCAACATCTGTCCGAAGTTGGATGGTGACGTCAATCCGACGTAGGATTCTGACGTCAATCTGGCATCATCAACCCGACTTTCATTTCCAACGAAAATGCAATCCCTGCAACCAAAATCATCCCCTGACTGACGTTACTTGTTAAATGATCAGAAATACCAATATCAGCAGAAGACCGCTGAGACACAAATTAATCATTTGCAATCTCATGGTCTAAAGTATGACCTTTGTTGTGTGTTGGGCCACTAATAAACTGTGTAAGATTAAAACAGTTAAAAAATAAAAGTAAAAATACTTTTAACAAGTAAAAATAAAAAGTCCTTTGTCATTGTGGTCTATGTGTACATTAAAATATCCCAAAATAAGGATTGACATTGACAACAAGTCAGCAAACTCGAAGTCAGAAACGAGTCAGAAACGCAGGACGGGGACTGAATAGGGTGACTAATTCAGTAACTCAACCCTGTCAATTATTTCTATCTAATAATGCTGACTTTAACAAGAGCCACTGTATTCTCCTTCCCAATATTCTCTGACAGAAAAACAGAGACCTGCTGCATGCGTAAGCTTTACATTGACTTTCGGCAAGATCTGGGCTGGAAGTGGATCCACAAGCCTAAAGGATACTATGCTAACTACTGCATGGGCTCCTGTACCTACATCTGGAATGCTGAGAACAAATACTCTCAGGTAGGGTGTTGTTTTCCACCCCGTCCCACTTGACAAATGATACAACATATAATTTCAATTAATTGAATTATTTTATAAATCACAAAAAAAAATAGTTGACCACTGTGCTGTGCAGAAGTCTAGTATATATAGAGACAAAAATGCACATAATGCCTATAAAAGTATGCACAGTACTTCACCAGTGTGTGTTTAGCAAAAGTTACAGAATGCCAGTGTCTGGACATAGCATGGGCCAAATGAATTTGGCTTTTAGAAGCCAAATTCTGCGCTAAAATGTTTAGTGGAAAATCTTCACAGTGCATTTTCTAAAGTAATATTATTTCTGAACTTTACATTTATAGCTGTGGCAGCTGCAGCTTCATACCACTCAGTTTTCTTTACCTGGACAAGTTACACTAAAATAGTGTACAGGCACACTATGAAAATACACCAGAAAAGTATGTTAGGATTATTTGCAACATGATTTGGTATGCACTATTTCCAATCTTTAATACTATTTAGAACAGAAAACAGCTTGTTTCATTTTCCTGCCTGAATCATTTTTAGAGCAAGATTGCACAACACCACTTTAAAAAAGAGTGTCAATCGTGCCTATGTACAGTATGTTAGTTCATTTACAATGCACAGATAGTATCCAGAGGTACATTTGAGGTCAAGAGTTGGCAATGTAGAGAAAACAATTTTTGAATGACTAGTTACCCCAAGGGCTGAAATGTCATACACTTAACATCACTTTTATGTTCTTTCTTTTTTAGCTTTTAAGTTTTGCCTATGCAAGCTTCAAATTTCACCAGGTTTTATTATGAAACTTGTTGTCTTTGTTAGAAGAGAAAACAGATCATACCTGAGGATCCTGACTGTTTTTAATGTGTGAGCTGCCTGAGATAATGTCCTTAAAGGCTTAGTTCACCCAAAAATGAAAGTGATGTCATTAATGACTCACCCTCGCCCCAAGCCCGTATGACCTCCGTTCATCTTTGAAACACAGTTTTAGATTTAGTCAGAGAGATTTCTGTCTTGCCATTAAAAAAATGTATACCTTGGTAAGTCGGTAAGTTAATAACAAGTGCACATGAGCAGTGATAGAAAGAGGAAGGTGCTGCAAGTGAGTTTTTTTTTTTATGTCAGTGTTGTGGAAATATACGCCACACAGCTGTAGGGGCAGCTCGATGAGAAAACATACGACAACAAAAGTGAAAATCAGCAAAAAAATTACTAGAGTTGCCAAGTTCCCCTTTAAAGGAACAGGCAGGCCTTTAGTGCGGCCATCAAAGTACAAAAAAAAGCTGATCAGAGGGTCTAAACTGTCTGGTGCACTCAATATAAATGCACAAAGCACGTACAGGGCAAAGCATTTGTGGAAGGGGGTCCTTATCTGCTGTGGGGTCATCACCCTCAGCAACGAATAGCGTTGAGAGCACCGTAGGCACATAATAGGCCTAAGGTGAAAAAATTCTTTCCTTGGAATAATAGTGACCCTATGGTCATTTGGGCTCTTATCTATGCAAGACTCGCTGATTGGGAGAGCTTGCATATCACCTACTCGCTTAACAGAAGCAAGCGCAAGCAAAAGTGCCGTCTTGTCGGAGCTGATAGCCTAGTGGGCACTGGCAGAACTCCGACATATAGCTTTGTTGCACTTCGGGCTACTCTTGATGTGGACCATTCCGATCCCGGTTAGGCTACTAATCAGAACATGTGAATGAGTGAACAGGTAACTGATATGTTAAACTTTAGTATAAAGCCCTATTATCAGGTGACCTGTAGTAATTTGTAATAATTGTTTGTCTGTGATGTTAATCCTGTGCGAATCTCCCATGTCTGTAATTTGTAAAGTAAAAATTCCTCCGCAAATTACCTACTATATTTCGCCGAACACCGAGGTCATGTGATAACATTAGTCCCGTGCGAATCGACATCTCTGTGATTTGGCAGGATCGTATATAATTTTTTCAAGGTTTTTGTTTCATCTGAGCCTTTTTATCCATCTTCCGCGAAGAATAGAGGCTGAGTTGGAGTGTTTTGATAGTATTTTGGGTGCGGGGTCATATCACTAGTACAACTATACAATTTGCAGAAATAGAAAGCGGAAAACCATCAGAAGAGCAAAAACAAAAAGAACGATTAGATGGAGATGAATGACATGTTAGCAGCATACGGTAAGGACAATTCTTCTTTTTATTATTATTTACAGCTAGACATAATAA
Organism: Pimephales promelas; assembly: GCF_988280905.1. Lineage (NCBI taxonomy): Eukaryota > Metazoa > Chordata > Actinopteri > Cypriniformes > Leuciscidae > Pimephales > Pimephales promelas. The sequence goes on along the minus strand of NC_142784.1, from coordinate 7,224,045 downwards.
CGACAAGACATTTCAAAGCTATAGCCTAATGACATCATATCCGGGAGATAAGTCAGTAAATTCGAGTAAAATCACAGGCTTCGCTTATCCCGTGCGAATGCGCCACACGAAATTCAGATGTGGGAGGGTAATTTCAAATTCTCACATTGTCCCCAGGTAATACTAATCCCGTGCGAATAGGGCTTTACTCATTTTCAGCTCACTACTGAGATCACTTCATATTTTACCATTATGTGCACTTATTTTACACTGTGTAAAATAAAATAAGACATGCGTTTCTTCTCCTTTTCATTGTAGTATTGGTATGTGTATTTTTTTCACACAGATTTTAGCCTTGTACAAACACCACAACCCTGGTGCATCTGCTCAGCCATGCTGCGTACCTGCAGTCTTCGACCCTCTACCAATTCTTTACTATGTGGGAAGACAGCACAAGGTAAATGCAAAAAAATATCATTACGTGTAATATTTATAATGTTAATGTTTGTATGCACATATATACACTTTCACAGGATGAGTTACAACAGATATGGTCCAGGTGATGTGTGAAAATTTTGTTCACTTTTTCATAAAAGCATGAAACTTGGTACACATGGACAGTTTGCGACCCTGGACATTTTCAGAAATGGAGCCATCGCAAAAACTTTTCGTGCTTTCTGCCATAACTGCATTATATATTTTGTATTATATCCTGAACCAAACATGATAACAAGGAAAGTGTGATGTCTACCCCTATGTTTTGATGGCCAAGGATCACAATGATACCATATACAACATCATAAAATGTTCAGGTGAATGGTTAATGGTGAATGCAGTGACATTGTGAGAAGGATTACAATGAAATCGCAGTATCTGAGAATATCATCTGAAGATGGGGCCACATTAAAAGATTTTTTATATCTTATATTTTTTTCAAAATGTGAGAGACCACAAACATGATGATAAAAAAAAATAGATTTATCTGTTTTATTCCTCTTTAGTGTGGAGTGCCAAGAATTTGACCAGGAAAGCACACCACATACTAACAGATTCCATTCACAGTTCCTCACCATATCAGCCTAGAAAATCGCAACTTTACATTTTCCGTCTGTCTTAGTGCATGATGCAACTACAGAAGAGTCAAGTTTTAAATAGGAAAAATATCAAAACACTTTAGTCATTTTATTTTGAGAAATGCTAATGGTCTTGTGCACTTGAATGATGTATGCTAAGCTATGATAAAAGTGGTACCGCAAGAACCGGAGATCGACTGAATGTATTCAAAAACGGTAAAACTCAACAGTTTAACTCTGGTGGAGTTGTAAAATGAGCCTATTTCCAAAAAAAAGAGGAGTATCCTGGGTGTCTCTGAAAACCGGCTGAAAGACCGGCTGAGTGTCCGGCTGAGGTGTCCGGCTGAAAGACATTTGAGTTGGTTGAAGACCAATGGAGACTTTGGAGTGCTTTGAATTTGATAAGGAGTATCTTGTATTTAATACGAAAGCGTACCGGTTGCCAATGAAGTCTGCATAAAATCTGAGTTATGTGGGAAGATTTCTTTGTATATGTGACGAATATATTGCATATATAGATGAGTTGGGTATATAGATGAGTTGGGTAAGCCACAGAATAGAGATTTGCAGTAGTCTAGCCGTGATGTGATGAAAGCGTGAACCAAGGTTTCAGCATCGCTGATATTCATAAATTGACGCTGCATCATATTACTTAGTGAGAGAGGAAATGTGTGTAAGGAAGGACACAGAGGAATCAAAGATTATACCAAGGTTTTTGACATGGTGGAAGGTTGAACCAAAAATGGGATGCGTATTTGAGGTGAACCAAGAAGTACATCTGTTTTATCAGTGTGGAGTTTGAGAAAATTACTGGTCATCCAGGCATTTATATCATCAATACAGGCTGATATGGAATTTGTGGGAAAAGAAGCACTGCATTGTGGATGGATGTATAGTTGGGTGTCATCTGTGTAGCAATGGAATACAACATAAGACAACATAAGACACAACAAAAGTGAATCAGGACAATGCTTTAAAATCAACTGTAGACTAGGAAGGCTACTGACAAGGTTCTAGATATAAAGGTAAAAGTTCCTTTTTTAGTGTTTTCTTAAAGATGGATACAGATTTCAACACCTTCAGCTTGGTATCTAGCTCATTCCAAATCATTGGGCCTCTACTTGTAATGCTCACTTTTGCACTTTTGAGTCTTCTAGTTTTACCAATGATTAGATGTTTGTTTCTGGTAGCTTGAGCATGAAGCGGACTACTAATTGGAATGAGCTGGGATAGCCGGCTATTTGTAGCATTAACTACTTGGTATATAATGCACGCATTATGGTATATGTTCAACTCGGTAAGCCGAAGGAGACCTAAGTGGTGGAAAAGGGGTCTTGTATGGGTGTTGTACCAAGACCACGTTATAGCTCTTATTATCTTCTTTTGCAGACTTATTAATTTATTTAAATGACTCGGGTAGGTATTACACCAGATTACGTTACAATAACTAATGTGAGGTTCAAACAAGGTTTTATACAGGGTAAGAAGAGCAGGTAATGTAAGAAAGTGCCGTATTCTGAAAAACAGACCGACGTATTTTGAAAGCTTCTGTATCAAGTGATGAATGTGGCATTTAAAGTTTAAACATTTATCAATGTGAGCCCCCAAGAACTTTGTAGTAGATGTTGGTAGTATCTCCTCATCATCTACATTGAGCCAAAGCTGTTTTATAGCCGATGGCCTTGTGTTTGATTGAAACATTATATAGTTAGTTTTTTTAGTGTTGATGGATAATTTATTACACTTATACCAGATAACAATTTTTTGTAGTTCTTCATTTAAAATAATTTGTAAATCTGTTGGATCTTTATGCGACAAAAACAAATTGGTATCATCTGCGAACAGAAATACTTGAGAGGAATTCACAAAGTCATTTATATATATATATATATATATTGAAAAGTAATGGACCCAATATTGAGCCTTGGGGAACCCCGTATTTAAGTTCTTTCATTTGAGATATATGGTTATTAATCATCACATACAGTTTTGTTTCCGACCATATAGATAACTTTTAAACCAGTCGAATGCTACTCCTTTAACACCATAATGATGTAAATTCTAGAAGAATATTAAGATCAATAGTGTCAAATGCCTTAGATAGATCAAGGAAAACACCAACTCCACAATCACCCTGGTCTAAAGAATCATTGATTTTTTTTTTCAACAAGATCTAAAACAGCCATAAAGGTAGAATTCTCTTTCCTGAAACCATACTGCGATCTTACAAGAATATGAAGTTTATCCAGATATAGACTTAACCTAATGTGTACCATTCTCTCCAATACCTTAGACAGAGATGGTAAAATAGAAATTGGACGGTAATTACCCATATTGTTTTTGTCACCTGATTTGTAAATTGGAGTAATTCTGGCTATTTTTGTCATACTTGGCACTATGCCATACAGAAGTGACAGGTTAATGCAATGCATAAGTGGCTGTGCTATTAAGTCTGCAACAGCTATCAGAATTTTACTACAGATTCCATCAACCCCTTCCGTACAAGAACTCTTCAAGTCTGCAATAATTTTATAAATTTCAATTTTGTCAGTAGGTTTCATAAAGAAAGATTGCATCTAATTTCCATGGAGATACTGTTTAAAAGAGGATTCGTTGGGAGGTCTGATTTTTTTGGCAAGATCTTCACCTAATGAAACAAAGTAATCGTTAAAACTATCAGCTAATAAAAGTGAGTTGTCATTCGAACATTCGGGTAACACAGCTGACTTCTGGCCCCTGTTTAGAACTTTATTCAACACAGCCCAGGCCCTTTTTGGGCTGCATTTATATGTTCAATATAGTAAATTTGTTTACTCTTCCTCATAATATGGGTGAGTCTATTTCTAAACTTAAAATATTTGCTTTTGTTGTCATCATTTGGATTTTTCCTATAGAGTTTATAAAGTTTATTTTTACGTTTGATAGAGTTAAGAATCCCTTTAGTAAGCCAAGGGTGATGATCATCATTCCTGCACATGACAGTCTTCATTGGAAGAGTCTTTTGTATGGCCCCCGTTAATTCTTGAATTAGTCTGTCATAAGCAGTCTCTGGATACACACTAGTCCAAACTTTAGTCTCTAAGTTATTACGGAGCTGCTGTAGCGTTCTTTCGTTCAGGACACTAATCTTTATTTTACGGCAGTTAAATGGAGGTTTGGACGCCAGGTTTAAAGATAACACAATTGGGTAGTGATCAGTTATATCAGTCAGAACAACACCTGACTTTGTAATAATATTATCAATGATAGACTTAGAAGAGTGAGTTTCTCTAGTATATCTATTAATGGTTGGTATAAAGGAGGAGGAGTGAAGGGTGTTCATGAAATCATTTTTAATAGGACCATCCCTTGAGATGTCAATATTAAAATCCCCAAGAATTATACAATTGTGATTTTTCCTATTAATATCAAAAAGAGTTTCCTCCAATTTACTAATAAAAGTAGTAGGGTTCACATCAGGGGGGCGATACACTATGCCAACGATGAGATTACTGGTTGCATTAATACTTATGTCGAGAAACAATGAATCTGTTTGGTCATCTTCAAAGCCCAAATTGTCACAGACATTGGCCTGAAATCTTGATTTAACATAAAGACACACACCTCCACCCATTATACCTAATCTGTTCTTATAATAAAATGTATAGCCCTTAAGGTTAAAAGAATCACAGTATGACCTATCATTTAACCAGGTTTCACTGCAAGCAAGCAATTGCATCAAAACAGCAACCTGATGCAGACAGCATTGACACTAATTGATCATATGTTTAGCTAGACTTCTGATATTAATATGAACCACCGAAAAGTTATTATTCATACTTAAATATTTAAGATTTTCTAGGTCATATTGCTTAAGTTACAATTGATATATGCACCAATGTCACTGCAGTGCCGAACCTCTCCATCATGATCATCTAATTCATCCAAACCCATCCAAAAGCAATAGACCTAGTCCTACATTTAACAACCATGATAAAGCATATACACATAAAGCATTCAATCCTAAGTACAACAAACAATCAAAACAACTACATACATACACATTCTTTTGCACCGTGCTCCATTTACAAATACAAATAGTGAGTTCTTTGGAGTGAGAACAATTTGGTATAACTACTATCTAACAAAAATGGACTTAAGAAGTACTTCACCTGACAAGGTTTTGTGCTTGATTATTTACAAATTCATTCATGTGAATTAATAATTTTGTCTTGGCTCTGTTTCTAGGTGGAGCAGTTGTCCAACATGGTGGTGAGGAGCTGCAAGTGCAGTTAAAATAGGACTTTATAACATTATTTTTATCTTCAAAAAGTGCTCCATGGCACTATCTCTCTCTGGATCATAAGCAAACACAAAGATACAGTAGATGGACAGATAAAGTCTCACTGGGAAGGAAAATCAGGAGCTGAGACAACTCACAAGGCTGGGAAAAGGAGATATGAGAGTGGCAAAAAAATGGAGGGAAAATGAAAGAATATCTTTGAAAATGAGACTCTCAGCTATGCCCCTCTACAATGTCACAAGAGCACACAAAGACATTCCGTTAAAGCATTTCACAAAACAAGCTCAATATTAAACCAAATATATGCTTTTTCATTTTTTCAATGTTTATTTACATTACTCATACCCATTAATTTATTGTGCTTGTTAAGTTCATAATTTGATTGTACCATGAGGGCAGCCGTGTAGCATTGCATGCCAAATGTTCAATGAGAATTTCTAATGGTGCTGTACTGATAAAGGTAATGTTGTCAAAGGAACATCTAATGTGTCAATTAATGCACAGTAAAGAGAAGTGTTTGCACTAAACAATGGAGGTGAAGGCTCATGACGTACAGCATGTGTCAAGAAAGCTATTGGCATTGGAAAATGTGTGATTTAAATGCTTTAATATTTGGGTGGTTTTCTTTTAATGTACAGGATGGGTCTTACTGTTGTGCACAACTGTGCTCTTACACCCTCAAGATCTCACCAGAACAGGTTCCTGTAAATAAGATCAGTGCAGACCAGGTGAGGTCTCAGCTTTTGAAAGCAAGAGAAACACTAAGAGCACTACTGAATGGTAAACATTTCAAAGCTCTCATGTGCTCCCCAACTACATATTGCACACTATCAGGTGTCACAGGAGAATGTCTTTTACAGCTTTGCAAAATAAATGTGTTGATCAATCTCAACAAAATATGTCACATTTAAAGAAAATAAAAAATAAATTAAAATTATATATATATATATATATATATATATATATTATTTCTCACAAATGTGAATCTTCATTTTATGACCATGAATTTGCATCATGTGATATAATATATATATTTTAATATATGTCATTTTAGACACTGTAATGCATCTAGTCAATTCAGTTATTATTGTTTACAGTAAAGACAGTACAACAAATACATAAAATGATTTATTAATACATAAAATCAATAAATGTAAACAAGTTAAGTATTTTTATTACAGTAAAATAATGTACTTGTCATGAAAATAATGTCATAATACAAATAAGTTTGTCCTACAGACAGGCTTAATTTTCTTTCAAAATATTCTTCTGGTTTTGAGGTGAAATTTCACCCATGTGCAAGTGTGTATGATGTATTAGTGTTAATGAGGAATTTTGAGTTAGTAAAAAAAAAAAATGATTGTGACTGTACTGTATGTGTATGTGTGTGTCTTCAGTTGTTTCCTTGTGCCGACATCTTTATGAGAAGCATTAGTGTGTATATTTATAAAGCTCCCATGTTTTTGAGTGGTGAGAACTGTGTTCTGTGTGTTAGGTTAAATGCAATGTGGCAGAGACTACACTGCTCGCAAACTCAAAGCACCCTTCATTGAAGTATGCTATTTGCAACATCTTTCAACATGTACATACTGCCATTTAACATGTATATTGCAAGTGTTTTAAAACGATATAGGTGTCATTTGACAAATATGTCACATTCATGCAGTGTTTATTATATACTTTTTTGCACTTATTTTGTGCCATTGTGCCCCATTAATTGTTTCAATAAACAAAATAAATAAACAAGGTTCTCAATCCAGTCCACAAAATCTTAATGAAAAGATTTTTCTCATAAATTCTCATTATTGTCATTCCCATAATAAATATTAGTGATAAAGTGGGGGAACTGTTGTTACTGAAAACTAGTATAAATTCTAAACTGATAGAATGTATACTACTTTTCAGTAACATTGACAAAAATGTAAAGTTTCCATGTTATTAGATTTTTAACAAAAATGAAAGTCCACATTTTTTTTTATTCAACAACCGATAACATTCACATTTGATGGTGAAACAAAGAATGTGATGTTCAGGCTGTTGTAACTACTGTAATTATGATAGTGGGAAGCGTTTTACCCCACAGACTAGCTTTGAAAAAAAATTATGTCATTTTAAAAATAAAATTATATTTTCCTTAAATAACATGTTCTCCCTAACAACAGGCCTTACTATTCTCATATCATATAACTGTGATATTATGCTAAATTGAATACACATTCCTCATGTCAACAGTCCACAACAATAACAAAAAACATGTATTTATCTATTGGTTATCCTGCCCAGAAGATAATGGGGAGATTATAGAGTGTTTGAACATATTTTGTTTCAACTTTTTTGTGTGTGTGTAATTACAAAAACTTCAAAGTAGTTGAGAAATCTTCATAAACTGGGGTTCACAAATTAGGGTCAAGTATTGGCCGGAGTAATGGAGTTACAGCTCCAGTCCTACAGCAAATTCTTTACAAACAATTGTATTTATAATGGTTTACTTATACATAAACATAATAAATTCAGTTGTGAGAAAAAATACATAGCTCAACATGTTCTTCCCTAATAAACTTCCCTAATAAATGTCTAATGTTTTAATCAATTTATTATCCTCTGTTTCTGTTTTCTTTTGCTGTTGATTTTTTTTTTACTTTCTCCTTTCCTCTCTTCCCTCTGGGAATTAATGACACGTGGTTACTCAGGCTTTGGAAACGACTGATGCATGTCCAGACCTGCATTTAAAACGTGGTGCTCTTAGTGATGACTCCATGGAAAAGTTAACAAATACACACACTGGCAAGCAGCACACTACAACATCCACTCAAGCCTTTATGCAAGACTGCAATGGGCAAAATTGTTCATCATCTACTGTACCCTATTGTTCATAAACATACATTTTTGGAAACTCTTGTCCTCAAACTCTGGACCTGAGGCATCCTCACATTAGATGTCTTCACAAGAGCCAAACAGCTTTTCTCCATACACCAGTATTGTTTAATTGCCATTCCTTTGGGGTTTTTAACAAGCACACTTTAACCAAACCATCAGTTTCTGTCTTTGCCAAGGCAAAAATGTGCTGACTATAGACTTTGCCAGAGCCTGACAGAGCTTTGCGTAACTTTAAAGTCAACATGAAATCGAAATTCCCTTTCAAAGTGGAACTCAACACTGCATTGTGGATCGACGCTATGGGAAATGTCATCGGTGTGACCGGTGTCTAAAAGCACGTGTAAATACACATGGGTGACCGCCCAGCCCATGATGTCATAAGTGGTGCACCGTAAGTATAAGAGGCCACCCTTAGTACATGTCATTAACCTTTTCTTGTTTGTTTTCAGGAGACAGTTGTCTGTAAGTGCATGTAAGACAAAGTGTTCGTCTGGAGTGCATTTGACTCCTTGGGTCTTGAAGTACACTGTTAACCCTTGCTGTAAAAAAAGGCCAAATTATGACAGTATCATTCAATTTTCCATTAAAACAGTAATATACCGTAGAAAACAGTGAAACACTCAAACACACTCAAAGTCAAATCCAATTAGTTAAAATAACTCATAACATTTAAGTACACTGTTTACCTTAATTCGTTTAATTTTAGAAACCAATTATTATGAGTACTCTGATAATAAGCTTCACTAATTAGATTGACTTTATTTCTGTCATACATCTACAGAGGTTCTTATTGGGAATCCAGCGAGAGACCGCTCATGTCCCGTCTGCACAGCGAGAGACTATTCTTGTCCCATCTACCCAGCGAAGGACTATTCGCGTCCCGTCTGTCCAGCGAGAGACTGCTCACGTCCCGTCTGTCCAGCGAGAGACTGCTCACGTCCCGTCTGTCCAGCGAGAGACTGCTCACGTCCCGTCTATCCAGCGAGAGACTGCTCACGTCCCGTCTGTCCAGCGAGAGACTGCTCACGTCCCGTCTGTCCAGCGAGAGACTGCTCATGTCCCGTCTGCCCAGCGAAGGACTATCCACTTCACGTCTGGCGGGACTGTCCCTGAGCCGGTGCCCGTCCCTGAGCCGGTGCCCGTCCCTGAGCCGGTGCCCGTCCCTGAGCCGGTGCCCGTCACTGAGCCGGTGCCCGTCCCTGAGCCGGTGCCCGTCCCTGAGCCGGTGCCCGTCCCTGAGCCGGTGCCCGTCCCTGAGCCTGCGTCTGCCGCTGAGCTGGAATCTATGTTTGTGTCTGTGTTTGTGTCTGTCTTTGTGACTGCTTCTGTTTTAGTGTCTGTTCCCGAGCCGGTGTCTGTTCTCGAGCCAGTGTCTGGTCTTGAGAGGGCTTCACCGCCCTGGCCACCCGAAGGGTCTTCACCGCCTTGGCCACCCGAGGGGTCTTCACCGCCCTGGCCGCCCGAGGGGTCTTCACCGCCCTGGCCGCCCGAGGGGTCTTCACCGCCCTGGCCGCCCGAGGGGTCTTCACCGCCCTGGCCGCCCGAGGGGTCTTCACCGCCCTGGCCGCCCGAGGGGTCTTCACCGCCCTGGCCACCCGAAAGGTCTGCTCCGCCCTGGCCGCCCAAGGGGTCTGCTCCGCCCTGGCCACCTGATGGACTTTGTATTTTACCCGTGTCTCCCAGGACTAAACGTTTTGTCCCTCCCGTCCCACCCTGGTCTGTCCCTCCCGTCCCGCCCTGGTCTGTCCCTCCTATCCCGCCTGATGGAGCGTCTGGGATCCGCTCCGTAGTGAGGGGGTAATGTCACATGTTGGTCCTGTCTTGTATTGCACATGGGTGTTGTTATGTTGTGCCATGTGTTTCTGTGATTGTTTGATCCTTCCCACTCGTTACCTGATTAGTGTTTAGTTGTTCCACCTGTTCCCCTCTTGATTTGTTCCCTTTTTAAGTCTCCTCATGTTTGCAGTCTTGGTCGGTTCGTTGTCATTGTCAGATGTTTCTCTGTTCCTGGTTGGCGTTCCCTGTATTCTTGACCCAGTGTTTGTTTCATGTTCATTTATTCTGTTTTCCCCGTCGTGGGTTTTTGTTTTTGTACCCATTTTTCATTGTAAATAAACCTTCCTTGTTTTGCACTTGAGTTCTCCTTTTCGTAAGCTGGAACGTGACAGCCTGACTCCACCCACTGGCAATATTTGAAAAATGCTGGAAAAGTGGGCAGAGCCCAGGGGAGGGGGGCGTGCATCTGAGACGCATCTCTTTGTATGGAACTTGCCTACGTCACCAACAACCGCTGTGTCACGTACTACCGCAAACATCCAATAGGAAAATTCAACTGCAGGAGCCACCGTTCAACCTGAAGGGGGCAGCACTAAGACGTTTTTACACCATATATTGTAGGAATAGAACACTTTATAAACAAATGCCAAAAAAGTTACTCAAATCAATGACTGGTATTAATAAAGATCCATTCTTACAGATCATTAACTAAAAAAAGTTGGCTAAGTGTTTAGTTACTGTTTAAAAAAATCCATTTTTTCCTGTTTTTCACTGGCTGCTGAAACCGAGTGTATATAAAACACTTTTGTTGTGCCACAAAAGAAAATATGATCAAGTGTCGATGATTGTGTTTTGATGACAAAAATGATCATTGAGTGACTTGATTCAGTGATCTTTACCTGAGCCTAATCTCTAATTAAACTTGTATTAGTTTTGTATTATTCATTTTAATAGAACTGTGATTCTACAGAGTAAAATCCATTTTGTGACAATCAGATTTAAAAACCTCTTTAGTAGTAATGATACACATTAAATAATAAAAATTACTTCCAATAATCTTGAAAACAGGTTAAGGGATTGTTCACCCAAAAATGAGATTTCTGTCATCATTTACTTATTCTCATGTTGCTCCGAAGTTCCCAGTTCATTTCTTCTGTTGAACATAAAATATATATTTTGAATAATGTTGGTAATTAAAACGTTTCGGTGCTCAATGACTTCAATTGTATGGATGAAATATAAACAATGAGACATTTCTCAAAATATCTTTTTATGTTAAACAGAAGAAAGTCATTTTGGACACTTATCTTTTTGAAAGAAGTTACCCTTATTAGACTATCCTGCTCTGTTTACTTTATTAATCTGTTACTTATCTTACCGTGAATGAGATGGTGCACAAACAACAAGTTCGACCTTACATAAATATTCTTTTTCCCTCGGAAATGTGTCATATTACAAAGAGCATGTTCTCTTCCGCGGTCTCACTGATGTAAAATAGTGTGGCGTGGTTGTTAAATGTCATGTTCATTATTCAGGATGCTAATATAAGGGCCCCAGTGGGCCGATAAAGCCAACGCGTTGTGTTCTCAAACAAGCTTCACTCAACAGTTGCATTGGAGTCAACAGTTTCAGGGGAGTTTACACACAGTGAATTTTCCTCAAGCCTTTGTTCCTGCACTGACATGTGCAGTGGTTACACTCAATGTTTCCGTTTGTATAACAAACATGGAGGTCTTTCATCTGAAACGCAGGTGTTTTATGTATCGAGTTTCTTTATAAAAAAATAAAGATAAAATAAAATAAGATCAATATAATCATTGTTATCATATGATTTGTCTTAAATGCTCCCAGATGTATTCTGGTGGTTGTGAACAGATGGGTGGAGCTGAAGGACCTGGTGCTGAGGACGTGTTGGTCGAATCATAATTCCCTCAAGTCCAGGACTATTATAGAGTCATACGGCAGTGCTGGGCAGAGCCGGACAGTAACTTACATTTACTTGAGGACAGTACGTAAGTACAATTTTGAGGGATCTGTACTTTACTCGGGTATCATTTCAACGGGAGTACTCATGACTTAACTCAAGTACATTTCAGAGGGAAATATTGTACTCTTTACTCAACTATATGTCTATCCATAAACGTGAGAAGGCTACCCGTTACTTCTAAAAAAAAAAAAAAAATGGAAAAAATAAAAATCTCAGGAACCCTCAATTTCTTGTTTCCATCTCAAACGTGATTGGATTGTGCAGGCGCCACTGATTGGGACAGCCTATCAGCAATCACCTTCAGCTTTCCTGCCAAAGTCAACTCCATGGTCAGATTTAGATAAGAGACGAGACCAAGGATGAAACAATGGATGAAGAAAGCAGGTCCATCCCGTGAATGTGCCGACCTAGGGCCCCACCTCGCCAGACTATTTCAATTTTATGAATTTTCTTTTTTTTAACTTTATTGTGTATACACACAAAAGAAAATACAAAGAAAATAAATAAAAATAAAAAAAGAACATGAACATTGTCCTCCTGAGACTGGGCTTCATACATTATTTACAGTCAACAACATAAACAATTTAAGGCATAGGCTTATGTCCTATTTCAAAAAGTCAATAACAGGACCCCATCTTCTTTCAAAAACTGAGGTTTTCAATTGTAGTTGTACTGTCAACCGCTCCATTAAATAAACTTGTCTTATCTATTGTATCCATTGCGTAACAGTGGGTGGCTCAGGTTTTAACCAACAGATTGTTATCATCTTCCTTACCGTCATTAAGAGGAGATGGAGAAGAAATGCTTGGTCTTGAGAAAAATTTTCTGGAAATATATCCAGTAAAAATGTTTGGGAGTCAAAAAAGATGTTCACTTTTAATAGATTTTCCAAAATATCCTTAATGCTCTTCCAAAAGTTATGCATGATGGGGCATTCCCAGAAGATGTGAGCTTGATCACCAACCAAACCACAGTTCCTCCAACATTTATCATTCATAGTACTCTTGGTGAGGAAGGATTTTAACGGGGTCCTGAAAAATCTAATTTTTGTCTTCCAATCAAACTCCCTCCAAATCTGACTACGCACAACCTTATGACTAGCCTGGTTCAACCAGACTCTTGTTCATTTCATTTCCACATAGAGTCTGGAACCGCTCCATTGAAAAACGTTTTCTTCCTTGTAGGCGGGTTCACTATTAAAGTTCAAATCTATTGGATCTGCCCAAAGTCACTCACGATCTGCCATAGCCAATCGCTAACGGGGTGTCGTGAGTGACGTATGTCACGCGCCGAAATGGCTGGAGGATTATGTTTACAATAGGATTTCAGTCAACGAGCGCCGCAGGTTTTGTTAATCTAGGAACAATTATTAATTCGAAATGTATATTTGACACGAAGGACAGTGATATATTCATTCAATGGCGGAAGCTGTGTCTAATCATTACAAATACGCCGCTGTGGTCGTTTCTGATCTGCCGCAAATGCTGTAGCTAGCAGCTACAGTGAATGATCAGTCTGTCTCTATCTGCAGATGTGTAATAAACAACAATTTTTCATATTACATCTTATTGTTTCTTAATTACCTTAATTATGGTCTTCAAAGTACGTGTTTGTACATTTTTATGTGGCATTTATTTTTTTTAGTAAAACAAATCAACCATTGCCATCTAAAACTGAAAATCAAATATCTTCAAAGTATGGTTTTTCACATTTTTATTTATGACAATTTTTTTTTTTTAAAACACAACCAATTTGTATGATTTACAACATGTAAAACTGACACACCAACCTCCTGCACGAGTGCACAAAGGGGCTCAAAATGTTCTATTCATCACAAGAATCAGTAAATATACAGTTGGGAATATGAGTGACTGACATGACTCCTGAGATCTTCAACAATAGTTTAGCAGCCAGGACTCGGGGCTTCCGAACACCGCGAACACCAGGCTAAACCGTCCGTCCAAAATGTCACGGTCATCGTGCACGAACTGCCCAGCACAAACTTCCAAACTTTCTGCCTCCTTCACTTGGTCCTCAGTTGTGCAACAAGAGGTTAGACGATAACAATCCGGCTTTAAATTCTGTATATTCGGCAGTTTCTTTTCCAACAACGGACCGAATAGCTTTTCTCACGTCTTTCTCCGCTGCCATTACTGAATTGAAACTGACGCGCTTACATCAACGTCATCTTTCTCAGCCACTCCCTCTATTCGCTGATTGGTCCTACAAAAAATTGGTTTCTGGAAACCTAAGGATATGGAGCGATCCCAGACGTAGTACTGAAGTAAAATGAAATTGAGCGGAAGTGCGTAGGAGGGCGCAGCCAGGCTACCTTATGACATCCATTCCAGAGCAAATGTAATTCCAAACATTGTCATCAAAGGAAACATTCAGCTCCAATTCCCATTGTTGTTTTGTGTTGTGGATTATCTGACATGTTAGTCAACATTTTTTTGTACATCAAGGACATTTGTTTTATCATTACACCACCATTTACAATCAACTTAATAAAATGCTTCTCTATATTTGTAGGCTCTCTTCTGACCATTTCCCAATCACTATGTTTTGTTACATAACTCCTTATCTGAAAATACTTAAATAAATCACTGGAGGGTAACTTGAATTTTGCTCTTAATTGGGCAAAGGTTTTAAATACATTTTTATCAAACAATTGATCCACTGTGAGGAGACCCCTCTCAGCCCATCCCCGAAAGCTGCTGTTGTCTGATAAAGATGGAAGAAACTCAATATTTCCTTTAATAGTTATAGCTCGAGATAAAGCAGTCTTTCCTTTCAACTGCTTTTGGATCTTATTCCAAATCTTTAAAGTATGTTTGACCCATACATTTGTAATTTTGCTGGTTGAGAAATGGGAGTTGAGAGAGAGAGACTCTTGACACTCTTTCATACCGTACTCTTCCATAGAGACCCACTGTGACTCTGGATAATGATCCATGCCACCATAGCTTTTATTTGGGCAGCCCAATAGTATTTGAAATTTGGTAAATTTAAGCCCCCTTTCTCCTTAGCCGACATTAACATTTTAAGGCACACTCTTGGTCTTTTGTTCTGCCAAAAAAAAAATTGACGTTAATTTATCTAAGAATTTGAAAGTAGATTGTGGTATAACAACAGGGAGGTTTTGAAACAAAAATAATAGTCTAAAAAATAGAATATTCATTCTAATACATTCAATTCTACCCAAAAGAGAAAGTGGTAGTACATCCCATCTATTTAAATCAGTTCTGATTTCCTTTAACAATTTATATACAACCTATACAACCTAAATCTGTTTGTTTTGTTAATATAATAGGTCAATCAAGTCCAACAAGCAATATACCAACAAGCACTATACACATTAAAAACTAACCTTAAAGACAAATTCATGTTTTAATGCTAAATAGTTTTACAAGAAAACACAAAGTGAGCATATGTTTGTCATGCTAAAAAGAAGTGATTGTTAGTTGTTCTTGGTAATAAGTCATAACAAAACGATACCCACAATTCCATCATTCCAAATTACAGACCACAGAGAAAAATTAAAAGCACATTGGTGAGGACACTACACTGGAACAGAAAGGGAGTATGCCATTTCAAAAACCCACCACATGAAAACTGATGTACTAGTCTAGAACAACATTGTTGCATTGCAAAAACACATATCCTAGAAAAGCATACTGCTTTTCCCCAACATACATTACATACATGTAAAACATTTCACAATAATGGACAGCAGGCATATACAGGATGGGAACCCCTTTCCACGCAATGGTGTGGAAAAGTTTTATTTCACTGTGATCTGGATTTTGTTGACAGCATTAACAGAAGATGCATTTTGCCTTTTGATGGGACACCACGTCTTGTGGAGAAAAAACGTCTCGGTTACGTATGTAACCCTCGTTCCCTGAGTAGGGAACGGAGACGTTACGTCAGAAGTGACGGAGATTGGGGGTTTCGCATAGAAAGCCAATCCTCTTCGAGTATTTAAACACGAGCCAATGGCATGCAATGCCTTGGGGCTGCGGAAATTTGCATAGCGTACTCCGCCCTACTCCGTGAGTATAAAAGGAGGAAGTGAACGCAACCGCAGTATGTCTTCGCTGAGGAGCCAAGACTGAACTCGGCATCTACCCAGCGATACAGCAGAAGTGGCAGGGAGACGTAACGTCTCCGTTCCCTACTCAGGGAACGAGGGTTACATACGTAACCGAGACGTTCCCTTTCGTAGTCACTTCGAGTTACGTCAGAAGTGACGGAGATTGGGGGTCTGTGCCATCACGCCAACTTCAGGCTGTCTTCCAGTGCCCTGCGAAAGTCTGAACCCCCGAGCCTTACCTGTTTTCCTTAGGGGATCCGACTTAGACACAGGATTACCAAGGTACACTGGGAAACATATCCCGAAGGGGACATGCTACCAGCTGCCTACCGAAGGGAGGACTTACGAATACACATATGGCCACATAGGAACACATATGGAATCACTGGAGCACCAACCGCAGGTGGCTACTAATTTCAGCTCCAGGGGTGGCAGATGGCTTGCCAAGGGAAGACACATGCTCAGAGAGGCTTACAGTGGATAATACACATGAGACGGTTACCAAGGGGGAACCGTACGCATGGAGGCACCTAGCCAGCATCCAGAGCCACAGCAGTGGTGCCCGCATCGTCGGTGCTGGAGGACTCAAGGCTTCAATGGAAGAACTGAGGAAATATCGCACTTATCCAGTCCGGGGAGTGGAGTGGCGAGCAAGCGAAGACACCTGAGCGGATCCAGAACTGGCCGAAACGAGTACGTGAGAGGATACCGGCTCAATTCGCAGATTATAGAATCTGGCGAAGGTGTTGGGTGTCGCCCAGCCTGCAGCTCTGCAGATGTCTGTTAGCGAGGCGCCGTGCGCTAAAGCCCAAGAGGAGGCCACACTCCGAGTGGAATGGGCCGTCACACCAAGGGGGCACGGAAGGCCTTGCTGCTGGTAAGACAAAGCAATGGCATCCACAATCCAGTGGGACAGCCGTTGCTTTGAGAGAGCCCTTCCCTTCTGGCTCCCTCCATGACAGACAAAGAGCTGGTCTGAGGTCCTGAAACACTGCGTTCTGTCGACATAGGTGCGGAGAGCACGTACCGGACAGAGCAGTGCCAAGGCTGGGTCTGCCTCCTCCGGGGGCAGCGCTTGCAGGTTCACCACCTGGTCCCGGAAGGGAGTGGTGGGAACCTTGGGCACATATCCAGGCCGGGGTCTCAGGATCACGTGAGAGTAAGCCGGCCCGAACTCCAGGCACGCTTCGTCAACGGAGAATGCGTGCAGGTCCCCCACCCTCTTGATGGAGGCCAATGCAACCAGGAGCGCTGTCTTCATGGACAGAAACTTTAACTCTACCGATTGCAAAGGCTCAAAGGGATGCCTCTGCAGAGCACTTAAAACTACCGAGAGGTCCCAAGAGGGTACGAGGGGAGGACGAGGCGGATGCAGCCTCCTCGCTCCCCTCAGGAACCTGATGACCAGGTCGTGCTTCCCTAAGGACTTACCTTCCACTGCTTCATGAGAAGCGGCAATGGCCGCGACGTAAACCTTAAGGGTGGAGGGCGACAGCCTGCGCTCCAACCCTTCTTGCAGGAAGGAAAGCACGACACTGATCGAACATCTCCGGGGGTCTTCTCCGCGAGAAGAGCACCAATTGACGAAGAGGTTCCACTTCAACGCATAAAGGTGTCTCGTGGACGACGCTCTTGCGGAAGTGATGGTTGCCGCCACCGCAGGTGGCAGCGAACTCAAACCTGCCTCGTCCCGTCCAGGAGCCACACGTGCAGCCTCCAAAGATCGGGACGAGGGTGCCACAGAGTGCCCCGTCTCTGAGAGAGTAGGTCTGGTCTCAGAGGAATAGGCCAAGGAGGTGCTGTCGCGAGGAGCATGAGATCGGAGAACCACGTCTTGGTGGGCCAGTAGGGGGCTACCAGCAAGACCTGCTCCTCGTCCTCCTTGATCTTGCACAACACCCGTGCAAGGAGGCTCACTGGGGGAAACGCATACTTGCGTGGGCCCCGTGGCCAGCTGTGCGCCAGCGCATCCGAGCCGAGAGTGCCGCGGGTCAGAGAATAAAACTGGGCGCAGTGGGACGAGTCCCGAGAGGCGAACAGGTCTATCTGTGCCTCCCCGAACTCGTCCCAAATCAGCTGGACCGACTGGGGATGGAGTCGCCACTCGCCGGAGACGGGGCGGACCCGGGACAGCTCGTCGGCTGCCCAGTTCCGGTCTCCAGGAATGTAAACTGCACGAAGGGACCTCAGGTGCTTCTGACTCCATATCAAGAGGTGGCGGGCGAGCTGCGACAACTGGCGTGAGCGTAGACCCCCCTGGTGGTTGATGTACGCTACTGCCGCAGTGTTGTCTGAGCGGACAAGCACATGCTGGCCCTTGAGCAACGCTCGGAAGCGGCGAAGGGCGAGCCGTACTGCCAACAGCTCGAGGCAATTGATGTGCATGAGGCGCTGGGCTCCTGTCCAGGAACCGGCGGCTGCATGCCCATTGCACATGGCACCCCAACCCGTGGTAGATGCATCCGTGGAGACAACGAGATGCCTGGAAACTCGCTGAATAGGGACGCCGGTCCGTAAAAAGCTGAGGTTCGACCACGGGAAGAAGGTTCGGCGGCACGCTGGAGTTACTGGAACTCGGAGCGAGCCGCGATGCCATGCCCACCTCGGGACTCGATCGCGAAGCCACAGCTGAAGCGGTCTCATATGAAGCAAACCGAGCGGCGTTGCCGCGGCCGCGGATGCCATATGCCCCAGGAGCCTCTGAAATAGTTTCAGTGGAACCGCACTCTTGCCCTCGAACTGTCGAAGACAAGTCAGCAGTGAGTGCGCGCGCTCGTTCGTGAGCTGCGCGGACATGGCGACCGAGTCTATCTCCATGCCGAGAAAAGAGATCCTCTGCACGGGGCAAAGTTTGCTCTTCTCCCGGTTGACCCGAAGGCCCAAACGGGCTAGGTGCCGGAGCACCAAGTCTCTGTGTTCGCAAAGCTGAGCTCGAGAGTGTGCTAGTATCAGCCAGTCGTCGAGATAATTCAGGATGCGAACCCCGTTTTCGTGAAGGGGAACAAGGGCTGCCTCGACGATCTTCGTGAAGACGCGAGGGGACAGAGCTAACCCGAATGGGAGAACGGCGTACTGATATGCCTGGCCCTCGAAGGCAAACCGAAGAAACGGTCTGTGTCGAGGTAAGATGGACACATGGAAGTACGCGTCCTTCAGGTCGATCGCTGCAAACCAATCCTGATACCGAACACATTCGAAAATGCGTTTGGCCGTGAGCATTTTGAACGGTAGTCGATGGAGAGAACGGTTCAAAATGCGCAGGTCCAGGATCGGTCGTAACCCACCGGTCTTCTTGGGGACAATGAAGTAGGGGCTGTAAAACCCGGACTTCACCTCGGCTGGAGGGACCGTCTCGATTGCACCCTTCGCCAGCAGGGTCGCAATCTCCGCTCTCAGGACTGGGGCATTGCCACCAACTATCGTGGAGCGAACTCCCCTGAAGCGGGGAGGAGACCGTGCGAACTGAATCGCGTAGCCGAATCTGATCGTTCTGATGACCCAGCGGGATATCCCGGGAAGCGCTAGCCAGGCTTCCAGGAAATGAGCCAACGGAGTCATGCGAACCACAGACGTCCCCCCGGAGGGGCAGCGGTGCGGGTCGACTGGCACGCGTGCAGGGGTTACCCCGCTCGGATGCGTCGAAGCCCGCTCCCCGACAGAAGGGACCAGGGAAAGCGGAGCGTTCCACGGGGGTCTGTTCTGCCGGGGGTCTGGCGACAGAGGGGGAAGGGATTGGTGTAGCCCGGGGACGACACACGCACCCTTCCGCGCCCTCAGAGACAGAGAGGAGTGTGTGGGCTGACGCACGGGGGCATCGAGCGCACCCACTCCAGTCTGTGAGCTCAGTGAGGATGTCAAGTCTTTCTTTAACCAGTTCAGGGTGCTGCCCACCCGTGGGTGAGCAGCGGGGAGCTGAGAACAAAAGATTCTCCCCCGGCCCTCCACCGGGGGAAGGAGGGGGCCTGCTACCGCCTCCTGAGAAAGACTCGAGATCGTCACTGAGCGGCCCGTGTCAGGATCTTCGCTTGGCCTGGCGTTTAGCGGGGCGAGCGGCCTGAGGGGGCTGAGACGCCGGCCTGCGGCCTCCTCGACGCCGGGGCCCGGGTGAAGGCTGCTGCTGGGGCCGGGCGGGAGGGAGGGGAGCCGCAGGGGGGCGTCCTCGGCGGCGAGCAGAGGGAGGCACCTGCGCCGATGACTGGGTGGAGGCAGCAGCTGGTCGTCGGGGCAGGATGTGTTTAATGGCCTCCGTCTGCTTCTGGGCGGTGGAGAACTGCTGGGCGAAGTCCTCGACCGCACCGCCGAAAAGGCCAACCTGGGAGAGCGGAGCGTCGAGCAGACGAGTCCGCTCAGCGCTCCGCGTGTCTGCCAGGTTGAGCCAGAGATGGCGCTCCTGAACCACCGAAGTGGCCATCACCTGACCGACGGCGCGAGCGGCCACTTTCGTTGCCCGGAGAGCAAGGTCAGTGGCGGACCGCAGATCTTTAAATGCCGTCGAGTCAGTCCCGCCCTCGTGCATGTCTCTGAGCATCTTCGCTTGGAAGACCTGCAAAGTGCTCATGGCATGCAAAGCGGAAGCCGCCTGTCCCGCCGCTCTATAGGCTCGCGCCGCCATAGCAGACGAGAACCCACAGGCTTTGGATGGGTGCTTAGGAGGACCACGGGTGGAGGCGCTCTGTGGACACAGCTGCATCGCAACAGAGCGCTCCACCGGGGGCATCCCAGTGTACCCACGGGCGGCCCCACCGTCGAGGGGGGGAAAGGCGGGGGAGAGATCGCGCTCTCGAGTGGACAAAGGAGCCCCCCAAGAGCGCGATAACTCCGCATGCAGCTCGGGGAAAAAAGGTATTGGAGTTGGCCGTGGCCTTGCGGCGGCAGCTTTGTCCAGATACCAGTTATCCATCCGCGAGAGATCGGGGCAGGATGGAGGTTTCCATTCTAGCCCGATACTCCCAGCGGCTCGAGACAGCATGGCCGTCAGCTCGGGATCTGACACGGGCAACGCTGGCACTCCCGAAGGGGGCAACGCAGCCGCATCTTCCTCTCCCGAGGACTCAAGCCCGCCTAGTGATGCTGTGATAGACATCACATCATCATCTGGAGCGCTGCTCGAAGCAGCCGGTGCCGCCGAAGAGACAACCGACCGAGTCGCGCTAGCGCTCGCTGGCTCACGCACTGAGGCGGGAGGTGTGGCCCGAGGAATCGTCGGGGCTTTATCCCACACCGTCACCGTTAGATCGCCGGGTCCCCGAGTCGACGGGCCCCCTTCCGTGAAGGAAGCCGATCGAGTAGGGGGGACCGGGGCTCTCACTCTAGTGAGATCATTGAGCCTCGACCTCAGTGTGGAGATGGTCATGCTCCCACAGAAGGAACATGAGTCATCCACGAACGCTGCTGCTGCATGCTGAATGCCCAGGCATACAAAGCAGCGTTCGTGACCATCAGATGATGACAGAAATCTACCACATCCAGAAGGGCACGGGCGAACCATCTTTAAAAAGACGTGCCGCGTGCAGCTCTTTCACTTTCACTTTTATGAGAAAGGAGAAATTCACTCTTTCAGCGCTGAAGCTGCCAGGGAGAAGTGCAAAGTCTGGCAGACCACTGCTCAGATCGCAGGCAATGCAAAATCTCGCTGGGTACCGCCGTCACACCAACACTGAAGAGGACGCTCGTTCTCGAAGAGTCTTGAATCAGCTTTTAGGAGTGAAGAGGTTCTCTTGGCTCCGAAGCGAAAACATACTGCGGTTGCGTTCACTTCCTCCTTTTATACTCACGGAGTAGGGCGGAGTACGCTATGCAAATTTCCGCAGCCCCAAGGCATTGCATGCCATTGGCTCGTGTTTAAATACTCGAAGAGGATTGGCTTTCTATGCGAAACCCCCAATCTCCGTCACTTCTGACGTAACTCGAAGTGACTACGAAAGGGAACAGGGGGTTCACTGACCTCAATTACAGGAAACTGTAAACAACATAGACTGTAAAAAAAAAAAAGAAAGAAAGAAAAGATGGATTCCTTCCTTTCACTATAGAAAAATTAAGGCAAAATATCTCAGCAAAATATTGTGCCGATTATGTAATTTAGAGCCTAAGTCTACGCAGAAATGATCCCGAGAGAGAGAGAGAGAGAGAGAGAGAGAGAGAGAGATGAATGAGAATGGGCATCACTGAAATCCAGCATGCCAGAGTGAATCGCAGAGGTTTTGAAGAACACTGTAAATATTAACTCTTTGCATATATTGAATGTTGTTGTTGTTGTTGTTGTTTTATGCCAATATACAGTAAGCCTTAATT
Organism: Pimephales promelas; assembly: GCF_988280905.1. Lineage (NCBI taxonomy): Eukaryota > Metazoa > Chordata > Actinopteri > Cypriniformes > Leuciscidae > Pimephales > Pimephales promelas. Next base: position 7,201,684 of record NC_142784.1, on the reverse strand, counting down.
AAATTATTATCATTGTTTTCCAGTGTACCATAGAAACATATTAAAAAAATAATTATAAATGTTAAGTAACAAACTTAGCAAAACAACATTTATGTCACTGCCAATACTTTTCAGCCCATTCTCACCCCCAAGGCGTCACTTAACTGACGCCTTGGGAAGCATTTGGACATGCTTCAATATCTGACACTTTAGGCGCCCCTTAGCGTCAGTAAGATGACGCCCTAGGATCGCGTGTACCCTACCCCCACCCCACACCTAAACCTAACCGCGTCCTCTAACAGACGCTTTCCTTTAGCGTCAGTTAGATGACGCCGTAGGATCGCGTCATGTAAGTGACGCTAAAGGGCGCCTAAAACGTCAAATATTGAAGCATGGTCAAAGGTGACGCCTTGGGGTGAGAATGCGTTGTACTTTTGGCCACGGCTGCTACATTTCAACATTTGCATGTAACAAACATGTCAACATTAGCGCAAAATAAAACTGAATAACAATAAACAAAAAAACATATCTAACATCATATAATTAGACCTGCAAAACCTGCTTTCTCCCCCGGAGGGATTTTGTTCCCTTTTCTCTTTCTTTTCACACCTGGAAGATAACTATCACAAACCTATTCAGTAGAGTACAGCATGTCTTTTTCATAACCCTTATCTGTCTTTGTGCCTGTCTTTTTCTCTTTTCAAATCAAAGAGCCACTTTGAAGAAGCTCCCTAACCCTTTGTCACCTTTACATAAATCAGTATGATAGGGGAAGAAAAAGGAAATAGAATGAGAATGCAAAATAAAAACGAGAAAAAACAAGACAACACACAATTTTTCAATGGATGACAAGTTGTTTATTTATCTATTTACTTATGACATTATTGTCTATTACAGAATTAGTCTGTCTCATTCACATATCTAGACTGTGTTGAAAGTAGAAGATCTTGAGATTTACATATGAAGGTTCAAAGTGATGTATCGTTTGATCTTTGAAAGAGGAAACCACAGTTTTCACATCAAAAGGAGCAGATCAGAGGGCGGGATGTTTTTGAATGTAATATGTACTTAAAATCTGGTATTGATGAGAACATTTAAGACTGGAGGTGATATCTGTGTTATGAGTCAGTGTATGTGTGTCTGGCTTATGTTTGAAAGCATGGTCAAGGCTGACTCACTGACAGGAATTCAAGGAGGGATTTTCTAAAAGAAGATTTTTTTTTGGAAAGCTCTCTGTCGTCCACGCTACCCACCCTTCCTGCATGGACTCTATCTGTCTCTTGTTACCATTATTTGATGCTGCCTGAAACTTTACTCCTATGTTTAATCTTGACCAGTATTGGGCAAGCAACATTGAAAAGTGTCTGTCAACCAATTATTTAAGAGACTATATGTTATATATATATATATATATATATATATATATATATATAATCTTTTTATTTGGAAAGGCAAAATCCTATCACATACATTAATTACAATTTTAGTCATTTAACTACATAGGTAGGGATGAATTCAGAAAGTTTCAGCCCATTCTCACCCCCAAGGCGTCACTTAACTGACGCCTTGGGAAGCATTTGGACATGCTTCAATATCTGACGCTTTAGGCGCCCTTTAGCATCAGTTAGATGACGCCCTAGGATCGCGTGTACCCTACCCCCACCCCACACCTAAACCTAACCGCGTCCTCTAACAGACGCTTTCCTTTAGCGTCAGTTAGATGACGCCGTAGGATCGCGTCATGTAAGTGACGCTAAAGGGCGCCTAAAACGTCAAATATTGAAGCATGGTCAAAGGTGACGCCTTGGGGTGAGAATGCGTTGAAAGTTTAGATGAGTTATCCATAATGCCCTTCTGAGTTTTCCTTTTACGGACCAGTACATATTTCAGTTAGGAACAATAACAAAACAGAACGGAACCGGAATGCGCACCACCTCAGGTAATTTAAACTTTACTTAAAAAGGCAGGTCTACACAAAGCACAAGTACAGTCAATTGAAATCAGATCTGATTGGTTTTACATACTCAGTCCATTTGGTCCAGATCTTATAAATTTTTTCTTTTTCAACTTTGAGGGAGAAGGATATCTTTTCCATGACATAATTGTCATAGACAATTTCAATCCATTGCTATATGGTGGATGTGTAACCCATTAGTGGGATTTAACACCGCAAAAAGAAAAGGAGGAAAAATATCTACTTGGGTCTGAGCTCACCAAATACCTATAATTCACAGTTTATAATGGTATCTGGAGTCCCGGGTTCGGGGTCTCACACCTTGCAATAAAAAAAATTAAATGTGTGTCTGCACTTGTTTAAATTAATGTCTGTATTGCTAACTAGAAAAGTAAATAAATGAAAATGATATTAAATAAACCAATGAATAAACTTCAATATAAAATAGAATGAATTAATAAATGATAATGAAATGAATTAACAGATAGGTCAATCAGATCACTGAACAGTAACTGTTTACTCGAATGTCATTGCGCACGAATCACTTTTCACACATCACATCACATTAGAATCCCATTTGACAAATCACCATTTCGAAAAAAAAAAAAAAAAAAAAAAAAAAAACAATGACCATCAAAGGACACTAAAATATATATAAAAGAAAAATAAAACAAAAAATAAAGAAAAATCAGTTCGTGTTCACAGCAGTATAAGTGCCATGCAAATGACTAAGTTCAGTTTCATTGGAATGTGACTCAGTTCAATTTGTTCGTAATGTGACTCGGTTCAATTTGTTCGAAATGTGACTCAGTTCATTGAGAAGATGGAAATGACTCAGTTCGCGTGAAAGTGGAAATGACTCAGTTCGCGTGAAAGTGGAAATGACTCAGTTCGCGTGAAAGTGAAAATGACTCAGTTGGGTTTGTTTGTTTGCGTAAATGCCTACTAAACTCCGTGCAGTGATGAAAGCCGAACGTGAAGAGTTTCTTGAGTGAAGAGTCCCTTGAGTGAAGAGTCCCTGATGACGCAATTCCTCCAGTGGAAATCCAGCGCGTTCTCCCTCACGGCGCAACTCAAACACGATTCCAGAGCGTTGAAACAATCCCAACTAATACAATGAAACAGTTCAGACATCGATTTAGAACAATATTAATGACGATGGATTTGATTAACGAGAGCTCACACATGTGGCTCACGTCTCTCTCTTCAATGAGCTGGCGCGCATGTGACGTCAGCACCCATCGCAAAAAATGCATTTAACATTCAATAACTTTAACTTACATTATTCCCATTACATAAATGTGCAACCAGTTTTTAACAAGTATACTACTGCAGCATAAGTGCTTTACATGTTTTCTATTGCACACTATATACTCAATCACAAACACCATTAACCATCCACATTTTCTTATATGAACAAACACAAACTTGAACATTATACATGAAAATATGACCCAATTGTGACTTACCTAATACAATGAAACAGTTCAGACATCGATTTAGAACAATATTAATGACGATGGATTTGATTAACGAGAGCTCACACATGTGGCTCACGTCTCTCTCTTCAATGAGCTGGCGCGCATGTGACATCAGCACCCATCGACGCAATGAATTATTTTCACCACTCCGCGAAAACAAAATAGTAATTAAAATAAAAATAATACTAAAACATATGTCTGAACAATTCATGCATTAGGCAAGGAAAAAGAAAAAAATATATATATGTATATAAACAAAACAAAACAAAAAAAATACATGAAAATACATAGCAACACAGCCTCAATTAATTGGGTGGGTTACATCCTCCCCTGCTGAAACTCTGATGTCCTCATCAGATACTTAATTTGATACATGACCCACAAGGCTAAATAACAATTCACTTTGAGTTTGTTGCACTCTCATCTGTTGTTGCATCATTTCAAGTACTTGGCTAAAATAACTCGATTTGGGTTCTACATGAACACTCTGCTTTCCACATTGTGCTTTCCAAACAAAATCTTTCAATTTACTTGGGGGTCTTTTCTCTCTTTGGGACCTCCTTAACTCAACATGAGAATCAAGTTTCCCTTCAGCACTCAACTCATCGGGATGAACTGATACCTCATTGACATCATCCTCTAATGGCGAGACATCTTGCTGGATTACAGTCTCATTAACATCATCCACATTGTTCTCAACAGATTGAGTGCCTTGCCAATCGCCTTTCTGAATTTCAACTTCATGCTCATTCAACAAACTGTGAGACACAAAAGGTTCAGAGACTTCTTGCAAGACTGTCCCCAACTGGAACTCTGGGGCATAAGGATTCAGAGACATATTGTGACCTTCAATTTCCACACTCTCATCACAACATTCAGCCTCCATATCCCCTTCCAACTCAAGTTTACGCCTCCTGCGTGTAACTGCTCCTTCGACAACCGGAGCCTCATCAATCTCATCATGACTCATTGGAAGAAACCCACATGGAAGTAAAAGATCTCTGTGCAGGACACGCTCAGGGCCTTCGCAGTTCTCAGGCTGAATAACATACACGGGGATCTCTGCATTAGGCTGCTTTACCACCACATAGATGGTGGATTCCCAACGATCTGCAATCTTGTGCTTTCTCCGGATGTTAACATTTCTTACAAGAACGCGATCGCCAACTTCTACTGTAGCAGCAGTCACTTTCTTATCCCATCTAGCTTTATTCATCAATTGCCTCTTTTCCGAATTTTGAACTGCCAATTGATAAGCGTACCGCAACCTTCGTTTCAACTCACTGACATAATGAGTATGCGTTTTGGAATTATGCCCCTTTGGGTTAATCCCGAAGCAAAGGTCAATTGGGAGACGAGGTTGGCGTCCGAACATGAGAAAGAAAGGAGTCTCACCAGTCGCATCATTTCTAGTGCAATTGTACGCATGCACTACAGGACGGACATATTTTCTCCAATGTTCCTTCTTTTTATCACTAAGGGTTCCGAGTAAATCCAGTAGGGTTCGATTAAATCTTTCTACTGGGTTTCCCCGCGGGTGATAAGGTGTAGTGCGGGACTTAACTCCTGCTAGTGTGCACAACTCCTTCACAAGATCGGACTCAAAATTTGCCCCCTGATCACTGTGTATTCTCTTAGGAAAACCAAAACTGCAAATCAGATTTTCCCACAGCACCGAGGCCACCGTTTTGGCTGTTTGGTCTTTGGTTGGAAATGCCCAAGAAAACTTAGTGAAAAAATCAGTAATGACTAATATGTTGCGGGTGTCATTTGAATCTGGCTCTAATGAAAGATAGTCAATACAAACTAATTCCAAGGGAGAATAAGCTTTGATGTTCACTAGTTCTGCAGCTCTTTGTGCACGAGCCTTTCTCTTGACGCATCTCTCGCAAGTCCTGCACTTTTTCTCCACATATTCTGCCATTTTAGGCCAATAAAATCTGCCCCTTGCGAGCTCCAGTGTCCTCTCATACCCCATGTGCCCCGTCTCATCATGAACTCCTTCAAGAGCCCTGTCTCTAAGACTCGGGGGAACCACCAGCTGCCTGTATTTTTGCCCATACTGATCAGATACTGTACGATACAGAACGCCATCTACTAAATTTAGTCTAGGCCTTTCCCTCAGCATCAGACTCACTTCTTTAGATTCTTTTAGTCTATCCGCATGAGCTAAAATTTCTCCAGACTCCACAAGGGCAATTATCCTTCCGATGGCTACATCCTCTCTCTGTAACTGGTACCAATCTGTGGGAGTCATACTGGGTAAAGCAGTCTGTCCAGGCCAGTGCTCAGGTTCTATCAAATCATCAGGAACCACATCATCATTGCAAAGAAGCATCTCGACAGCGGGATTCGAGATGACGCTGCCTTCCAGCAGGTCTCCCTCATCACACGGCTGTACAACATGCGTCTCGCAACACACTGAATGTCGCAAACACACAGTTTTGATTGCTTGATGTTCGATGTTTTCAAACTCACTTGCTGCACATTCTGCTCTGCTTATTAAGTTTGCTACTCGTTCATCGATCTGTATGGCCTCCTCATCATCCATAAGTGGTTTTTGAGGACGACGAGACAGCCCGTCCGCGTCGACATTAGTTTTGCCCGCTCTGTACTTAATATCAAAATCATACATAGACAGAGCCGCGAGCCACCTATGGCCAGCCGCATCCAATTTAGCCGTAGTGAGCACATACACTAATGGATTGTTGTCTGTTAGCACGGTAAACTTTGTGCCATACAAGAAATCGTGAAATTTCTCACACACAGCCCATTTGAGTGCTAAGTACTCTAGCTTGTGCACTGGGTAGTTTTTCTCACTCTTAGAAAGACCACGACTGGCATAGGCGATCACTCTTGTCTTTCCATCTTGAACTTGATACAAAGCAGCACCTATGCCAGTGACACTAGCGTCAGTGTGTAGAATGTATGGTAACTTCCAGTCTGCAAAAGCTAAAACAGGCGCTGTTGTGAGCTTTTGAATGATAGTGTCAAAAGCAACTTGACACTCATTATCCCATTTCCCAGCTAGAGATTGCGTTTTACTCCTAACACGGTAAGATGATGTTGACCGTCCTCTAGTAGAGAATTCACCCTGTAATAACGCATTCAGAGGCTTAACTATCTGGGAGTAGCTTTCAACAAATCGCCGGTAATACCCAGCAAAGCCTAGGAATGACCTCAAATCTCTGACAGTCTTTGGGATGGGCCATTCTGTCAAAGCAGAAATCTTGTCTGGGTCAGGGTGTATGCCTTGCGCAGAAATAACATGCCCTAGATATCTGACGGAAGTTTGAAAGAACTTACACTTGGACGGTGCTAACTTAAGCCCAAACGCGGAAATACGTTGGAGAACCTTCATAAGTCTAGCCTCATGTTCTTCAAGTGTGTCAGAGAAAATGATCAAGTCGTCAAGAAAAGCTATAACTTCCTGCAAATTCAAACCCGCCATGACTTTCTCCATGGTTCTCTGAAAAGTGGCTGGAGAATTCGTCAGCCCTTGTGGTAAACGCCGAAATTGCCAATTTCCAAATGGCGTAGTGAACGCAGTTTTGGGGCGATCACTCTCTTCCACCTCCAACTGGTAATATCCACTTTTTAAATCTAGGACCGTAAACCACTTCGAACCTGACAGCAATGTAAAGGTTTCCTCGATCCTGGGAAGAGGATATGCATCTCCCTTTGTCAACTTATTTAGTTTGCGATAATCAACCACCATTCTCAAGTCACCGTTTTTCTTCCTCACCAGTACTACTGGTGAAGCGTAGGGACTATTTGATTCTTCTATAATCTCACTAGCAAGCAGATCTAACAAGTGTTTCCTTAAGTCCTCAAAGTCAGCTGGAGAGACACGACGAGTACGCTCTTTGAACGGAACATGCTCAATTAGCTCTATCCTATGTGCCACGCCTGACACTCGTCCCACATCTAGATCATGCTTGGCAAATGCACTTGATGCCTCACGGTTTATTCTTCCCACTATGCGAGCTTTGAGCTCCTCAGAAATGGGGGAACCATCAAAATCGAGAACCACAGGATCGTCTGCCTTTACCATAAGACTTGCCATCAGAGAAGTGGTAGTTTGAGAAGTACTAGCATTATCAAATATAGGCAGAGACTTCATCCATTCCACCACTGAACACTCAGCGAGAACGCCTTTTGGCTGCAAGGTCACACTGTGGTCTGAAACATTTCGAATGACCACTTTGACTTTATTTCGAGCTCTAGCCTCAGCTTGTATCAACTTACATTCCACGACTAAACCACCTGGAAGATGATGCATCACTGGTTCATCAATGATCATTGTCTTGCTCTGGCCGAAATCTTTAGCTCGATACACCCCGGTCACTTCACACTTTTCACCTTTACTGATCGTTACAGATCTCTTACCCGACAGTCTAACTGGGGTGAGGCACTGTGCCCCTTTACAAGGTGTCGAAGTAGCTTCACAAGTACTATAAGCAGCCATCCAGTCGCTGCTAATGGGCATTTGCGGTAGGTAATTCTTTTCCTGCACCGTGTTACAATCTTGTACAAGATGACGGAGAACATTTGTACCCACTAACAAGGGCGACCGAGCACTGTAGGTTTGATCAGGACAGACCAGCGCTAGTACGGCAACCACTGCATCTGTTCCACAAGCAGACTTCGGAAACTGGACATCGATTTCAATGTATCCTAGATAAGGGACTAATTGCCCTGCAGCCCCCTCAACCCGGAGTAGTTCTACCATGGGGGTAATACCCCTATGCTGTAAACACTGCTTGTAGAAAGATTCAGCTACACAAGTCACCTGTGACCCAGTGTCAATTAGACAACAACATTCAATTCCATCCACCCAAGCCTGACTTTCCCAAGGTTCTCCAACTAATCCCCTAGGAACCTGGTTTGTCTTTTCTATGGAACCTTTTACAACTCTAGCCTCTGTTTGTTCCACAACAGAGGCTACTCCATGTTTAAATGAGCAGCGGGTGTCGTCACTTTGTTTGGAAGACTCCTTTGCTCATGTCTCTGCACCAGCCTTTTCTGCACCAAGGCTGCATTCACTGGATTAGTGCACTGTTGCAAATAATGAGAATCCTCACCACAGCGATAACAAAATCCACTCATGGGCAGTGACTTAGCTTGAGTTTGAGGCACAGGGCGTGAGGACTTCCCTTCTTTGCTCCCTTTCTTGTTTGGCACTTTTGACTGGTGTTGATCATATGGCAGTTTCTTCACTGAAACTGGCTTTGGTGCTTTTGCTTTAGCTACCTCAGCTTCAAGCTCTCTAATGCGTTCTGTCAAGGCCAGATTTACTTGTGCTTCCCCAGAGTGTGCTACAAATCCCTGGTCGGCAGTAACATGCACTTGGCTCTGCGCTCTAACAGGAGGCATGCATAAATGGACATTCATACGTTTCTCTTTAAGCTGCTTCTCATGCTCGAAAGACCTCAGTTTGAAAAGCAAGCTGGAATAGCTCAAATCGGGATGTAAAGAATCTGATAGCAAATCTTTAAGACGCAACTGCGTTATCAGGACATCATCCCAGCACCCTCTGATGAACTGCTTGAGAAGCAAAGTGTCAGAATGTTTGCCAACCACTCCCTTCTTTTCAACCACCTCCTGCATCAAGGAATGAAGACGCCTCAAATAATCAGAGGGCTTTTCACCTCGGTTTTGGTGCGTCTCGATAAACTGAATGTACAGATCATCTCCCCCTGTGACACTACCATAAGCTTTATCTAGCTCCCGTGCGTACGTTTCTGGTGGCGCATTTGTACCTACTCCTAGAGCAACATTAAGAGCAGGGGGAAGGAGACTATCCAAAATGTGCCTTCTCTTATGCCTCTCCATCAGAGAAGTGTCGGAAAGTAGCTGCCTAGCGTACAATTGCCACGTGGCGAAATCAACTTCCCCACTAGGCTTGGGGCAATGTCCAGAAAACATTCTTAATTTAGGGGGTAAGGGAACATGTCCCTGGTAATCAGAGTCATGTTTCACCACATGTTCCACCACTACCCGCTGTACGTCCTGTGGTATAGTAAAAGTGATAGGAGTTTCGTGTGTTGCGTTTCTACCCACAGGAGGTGAATCGGTTCGAATTGCAAAAGACACTTTTGATGCCGAATTGGCGGCTACAGTAGGCGTTGCTGCTGGCATTGCATTACCAAACTTTCTTGGAGCAGGGGTTGAAGTGGAGGGGCCCCTATCAACACCATCAGCTATGTGTGCAAGCTTAGTCACAACCTGCTGGCTTAGTTCATTTACATCTACGCAGTGAAGTTGTGCCAAACTCTCTATTTGCACCAATAGCTGATCAGCCATATCATCCAAGGTTTGACCCGAGTATTTACTCTGTATTGGTGTTGGGGAACTAGGGTGAGGTTGCATATCGTCGAGCTGCCTACCCTCTAGTGGCACAACACCCCATACATTTTGGCCATCTGCATTCAAATACTCTTCTTCAGCTATTAACGGGGTAGTAACCTCCTGAAATTCGCAAAGAAGCTCTCCTGTGAATTTGTCACCTAACCACTCAACTTTCTTCACCTCATCAAGATGATCAAAACATCGCCTCACGTCCATAAGAGTAGTTTTTGGATCTACTTTTGTAAGTATTACAGACCGTTCAGGATCAAAATTATGCTGCTTGCAAAATTCCATTGTGAGAAAAGAAAAAAAATTATTCTGAAAATTAGGACTAAAACCCGATTTTGTCAAACAAGCGCAGCCCCACGTTGGGCGCCAAATTTTTCTCTCTCTATTCTTGGATGTAACCCATTAGTGGGATTTAACACCGCAAAAAGAAAAGGAGGAAAAATATCTACTTGGGTCTGAGCTCACCAAATACCTATAATTCACAGTTTATAATGGTATCTGGAGTCCCGGGTTCGGGGTCTCACACCTTGCAATAAAAAAAATTAAATGTGTGTCTGCACTTGTTTAAATTAATGTCTGTATTGCTAACTAGAAAAGTAAATAAATGAAAATGATATTAAATAAACCAATGAATAAACTTCAATATAAAATAGAATGAATTAATAAATGATAATGAAATGAATTAACAGATAGGTCAATCAGATCACTGAACAGTAACTGTTTACTCGAATGTCATTGCGCACGAATCACTTTTCACACATCACATCACATTAGAATCCCATTTGACAAATCACCATTTCGAAAAAAAAAAAAAAAAAAAAAAAAAAAACAATGACCATCAAAGGACACTAAAATATATATAAAAGAAAAATAAAACAAAAAATAAAGAAAAATCAGTTCGTGTTCACAGCAGTATAAGTGCCATGCAAATGACTAAGTTCAGTTTCATTGGAATGTGACTCAGTTCAATTTGTTCGTAATGTGACTCGGTTCAATTTGTTCGAAATGTGACTCAGTTCATTGAGAAGATGGAAATGACTCAGTTCGCGTGAAAGTGGAAATGACTCAGTTCGCGTGAAAGTGGAAATGACTCAGTTCGCGTGAAAGTGAAAATGACTCAGTTGGGTTTGTTTGTTTGCGTAAATGCCTACTAAACTCCGTGCAGTGATGAAAGCCGAACGTGAAGAGTTTCTTGAGTGAAGAGTCCCTTGAGTGAAGAGTCCCTGATGACGCAATTCCTCCAGTGGAAATCCAGCGCGTTCTCCCTCACGGCGCAACTCAAACACGATTCCAGAGCGTTGAAACAATCCCAACTAATACAATGAAACAGTTCAGACATCGATTTAGAACAATATTAATGACGATGGATTTGATTAACGAGAGCTCACACATGTGGCTCACGTCTCTCTCTTCAATGAGCTGGCGCGCATGTGACGTCAGCACCCATCGCAAAAAATGCATTTAACATTCAATAACTTTAACTTACATTATTCCCATTACATAAATGTGCAACCAGTTTTTAACAAGTATACTACTGCAGCATAAGTGCTTTACATGTTTTCTATTGCACACTATATACTCAATCACAAACACCATTAACCATCCACATTTTCTTATATGAACAAACACAAACTTGAACATTATACATGAAAATATGACCCAATTGTGACTTACCTAATACAATGAAACAGTTCAGACATCGATTTAGAACAATATTAATGACGATGGATTTGATTAACGAGAGCTCACACATGTGGCTCACGTCTCTCTCTTCAATGAGCTGGCGCGCATGTGACATCAGCACCCATCGACGCAATGAATTATTTTCACCACTCCGCGAAAACAAAATAGTAATTAAAATAAAAATAATACTAAAACATATGTCTGAACAATTCATGCATTAGGCAAGGAAAAAGAAAAAAATATATATATGTATATAAACAAAACAAAACAAAAAAAATACATGAAAATACATAGCAACACAGCCTCAATTAATTGGGTGGGTTACATCCTCCCCTGCTGAAACTCTGATGTCCTCATCAGATACTTAATTTGATACATGACCCACAAGGCTAAATAACAATTCACTTTGAGTTTGTTGCACTCTCATCTGTTGTTGCATCATTTCAAGTACTTGGCTAAAATAACTCGATTTGGGTTCTACATGAACACTCTGCTTTCCACATTGTGCTTTCCAAACAAAATCTTTCAATTTACTTGGGGGTCTTTTCTCTCTTTGGGACCTCCTTAACTCAACATGAGAATCAAGTTTCCCTTCAGCACTCAACTCATCGGGATGAACTGATACCTCATTGACATCATCCTCTAATGGCGAGACATCTTGCTGGATTACAGTCTCATTAACATCATCCACATTGTTCTCAACAGATTGAGTGCCTTGCCAATCGCCTTTCTGAATTTCAACTTCATGCTCATTCAACAAACTGTGAGACACAAAAGGTTCAGAGACTTCTTGCAAGACTGTCCCCAACTGGAACTCTGGGGCATAAGGATTCAGAGACATATTGTGACCTTCAATTTCCACACTCTCATCACAACATTCAGCCTCCATATCCCCTTCCAACTCAAGTTTACGCCTCCTGCGTGTAACTGCTCCTTCGACAACCGGAGCCTCATCAATCTCATCATGACTCATTGGAAGAAACCCACATGGAAGTAAAAGATCTCTGTGCAGGACACGCTCAGGGCCTTCGCAGTTCTCAGGCTGAATAACATACACGGGGATCTCTGCATTAGGCTGCTTTACCACCACATAGATGGTGGATTCCCAACGATCTGCAATCTTGTGCTTTCTCCGGATGTTAACATTTCTTACAAGAACGCGATCGCCAACTTCTACTGTAGCAGCAGTCACTTTCTTATCCCATCTAGCTTTATTCATCAATTGCCTCTTTTCCGAATTTTGAACTGCCAATTGATAAGCGTACCGCAACCTTCGTTTCAACTCACTGACATAATGAGTATGCGTTTTGGAATTATGCCCCTTTGGGTTAATCCCGAAGCAAAGGTCAATTGGGAGACGAGGTTGGCGTCCGAACATGAGAAAGAAAGGAGTCTCACCAGTCGCATCATTTCTAGTGCAATTGTACGCATGCACTACAGGACGGACATATTTTCTCCAATGTTCCTTCTTTTTATCACTAAGGGTTCCGAGTAAATCCAGTAGGGTTCGATTAAATCTTTCTACTGGGTTTCCCCGCGGGTGATAAGGTGTAGTGCGGGACTTAACTCCTGCTAGTGTGCACAACTCCTTCACAAGATCGGACTCAAAATTTGCCCCCTGATCACTGTGTATTCTCTTAGGAAAACCAAAACTGCAAATCAGATTTTCCCACAGCACCGAGGCCACCGTTTTGGCTGTTTGGTCTTTGGTTGGAAATGCCCAAGAAAACTTAGTGAAAAAATCAGTAATGACTAATATGTTGCGGGTGTCATTTGAATCTGGCTCTAATGAAAGATAGTCAATACAAACTAATTCCAAGGGAGAATAAGCTTTGATGTTCACTAGTTCTGCAGCTCTTTGTGCACGAGCCTTTCTCTTGACGCATCTCTCGCAAGTCCTGCACTTTTTCTCCACATATTCTGCCATTTTAGGCCAATAAAATCTGCCCCTTGCGAGCTCCAGTGTCCTCTCATACCCCATGTGCCCCGTCTCATCATGAACTCCTTCAAGAGCCCTGTCTCTAAGACTCGGGGGAACCACCAGCTGCCTGTATTTTTGCCCATACTGATCAGATACTGTACGATACAGAACGCCATCTACTAAATTTAGTCTAGGCCTTTCCCTCAGCATCAGACTCACTTCTTTAGATTCTTTTAGTCTATCCGCATGAGCTAAAATTTCTCCAGACTCCACAAGGGCAATTATCCTTCCGATGGCTACATCCTCTCTCTGTAACTGGTACCAATCTGTGGGAGTCATACTGGGTAAAGCAGTCTGTCCAGGCCAGTGCTCAGGTTCTATCAAATCATCAGGAACCACATCATCATTGCAAAGAAGCATCTCGACAGCGGGATTCGAGATGACGCTGCCTTCCAGCAGGTCTCCCTCATCACACGGCTGTACAACATGCGTCTCGCAACACACTGAATGTCGCAAACACACAGTTTTGATTGCTTGATGTTCGATGTTTTCAAACTCACTTGCTGCACATTCTGCTCTGCTTATTAAGTTTGCTACTCGTTCATCGATCTGTATGGCCTCCTCATCATCCATAAGTGGTTTTTGAGGACGACGAGACAGCCCGTCCGCGTCGACATTAGTTTTGCCCGCTCTGTACTTAATATCAAAATCATACATAGACAGAGCCGCGAGCCACCTATGGCCAGCCGCATCCAATTTAGCCGTAGTGAGCACATACACTAATGGATTGTTGTCTGTTAGCACGGTAAACTTTGTGCCATACAAGAAATCGTGAAATTTCTCACACACAGCCCATTTGAGTGCTAAGTACTCTAGCTTGTGCACTGGGTAGTTTTTCTCACTCTTAGAAAGACCACGACTGGCATAGGCGATCACTCTTGTCTTTCCATCTTGAACTTGATACAAAGCAGCACCTATGCCAGTGACACTAGCGTCAGTGTGTAGAATGTATGGTAACTTCCAGTCTGCAAAAGCTAAAACAGGCGCTGTTGTGAGCTTTTGAATGATAGTGTCAAAAGCAACTTGACACTCATTATCCCATTTCCCAGCTAGAGATTGCGTTTTACTCCTAACACGGTAAGATGATGTTGACCGTCCTCTAGTAGAGAATTCACCCTGTAATAACGCATTCAGAGGCTTAACTATCTGGGAGTAGCTTTCAACAAATCGCCGGTAATACCCAGCAAAGCCTAGGAATGACCTCAAATCTCTGACAGTCTTTGGGATGGGCCATTCTGTCAAAGCAGAAATCTTGTCTGGGTCAGGGTGTATGCCTTGCGCAGAAATAACATGCCCTAGATATCTGACGGAAGTTTGAAAGAACTTACACTTGGACGGTGCTAACTTAAGCCCAAACGCGGAAATACGTTGGAGAACCTTCATAAGTCTAGCCTCATGTTCTTCAAGTGTGTCAGAGAAAATGATCAAGTCGTCAAGAAAAGCTATAACTTCCTGCAAATTCAAACCCGCCATGACTTTCTCCATGGTTCTCTGAAAAGTGGCTGGAGAATTCGTCAGCCCTTGTGGTAAACGCCGAAATTGCCAATTTCCAAATGGCGTAGTGAACGCAGTTTTGGGGCGATCACTCTCTTCCACCTCCAACTGGTAATATCCACTTTTTAAATCTAGGACCGTAAACCACTTCGAACCTGACAGCAATGTAAAGGTTTCCTCGATCCTGGGAAGAGGATATGCATCTCCCTTTGTCAACTTATTTAGTTTGCGATAATCAACCACCATTCTCAAGTCACCGTTTTTCTTCCTCACCAGTACTACTGGTGAAGCGTAGGGACTATTTGATTCTTCTATAATCTCACTAGCAAGCAGATCTAACAAGTGTTTCCTTAAGTCCTCAAAGTCAGCTGGAGAGACACGACGAGTACGCTCTTTGAACGGAACATGCTCAATTAGCTCTATCCTATGTGCCACGCCTGACACTCGTCCCACATCTAGATCATGCTTGGCAAATGCACTTGATGCCTCACGGTTTATTCTTCCCACTATGCGAGCTTTGAGCTCCTCAGAAATGGGGGAACCATCAAAATCGAGAACCACAGGATCGTCTGCCTTTACCATAAGACTTGCCATCAGAGAAGTGGTAGTTTGAGAAGTACTAGCATTATCAAATATAGGCAGAGACTTCATCCATTCCACCACTGAACACTCAGCGAGAACGCCTTTTGGCTGCAAGGTCACACTGTGGTCTGAAACATTTCGAATGACCACTTTGACTTTATTTCGAGCTCTAGCCTCAGCTTGTATCAACTTACATTCCACGACTAAACCACCTGGAAGATGATGCATCACTGGTTCATCAATGATCATTGTCTTGCTCTGGCCGAAATCTTTAGCTCGATACACCCCGGTCACTTCACACTTTTCACCTTTACTGATCGTTACAGATCTCTTACCCGACAGTCTAACTGGGGTGAGGCACTGTGCCCCTTTACAAGGTGTCGAAGTAGCTTCACAAGTACTATAAGCAGCCATCCAGTCGCTGCTAATGGGCATTTGCGGTAGGTAATTCTTTTCCTGCACCGTGTTACAATCTTGTACAAGATGACGGAGAACATTTGTACCCACTAACAAGGGCGACCGAGCACTGTAGGTTTGATCAGGACAGACCAGCGCTAGTACGGCAACCACTGCATCTGTTCCACAAGCAGACTTCGGAAACTGGACATCGATTTCAATGTATCCTAGATAAGGGACTAATTGCCCTGCAGCCCCCTCAACCCGGAGTAGTTCTACCATGGGGGTAATACCCCTATGCTGTAAACACTGCTTGTAGAAAGATTCAGCTACACAAGTCACCTGTGACCCAGTGTCAATTAGACAACAACATTCAATTCCATCCACCCAAGCCTGACTTTCCCAAGGTTCTCCAACTAATCCCCTAGGAACCTGGTTTGTCTTTTCTATGGAACCTTTTACAACTCTAGCCTCTGTTTGTTCCACAACAGAGGCTACTCCATGTTTAAATGAGCAGCGGGTGTCGTCACTTTGTTTGGAAGACTCCTTTGCTCATGTCTCTGCACCAGCCTTTTCTGCACCAAGGCTGCATTCACTGGATTAGTGCACTGTTGCAAATAATGAGAATCCTCACCACAGCGATAACAAAATCCACTCATGGGCAGTGACTTAGCTTGAGTTTGAGGCACAGGGCGTGAGGACTTCCCTTCTTTGCTCCCTTTCTTGTTTGGCACTTTTGACTGGTGTTGATCATATGGCAGTTTCTTCACTGAAACTGGCTTTGGTGCTTTTGCTTTAGCTACCTCAGCTTCAAGCTCTCTAATGCGTTCTGTCAAGGCCAGATTTACTTGTGCTTCCCCAGAGTGTGCTACAAATCCCTGGTCGGCAGTAACATGCACTTGGCTCTGCGCTCTAACAGGAGGCATGCATAAATG
This sequence comes from Pimephales promelas, assembly GCF_988280905.1. Taxonomy (NCBI): domain Eukaryota; kingdom Metazoa; phylum Chordata; class Actinopteri; order Cypriniformes; family Leuciscidae; genus Pimephales; species Pimephales promelas. The sequence goes on along the minus strand of NC_142784.1, from coordinate 7,184,839 downwards.
GACATTCATACGTTTCTCTTTAAGCTGCTTCTCATGCTCGAAAGACCTCAGTTTGAAAAGCAAGCTGGAATAGCTCAAATCGGGATGTAAAGAATCTGATAGCAAATCTTTAAGACGCAACTGCGTTATCAGGACATCATCCCAGCACCCTCTGATGAACTGCTTGAGAAGCAAAGTGTCAGAATGTTTGCCAACCACTCCCTTCTTTTCAACCACCTCCTGCATCAAGGAATGAAGACGCCTCAAATAATCAGAGGGCTTTTCACCTCGGTTTTGGTGCGTCTCGATAAACTGAATGTACAGATCATCTCCCCCTGTGACACTACCATAAGCTTTATCTAGCTCCCGTGCGTACGTTTCTGGTGGCGCATTTGTACCTACTCCTAGAGCAACATTAAGAGCAGGGGGAAGGAGACTATCCAAAATGTGCCTTCTCTTATGCCTCTCCATCAGAGAAGTGTCGGAAAGTAGCTGCCTAGCGTACAATTGCCACGTGGCGAAATCAACTTCCCCACTAGGCTTGGGGCAATGTCCAGAAAACATTCTTAATTTAGGGGGTAAGGGAACATGTCCCTGGTAATCAGAGTCATGTTTCACCACATGTTCCACCACTACCCGCTGTACGTCCTGTGGTATAGTAAAAGTGATAGGAGTTTCGTGTGTTGCGTTTCTACCCACAGGAGGTGAATCGGTTCGAATTGCAAAAGACACTTTTGATGCCGAATTGGCGGCTACAGTAGGCGTTGCTGCTGGCATTGCATTACCAAACTTTCTTGGAGCAGGGGTTGAAGTGGAGGGGCCCCTATCAACACCATCAGCTATGTGTGCAAGCTTAGTCACAACCTGCTGGCTTAGTTCATTTACATCTACGCAGTGAAGTTGTGCCAAACTCTCTATTTGCACCAATAGCTGATCAGCCATATCATCCAAGGTTTGACCCGAGTATTTACTCTGTATTGGTGTTGGGGAACTAGGGTGAGGTTGCATATCGTCGAGCTGCCTACCCTCTAGTGGCACAACACCCCATACATTTTGGCCATCTGCATTCAAATACTCTTCTTCAGCTATTAACGGGGTAGTAACCTCCTGAAATTCGCAAAGAAGCTCTCCTGTGAATTTGTCACCTAACCACTCAACTTTCTTCACCTCATCAAGATGATCAAAACATCGCCTCACGTCCATAAGAGTAGTTTTTGGATCTACTTTTGTAAGTATTACAGACCGTTCAGGATCAAAATTATGCTGCTTGCAAAATTCCATTGTGAGAAAAGAAAAAAAATTATTCTGAAAATTAGGACTAAAACCCGATTTTGTCAAACAAGCGCAGCCCCACGTTGGGCGCCAAATTTTTCTCTCTCTATTCTTGGATGTAACCCATTAGTGGGATTTAACACCGCAAAAAGAAAAGGAGGAAAAATATCTACTTGGGTCTGAGCTCACCAAATACCTATAATTCACAGTTTATAATGGTATCTGGAGTCCCGGGTTCGGGGTCTCACACCTTGCAATAAAAAAAATTAAATGTGTGTCTGCACTTGTTTAAATTAATGTCTGTATTGCTAACTAGAAAAGTAAATAAATGAAAATGATATTAAATAAACCAATGAATAAACTTCAATATAAAATAGAATGAATTAATAAATGATAATGAAATGAATTAACAGATAGGTCAATCAGATCACTGAACAGTAACTGTTTACTCGAATGTCATTGCGCACGAATCACTTTTCACACATCACATCACATTAGAATCCCATTTGACAAATCACCATTTCGAAAAAAAAAAAAAAAAAAAAAAAAAAAACAATGACCATCAAAGGACACTAAAATATATATAAAAGAAAAATAAAACAAAAAATAAAGAAAAATCAGTTCGTGTTCACAGCAGTATAAGTGCCATGCAAATGACTAAGTTCAGTTTCATTGGAATGTGACTCAGTTCAATTTGTTCGTAATGTGACTCGGTTCAATTTGTTCGAAATGTGACTCAGTTCATTGAGAAGATGGAAATGACTCAGTTCGCGTGAAAGTGGAAATGACTCAGTTCGCGTGAAAGTGGAAATGACTCAGTTCGCGTGAAAGTGAAAATGACTCAGTTGGGTTTGTTTGTTTGCGTAAATGCCTACTAAACTCCGTGCAGTGATGAAAGCCGAACGTGAAGAGTTTCTTGAGTGAAGAGTCCCTTGAGTGAAGAGTCCCTGATGACGCAATTCCTCCAGTGGAAATCCAGCGCGTTCTCCCTCACGGCGCAACTCAAACACGATTCCAGAGCGTTGAAACAATCCCAACTAATACAATGAAACAGTTCAGACATCGATTTAGAACAATATTAATGACGATGGATTTGATTAACGAGAGCTCACACATGTGGCTCACGTCTCTCTCTTCAATGAGCTGGCGCGCATGTGACGTCAGCACCCATCGCAAAAAATGCATTTAACATTCAATAACTTTAACTTACATTATTCCCATTACATAAATGTGCAACCAGTTTTTAACAAGTATACTACTGCAGCATAAGTGCTTTACATGTTTTCTATTGCACACTATATACTCAATCACAAACACCATTAACCATCCACATTTTCTTATATGAACAAACACAAACTTGAACATTATACATGAAAATATGACCCAATTGTGACTTACCTAATACAATGAAACAGTTCAGACATCGATTTAGAACAATATTAATGACGATGGATTTGATTAACGAGAGCTCACACATGTGGCTCACGTCTCTCTCTTCAATGAGCTGGCGCGCATGTGACATCAGCACCCATCGACGCAATGAATTATTTTCACCACTCCGCGAAAACAAAATAGTAATTAAAATAAAAATAATACTAAAACATATGTCTGAACAATTCATGCATTAGGCAAGGAAAAAGAAAAAAATATATATATGTATATAAACAAAACAAAACAAAAAAAATACATGAAAATACATAGCAACACAGCCTCAATTAATTGGGTGGGTTACAGATGGATCTACTTTTAACCATTTCCTCGTTGCAGATTTCTTACTGGCAGCCATTAGTATCGCCAGCAATTTTTTATTGTTGATATTCCATGTTTCGAATCCTAGATTCCCCAAATATACAGTTTCACATTTGAATGCAATGTTTACATTAAATACATTGTTTTTGTGTTTGTGGATCTCTTGGGACTATATGGTTTTTAAATAAAATGTTATTGTTACAGATCATCATCATTTCCATCACTCTCCTCCGTTCCCATCTGCACGTCATTCCTAATTACACACACCTGCACATCCCCATCATCACCATCGCCTCTATAAAGACTCACTCTTCACTTCTGTTTATGGCCCAGTCTCACTTGTTTGAATGAAGAGGACTATACTTACCTTCTGTGCAACGACCTGACTTCTCCAGCGATCTCTCTCCACTCTCCACTCCAGCGTCATTCTCAAGCGTCCCGTCTCCAGTCTCCTGCGTGTGATTCTCCCAGTGTCTTCTCCATGTCTCCAAAGTCTCCAGCAATCCTGTATTCCATCTTTCACTCCTTCATCGATCCATCAACATTCCTGTAAGAATATACAATCCATTCACTTCCAGCGTTTACTACTCACCTACTTCCAGTTTACCTGCTCAGGTGTTGTCCAAATAAACATCCAGTTTGCTTAAATAGCCCCTATCATAGCATTTGTATCATAGCAATGTTCCTATTTTTGTTTTGGGAGTTCCCAAAAACAGTTTAATGTGCATGATAAAAAACACTTTATTTGTCTTATAATAGACGAATCCGGCGAAACTACCGGAAGTAAGCGGGCGCCATTATTGAGCTGTTGCTGGGTAGCGTTGTGCCATTGCCTTCTATTGTTTTTAGTTGCAACTTGTGTCCACTGGAATAAACAGCTCGCGATTTACGACTGTCACTAACGTTACAACGTTAGCCCTTGTATAATGTCGAGTGGGTAAACAGTTTCCGTTATAAATTGTTTCAATGGTGGCAGTAAAATTTCAATTTTGAAGAGAAAACATTGTGAATACCCCGGGTCGACTGCCCCTGTCTGGAGCCGTACGGTTTACAAAGATTTCCTGGGCGAGTACAAGACGCGGACATTCGCGTATAATAACAATTATTTAATGACATAAGTAAAAAAATATAATAAATGTGTGATATAGTGATCAGCAAAATCTCCTCTCTTGTTATTTTTTCTATTCAATTTACATGCTATGGTCATTAAATGGCTTTCCTGAGCTGAATGTAACGTTATGTGACATAATTGTTCTCCTGCTGTTATATTGACCTCTTTCCATGGTTTAAAAACAGTAGTTGGTCGATATTATGTATACTTTCTAGCTGTAACGTTACCTTACCCATGCCCGTTGCAATGTAAAAATGAGATAAATAATGGACACAAATGAAAAACATGAAATTGTTAATTTGATTTCATTTATTTATTTATTTATTGTTGCCAAATGGACAGATCTTTTTTTAGTTTCCTCGGTAGCAAACGTTAGCCTAGCTTGCTTGCCAAGCTATTTTCATAAATAATCTGTAAGATCGTTTGTACCTTCATCTGTGACTGGAGGCCAATGTCTAACATCATCAACCCATCAAGTCTGCCTGGCTGTAGCTGTCATCAAGGGTGCGTTATCACCTTATCTCCGAGGGTTGTTTACATACCGGTGCATGTCTATGCCGGTGTAACAGCTCAGTAATGGCGTCGCCACAAGATGGCAGCCTACACAAGAACGCTCGTCGGATTCGTCTATACGCATTTATTTTTACCTGATTTGCTCAACGACTCCCAAATGATTCGTTCGACGATTCATTTTTCCAAACACCTCCTTTGAGTGATGCGAATCAGCGGTGATTGGTCACATGACCCAGTCAGTTGTTATTGGTAAACCGTAGGAAGAGATTGTTGGAAACGGAACACCCATAACCATTCATGGATTATAGCTTGTCAAGTGTTGTATAGTGTATCAACATGACATCATGACTTTTGCGTAAACATACAAACATACACTTTCGAGTCAGGTGGCGTGTTATCTCTACCCATTTTGAGTTATCCGCGTGTATCCGCGTGTATGCGTATATGTCTACGCCATTAACGTCCGCGTCATTCCGCGTGTCTGTACACGCAGTCAAATCTCCAGTCATAAATGCCATTAACCCCAGTGACGGTTAAGTTTAGGGATGGGGTTGAGGTAAGTCATATCTTTTTTTTACCTAGGATGGTAAGGGAACAGTCATAAATGCCATTAACCCCAGTGACGGTTAGGTTTAGGGACGGGGTTGAGGTAAGTCATACATTTATATAACGTTAGACCTGTGAATGGATTCTTGATATCTTTGAAACTGTTGCCGTGGCAACGCTTCAAACCTTGAAATTATTTTAGGATGGACTTTTGAGACTCTTAGCATGCTTGAAATTGCATGAAACTCAACAGACACATCACATTTATTAGCCAGTAGACATGTGCAAAGTTTCAGAAACGGGCATGGTGCAAGGACTAAATAGCGCCACCTTTTGACAAAAGTGGGGTTGTTAGTTTTATCTACAGTTACAAAAATCGGTATATACATTGTACTCCTCAAGCCGGACAACTTTTTAATACATAGTCATTAGCTCGGACCAAGAGGAAGTCAGATATTTTGGTTTGAATATGGTGAGGCTCTCTCTGAGCCTACGTCCCTGTATGGCAAGCCCTTTTAACATTTAAAAGCTAAGTTTGCCTATCCGGAATTAACATTGTAGATATCAACAACGTCTTTCTGTCTAGTCGTAATTACATTTGGGATAGTTTGTATTATCATTTAAGATATCTGTAACATAATTGTGACTAGTCGAAATGTCAGAGTATGGCAAGCCATTTTAACATTTAATCATGAAAAGGCCAAAGCCTTCGGCACCGCCACCCCGGTGCCTTTAGGTAACTAAAGGAACCGGGGTTGCGGTGACACCGGCTTGGGCCCGCCATCTCTGCTCGCAGCTATATTTTATATTTATAATTAGTTAGTAACAAGTTACGTTGAGCTAATTTCCTTACAAAGGCTATGTAAACTTTTGAACTGGATTTGTGGAAATTCAGCAATTATTTTGTCATCATAGATTCTAATCTATTATGTGAGAAAGGTTATTCAGCGCTGTACTACATAGAAAATGTTCCATGCAAATGGGTTTTTAATTGCATGTTTGATTTAACATTGTTGTTAAGGTTTAGGACAGGGTTTAGTGTAGGTGGTAACACCACCACTCATCAGATATTTCTATTAGGACCATGCACCCATTTCTAATGGCGTGGCGAAATTAATGCATGTAGGTCTTTTACTTGGGCTTCTGTGATGTTCACATAATTTACTGGTAGTTTCAATTTGGCTTTAGCTCTGTATTTAATCTGACTCCAATGTCAAATAAATGTTAAATTTAGAGTTTTGTTATACATTTTGGATATTTGATTATAATTTCAATTATTCATTCATTAGGGACCCAATGTTGCATAGTCTCACTCATCTGGGTCTCAAACTCGCCAGTTCTGATGTTAGTCAGATTAACATTGTCAGATTGATGTTAGTCGTACTGTCTAGGCAACTGCTACATGCTTGCTCTTACAAAAAGTGTAGTTCTCTTAGTCCCGTTACTGCAACTTGCTAAGTCAATGATAGAGAGATATCAAAAGGTCCCACATGATGTTAAGTCACCTTCACCTTCAAGGTGGTGTCCTATGCTCTTTCTTTGATATCTTCTCTCCAGATTAGGGACTTTGATTGTTTTCTTTAGTACTTATTTGACATTTGACATGTGTCACTTTTTTGGGGGGATTGTGACAGCCCTAAATATAAAGTATATTGATGCAATATGATGTGATTTATTTATCAAAATATGAATGTATTGCCATAGCCAAATGGAGAATAAAATTAACATTGTTAATTTACTTAGTTACTTCCTGTTTTTTACATAACAGGAATCAAGTTCCTGTGAGAATAAATGGAATTTATTACTCTCATAAAAAAAAACATTTCCACAGCTGAATTGAACTACTGAGGAACCATAAGGAAGTTCGAAGGAGGGGGCTGGGAGAGTGTCATGACACGGGTCAGGAAAGTCCCTAGGCTCCTGAGTGTAATTTCTGAACTGCATTACCCCAACCGTTCAGCGAGATTCAGCCCTGACCCCCCCCCCCCCCCCCCATTATTCACTGCCTGTCTCCAAAAACAGGAGCACAAATAGTAAACCACACTTAGAAACCACTCAGGAATGGCTTCCGTGGCCTTGACAGTGAGAGCGAGTATGGGGCGGCCTCCTTCAGAGATTGCAATTGGTTGGTCGGATGTCGTGAGGGTATCGCACAGTTGAAGCAGAGCTATAAGGAACCGATTGTCCTAATCTCAGCCCAGTAACCAGCAACGGATGTTCACATCAGACAGCGGATAGAAAAAAAGAAAAAGAAAAGAAGCAAACATCAGAATGCAGAAACACATTAAAGGAGAATTCTGGCGCAAAATTAACCTATAGTTAACCGTTCTCTGAGATTTGTTTTCATGATAATCAAATGAAAAGAGTTTTATCTCTAAAACCTGTTTAGCGTATAATGCTAGTACTGGGGGCATTTACTAAGTAAAAAGAAATCGCTAGTTAATACCACTAACAAGGCTCAAAATAGCCCCACACTAACACAGTAACATCTACATGCAAAACGAAGCATTGAAAACTTTGTAAGTGTAGAGACCGTTTAATAAGATGATATTTTATAAAGACAGTGCGCTTCGTGTATACACAGCAGGAGCCATCTTTGGAAAACATCTCGATAAGTCGAACCACGAACGACGTGCCAAGTGAGCTGAACTGTATGAAGTTCAGCGAACTTCTGAACTGAATGAACAGCGTTCGTGGTTCGACTTGTCGAGACTGTTTTATTTCCTGCCTGTATGTACACAAAGTGGTATCTTCTTATTAAACGGTCTGTACACTTACACAGTTCTCAATGCTTTGTTTTGCATCTATGGGCCCTCATTAAGTTTCTGTGTTAGTGTGGGGCTATTTTGAGCCTTGTTAGTGGTATTAACTAGCGATTTCTTTTTAATTATTCTATGCCCCATATACTAGCGATATACGCTAAACAGTTTTAGAGATAAAACTCTTTACATTCAATTATCATTAAAGCAAATCTCAGAGAATGGTCGACAAGGTACCAATGTTTTAATAGACCAAAAGTTAATTTTGCGTTGGAGTTCTCCATTGAAGAACAACATACTTCACAGGACGTGACACAATGGACACACAAATGGCCCCATTATGGTTTTATTGTGGGACCACTGTGAGTGAAGTTTTGGCCTGATTTTTTTTTTTCATTTCTTCAACCGACTGCCTTAAATTGGCCAACTGCCATTTTAAGTTTATAAACTACTAACTGCTGGAAAGTTCTACATCTACTTTTACGCTTAAAGGAGAACTCCGGTCAATTTTAACATTGAGCTATTTTTTTTTGTACATTTGGAGTGCTGTCAGTACAGACAAAAACGACAAAAATTGGTGTTGCCTACACCGTCCCTGCTGAAAAATCCAGCTAAAACCAGCCAAGGCTGGTTGGCTGGTTTTGGCTGGTCTCCCAGCCTGGTTAGTTGGTTTATCAGGCTGGTTTTAGAGGGGTTTTGAACACTTTTTCAGCTGGTCAGGCTGGTCTTAGCTGGTCAAGTTGGTAGCCAGGCTGGGAGACCAGCTTAACCAGCTAAGTCAGGCTGGGAGACCAGCTTGACCAGCTAAGCCAGGCTGGGTGACCAACTAAAACCAGCTACTTCCAGCTTAAACCAGCTAAGACCAGCCAACCAGCCTAGGCTGGTTTTAGCTGGATTTTTCAGCAGGGGTGTTATCGTCTTTTTAAAATTCGCACCCTGTTGACATCAATGAGACATGTTCCAAACCTGCTTTTAGCCTCTTAACATCCTTGATTTGTCATTACGAGTGCACAGCCACACGTGACCACGGTCAATATATGACTGCAGTAGATGTGAAAGATATTAATAAAAATTATGTTAAATCAACAAGCTCACACACCCGTATTTAGTTCCTGTTTTCGGTCAAAGTCCACAGTAGTTGATTGTCGAGTTTGCGCGCACGATCATTGGTATCTAAGGAATAACACGCGAACTCGACAATCGACAACTGTGGACTTTGACCGAAAACAGAAAGTAAATATGGGTATGTGAGCTGGCTGATTTAAAAGCAGGTTTAGAACTTGCCCCACTGAATTAAACAGGGTGCGAAGTTTAAAAAGAGGATAACACTGTGAAGGCAACACCGATTTTTGTCATTTTTGTCTGTACTGACAGCACTTCAAATGTACAAAGAAATGAGCTCAATGTTAAAATTGACCGGAGTTCTCCTTTAACATCAGTTTTTTTTCTTTTGCTGCTTTAACTGTTATTTTTTGTTTTGTTTTGCAAACCACATTTGTTGTGACCCAAAAAAATATATCAATGACTGCTGATAGTTATGTATTGATGGTGACATGATCGTCATATAATCTCTTGATTCATTGATCTCATCTTGTGTTTCCCTTGTCTAAAGTGTTATTAACACACTGATATTTTAGTTCGGTATTTCACGCTTAAAGTCCTAACCATAGCAAAAGTTCCAGGAGCAATTAGTTAATGAAGGATTTTCTAAAACACACACAAAAAAATACAAACACTAAAAAATACAGAACTACAGCGTCATTCAGGCAGACACAGATATTAAAAATTAATCTTGACAATGGTGGAAATACAAAAGACCATTCAGGTGCATTTGTCACCGGGGTGACAAAAAGGCAGGCGGAACCTTTTATCATGGACGGGTTTCTGAGGGGAGGGATTTCCGGTGTGGGACCCGGAAGACTCTAGTTCCGGAAAACTCCGAGCGGAGACGGAGAATTATTAGTTAATTCAAAACAGGTGCGGGACAAGACTATCGCGATCGCGATTGGGACACGTTGTCAGTTGGGAAGGATAAAAGGATATTTCATCTTCAACACAACAGAGGGGAGAGCAGAGGAGGACTGACAGCAGGAAGAGGAGGAAAGGATGGACAACACAGGATGAAAGGAGGAAAGGAGGAGGGAGAGGAAGGAGAGGGAGGAGAGGAAGGAGAAGGAGAAGGAGAAGAGGAGAACCGTGGTGGATAAGAGATAAGTGCTGTTGATGTTTGGACTGTGATATGAGAAATCTGTTTGGAGGATGTGATGAGACTTCATGAGGTGTAAATCTGTCTTTTTGGAGGAAGTTTGAATTTCCCACGCTTTATTGGAAGAAGTCCAAGAGATTGTAGTGCTGTGCAGTGGACCAGATCCCCTGTCTACGCCCTAGTTTGTGAGTGACAAGACTTTGCAGTGTTGTTCGTTAAATCACGTGTGCCGATTTGTGTGAATTACAGTTAAACACGAGTGGAAGTGTAATGCAGTGACATCGGGGAAACGGTTCTGGCTGTGGATATATCGCCCGCATCTCATTGGATGGAGGAAGTCATCTAGTGGTGAAATTCTTCTTTTCTCCTCTTTAATCTCTACGTAGGATTGTGAAGTTCAGTTTGCTGTTGAATTGCCAGCTTGACACTCTGCCTGCATGAGTCAGCTTTGCTGTTGAATCCTTACCCCTCCATGTTCTGCTGGATCCTGTAAGTAGAACCAGTTACACTGTTGAAATCTCCCATGTACTCTCTGTCTGCCAGAGCCCTGTGAAGAGAGCCAGCTTTGCTGTTGAATCCTTACTCCTCCATGTGCTGCTTGATCCTATGAGTAGAACCAGCTACACTGTTGAACCCGCACCGTCAATCTCTGTCTGCCTGAGCCCCGTGAAGAGAGCCAGCTTTGCTGTTGAACCCTTACTCCTCCCTGTTCATCTGGATCCTGTGAGTAGAACCAGTTACACTGTTGAATTCTCACCTGTACTCTCTGTCTGCCTGAGCCCCGTGAAGAGAGCCAGCTTTGCTGGTGAATCCTTATTCCTCCATGTTCTGCTGGATCCTGTGAGTAGAACCAGTGACACTGTTGAATTCTCACCTGTATTCTCTGTCTGCCTGAGCCCCGTGAAGAGAGCCAGCTTCGCTGTTGAATCCTTACTCCTCCCTGTTCAGCTAGATCCTGAGACTAGAACCAGTTATGCTGTTGAATCCTCACCTGTCTTCTGTCGGCCTGGGTCCTGAGAAGAGGGCCAGCTTTGCTGTGGAACCTGAGAGAACCAGTTATGCTGTTGAATCCTCACTTGTCTTCTGTCGGCCTGGGTCCTGAGAAGAGGGCCAGCTTTGCTGTGGAACTTGAGAGAACCAGTTATGCTGTTGAATCCTCACCTGTCTTCTGTCGGCCTGGGTCCTGAGAAGAGGGCCAGCTTTGCTGTGGAACCTGAGAGAACCAGTTATGCTGTTGAATCCTCACCTGTCTTCTGTCGGCCTGGGTCCTGAGAAGAGGGCCAGCTTTGCTGTGGAACTTGAGAGAACCAGTTATGCTGTTGAATCCTCACCTGTCTTCTGTCGGCCTGGGTCCTGAGAAGAGGGCCAGCTTTGCTGTGGAACCTGAGAGAACCAGTTATGCTGTTGAATCCTCACTTGTCTTCTGTCGGCCTGGGTCCTGAGAAGAGGGCCAGCTTTGCTGTGGAACCTGAGAGAACCAGTTATGCTGTTGAATCCTCACCTGTCTTCTGTCGGCCTGGGTCCTGAGAAGAGGGCCAGCTTTGCTGTGGAACCTGAGAGAACCAGTTATGCTGTTGAATCCTCACCTGTCTTCTGTCGGCCTGGGTCCTGAGAAGAGGGCCAGCTTTGCTGTGGAACCTGAGAGGACCAGTTATGCTGTTGAATCCTCACCTGTCTTCTGTCGGCCTGGGTCCTGAGAGGAGGGCCAGCTTTGCTGTGAAACTGAGAGAACCAGTTATGCTGTTGAATCCTCACCTGTCTTCTGTCGGCCTGGGTCCTGAGAAGAGGGCCAGCTTGGCTGTGGATTCCGTACTCTTCTCCGTCCATCCGAATCCTGTGAAAAGAGAAACTGTTCTGCTGTGAATTCGAGAGAACCAGTCCAGCTGTGAACCCTCACCTGCTCTGCCTACCTGAGTTTTGAGAAGAGCCAGCTATACGGCTGAAACTTCACCTTCCTTCAGCTGGCTGGAGGCCGTTTTAACTTAATTTATTCAATAAAGACTCTGTGATTTTCTCTAACTGACTTGGCCTCTGTGTCCTCTGTGGTGTTGGCTCCTCGCGGTGGCACGTGTGTCGGAGGGGGTTGGGACGGCCGGTCATCCGGCGTCCGGCCTTGGTGACAAAAGTGGCGTAGTCGGCAGGGTTTGCCACCGCGAGTTGAAGCAGCCACAGGTTCACGGGGGCCGATGAAGAGGGGAGACCACCCCAGCGATACGGCGAGTGGGCTGAAGTTCCCGGTCCTAGGGACTAGTCCCAAATGGCAGGGGGGGATGTCACCGGGGTGACAAAAAGGCAGGCGGAACCTTTTATCATGGACGGGTTTCTGAGGGGAGGGATTTCCGGTGTGGGACCCGGAAGACTCTAGTTCCGGAAAACTCCGAGCGGAGACGGAGAATTATTAGTTAATTCAAAACAGGTGCGGGACAAGACTATCGCGATCGCGATTGGGACACGTTGTCAGTTGGGAAGGATAAAAGGATATTTCATCTTCAACACAACAGAGGGGAGAGCAGAGGAGGACTGACAGCAGGAAGAGGAGGAAAGGATGGACAACACAGGATGAAAGGAGGAAAGGAGGAGGGAGAGGAAGGAGAGGAAGGAGAAGGAGAAGGAGAAGAGGAGAACCGTGGTGGATAAGAGATAAGTGCTGTTGATGTTTGGACTGTGATATGAGAAATCTGTTTGGAGGATGTGATGAGACTTCATGAGGTGTAAATCTGTCTTTTTGGAGGAAGTTTGAATTTCCCACGCTTTATTGGAAGAAGTCCAAGAGATTGTAGTGCTGTGCAGTGGACCAGATCCCCTGTCTACGCCCTAGTTTGTGAGTGACAAGACTTTGCAGTGTTGTTCGTTAAATCACGTGTGCCGATTTGTGTGAATTACAGTTAAACACGAGTGGAAGTGTAATGCAGTGACATCGGGGAAACGGTTCTGGCTGTGGATATATCGCCCGCATCTCATTGGATGGAGGAAGTCATCTAGTGGTGAAATTCTTCTTTTCTCCTCTTTAATCTCTACGTAAGATTGTGAAGTTCAGTTTGCTGTTGAATTGCCAGCTTGACACTCTGCCTGCATGAGTCAGCTTTGCTGTTGAATCCTTACCCCTCCATGTTCTGCTGGATCCTGTAAGTAGAACCAGTTACACTGTTGAAATCTCCCATGTACTCTCTGTCTGCCAGAGCCCTGTGAAGAGAGCCAGCTTTGCTGTTGAATCCTTACTCCTCCATGTGCTGCTTGATCCTATGAGTAGAACCAGCTACACTGTTAAACCCGCACCGTCAATCTCTGTCTGCCTGAGCCCCGTGAAGAGGGCCAGCTTTGCTGTTGAACCCTTACTCCTCCCTGTTCATCTGGATCCTGTGAGTAGAACCAGTTACACTGTTGAATTCTCACATGTACTCTCTGTCTGCCTGAGCCCCGTGAAGAGAGCCAGCTTTGCTGGTGAATCCTTATTCCTCCATGTTCTGCTGGATCCTGTGAGTAGAACCAGTGACACTGTTGAATTCTCACCTGTATTCTCTGTCTGCCTGAGCCCCGTGAAGAGAGCCAGCTTCGCTGTTGAATCCTTACTCCTCCCTGTTCAGCTAGATCCTGAGACTAGAACCAGTTATGCTGTTGAATCCTCACCTGTCTTCTGTCGGCCTGGGTCCTGAGAAGAGGGCCAGCTTTGCTGTGGAACCTGAGAGAACCAGTTATGCTGTTGAATCCTCACTTGTCTTCTGTCGGCCTGGGTCCTGAGAAGAGGGCCAGCTTTGCTGTGGAACTTGAGAGAACCAGTTATGCTGTTGAATCCTCACCTGTCTTCTGTCGGCCTGGGTCCTGAGAAGAGGGCCAGCTTTGCTGTGGAACCTGAGAGAACCAGTTATGCTGTTGAATCCTCACCTGTCTTCTGTCGGCCTGGGTCCTGAGAAGAGGGCCAGCTTTGCTGTGGAACTTGAGAGAACCAGTTATGCTGTTGAATCCTCACTTGTCTTCTGTCGGCCTGGGTCCTGAGAAGAGGGCCAGCTTTGCTGGGGAACCTGAGAGAACCAGTTATGCTGTTGAATCCTCACCTGTCTTCTGTCGGCCTGGGTCCTGAGAAGAGGGCCAGCTTTGCTGTGGAACCTGAGAGAACCAGTTATGCTGTTGAATCCTCACCTGTCTTCTGTCGGCCTGGGTCCTGAGAAGAGGGCCAGCTTTGCTGTGGAACCTGAGAGGACCAGTTATGCTGTTGAATCCTCACCTGTCTTCTGTCGGCCTGGGTCCTGAGAGGAGGGCCAGCTTTGCTGTGAAACTGAGAGAACCAGTTATGCTGTTGAATCCTCACCTGTCTTCTGTCGGCCTGGGTCCTGAGAAGAGGGCCAGCTTGGCTGTGGATTCCGTACTCTTCTCCGTCCATCCGAATCTTGTGAAAAGAGAAACTGTTCTGCTGTGAATTCGAGAGAACCAGTCCAGCTGTGAACCCTCACCTGCTCTGCCTACCTGAGTTTTGAGAAGAGCCAGCTATACGGCTGAAACTTCACCTTCCTTCAGCTGGCTGGAGGCCGTTTTAACTTAATTTATTCAATAAAGACTCTGTGATTTTCTCTAACTGACTTGGCCTCTGTGTCCTCTGTGGTGTTGGCTCCTCGCGGTGGCACGTGTGTCGGAGGGGGTTGGGACGGCCGGTCATCCGGCGTCCGGCCTCCCCGGTGACAAAAGTGGCGTAGTCGGCAGGATTTGCCACCGCGAGTTGAAGCAGCCACAGGTTCACGGGGGCCGATGAAGAGGGGAGACCACCCCAGCGATACGGCGAGTGGGCTGAAGTTCCCGGTCCTAGGGACTAGTCCCGAATGGCAGGGGGGGATGTCACCGGGGTGACAAAAAGGCAGGCGGAACCTTTTATCATGGACGGGTTTCTGAGGGGAGGGATTTCCGGTGTGGGACCCGGAAGACTCTAGTTCCGGAAAACTCCGAGCGGAGACGGAGAATTATTAGTTAATTCAAAACAGGTGCGGGACAAGACTATCGCGATCGCGATTGGGACACGTTGTCAGTTGGGAAGGATAAAAGGATATTTCATCTTCAACACAACAGAGGGGAGAGCAGAGGAGGACTGACAGCAGGAAGAGGAGGAAAGGATGGACAACACAGGATGAAAGGAGGAAAGGAGGAGGGAGAGGAAGGAGAGGGAGGAGAGGAAGGAGAAGGAGAAGAGGAGAACCGTGGTGGATAAGAGATAAGTGCTGTTGATGTTTGGACTGTGATATGAGAAATCTGTTTGGAGGATGTGATGAGACTTCATGAGGTGTAAATCTGTCTTTTTGGAGGAAGTTTGAATTTCCCACGCTTTATTGGAAGAAGTCCAAGAGATTGTAGTGCTGTGCAGTGGACCAGATCCCCTGTCTACGCCCTAGTTTGTGAGTGACAAGACTTTGCAGTGTTGTTCGTTAAATCATGTGTGCCGATTTGTGTGAATTACAGTTAAACACGAGTGGAAGTGTAATGCAGTGACATCGGGGAAACGGTTCTGGCTGTGGATATATCGCCCGCATCTCATTGGATGGAGGAAGTCATCTAGTGGTGAAATTCTTCTTTTCTCCTCTTTAATCTCTACGTAGGATTGTGAAGTTCAGTTTGCTGTTGAATTGCCAGCTTGACACTCTGCCTGCATGAGTCAGCTTTGCTGTTGAATCCTTACCCCTCCATGTTCTGCTGGATCCTGTAAGTAGAACCAGTTACACTGTTGAAATCTCCCATGTACTCTCTGTCCGCCAGAGCCCTGTGAAGAGAGCCAGCTTTGCTGTTGAATCCTTACTCCTCCATGTGCTGCTTGATCCTATGAGTAGAACCAGCTACACTGTTGAACCCGCACCGTCAATCTCTGTCTGCCTGAGCCCCGTGAAGAGAGCCAGCTTTGCTGTTGAACCCTTACTCCTCCCTGTTCATCTGGATCCTGTGAGTAGAACCAGTTACACTGTTGAATTCTCACCTGTACTCTCTGTCTGCCTGAGCCCCGTGAAGAGAGCCAGCTTTGCTGGTGAATCCTTATTCCTCCATGTTCTGCTGGATCCTGTGAGTAGAACCAGTGACACTGTTGAATTCTCACCTGTATTCTCTGTCTGCCTGAGCCCCGTGAAGAGAGCCAGCTTCGCTGTTGAATCCTTACTCCTCCCTGTTCAGCTAGATCCTGAGACTAGAACCAGTTATGCTGTTGAATCCTCACCTGTCTTCTGTCGGCCTGGGTCCTGAGAAGAGGGCCAGCTTTGCTGTGGAACCTGAGAGAACCAGTTATGCTGTTGAATCCTCACTTGTCTTCTGTCGGCCTGGGTCCTGAGAAGAGGGCCAGCTTTGCTGTGGAACTTGAGAGAACCAGTTATGCTGTTGAATCCTCACCTGTCTTCTGTCGGCCTGGGTCCTGAGAAGAGGGCCAGCTTTGCTGTGGAACCTGAGAGAACCAGTTATGCTGTTGAATCCTCACCTGTCTTCTGTCGGCCTGGGTCCTGAGAAGAGGGCCAGCTTTGCTGTGGAACTTGAGAGAACCAGTTATGCTGTTGAATCCTCACCTGTCTTCTGTCGGCCTGGGTCCTGAGAAGAGGGCCAGCTTTGCTGTGGAACCTGAGAGAACCAGTTATGCTGTTGAATCCTCACTTGTCTTCTGTCGGCCTGGGTCCTGAGAAGAGGGCCAGCTTTGCTGTGGAACCTGAGAGAACCAGTTATGCTGTTGAATCCTCACCTGTCTTCTGTCGGCCTGGGTCCTGAGAAGAGGGCCAGCTTTGCTGTGGAACCTGAGAGAACCAGTTATGCTGTTGAATCCTCACCTGTCTTCTGTCGGCCTGGGTCCTGAGAAGAGGGCCAGCTTTGCTGTGGAACCTGAGAGGACCAGTTATGCTGTTGAATCCTCACCTGTCTTCTGTCGGCCTGGGTCCTGAGAGGAGGGCCAGCTTTGCTGTGAAACTGAGAGAACCAGTTATGCTGTTGAATCCTCACCTGTCTTCTGTCGGCCTGGGTCCTGAGAAGAGGGCCAGCTTGGCTGTGGATTCCGTACTCTTCTCCGTCCATCCGAATCCTGTGAAAAGAGAAACTGTTCTGCTGTGAATTCGAGAGAACCA